>NW_027331980.1:1832142-2137500 GCF_048418815.1 Hemitrygon akajei | reverse complement strand
TGCCAGAGGCTCAGCAAACTCCTTCCTCGCCTCCCACAGAAGTTGCGGTACATCTCAACCGATTCCGGCGACTTATCCAACTTGATGCTTTCCAAAAGCTCCGGTACATCTTCTTTCTTAATATTTACATTCTCAAGCTTTTCAGTCTGTTGAAAGTCTTCACTGCAATCACCAATGTCCTTTTCCATAGTGAATATTGAAGTAAAGTATTCATTATGTACCTCTATTTCCTCCGGTTCCATACTCACTTTCCCACTGTCACACTTGATAGGTCATACACATTCATGTTTTATCCTCCTTCTCTTCACATACTTGTAGAATGTCTTGGGGTTTTCCTCAATCCTGCTCGTTAAGGCCTACTCCTGGCTCCTTCTGGCTCTCCTAATTTCCTTCTTAAGCTTCGTCCTTATAATCTCCTGGATCTGTAACAGTACCTAGATCTCTGAACCTTTTGTAAGCTTTTCTTTTCTTCTCGACCAGATTTATTACAGGCTTTGTACACCACGTTTCCTGGACTCTTCCATAACTTCCCTGTCTCGTTGGGATGTACCTATGCAGAACTTGACACAGATATTCCCTGAACATTTGCCACATTTTTTCCGTACTTTTTCTTGTGAACATCTGTTTCCAATTTAGGCTTCCAATTTCCTATCTGACAGCCTCATAATTCTCTTTACTCCAATTCAACGCTTTTCTAACTTGTCTGTTCCTCTCTCTCTCTCCAATGATATGGTAAAGGAGATAGAACTATGATCACTATCTTCAAAATTCTCACTGAGTGATCTGACACATGACCAATTTCAGTTTGCAATACCAAATCAAATACAGCCTCTCCTCTTGTAGGCTTATCTACATATTGTGTCAAGGAACCCTCCTGAACATACCTAACAAACTTCACACTATCTAAACCCCTTGCTCTAGGGAGATGCCAATCGATATTTGGGAAATCAAAATCTCCCATTACGATAGCTCTGTTATTATTATATCTTTCCAGAATCTGCTTCCCTATCTGCTGCTCAATATACTTGTTACTATTGTGCGGCTTATATAAACACCCTGCAAAGTTATTGACCCCATCTTGTTCCTAATCTCCACCCACAGAGACTCCATAGAAAATTCCTCCATGACGTCCACCGTTACTGCAGCCGTGACACTACCTCTGATCAACAATGCCACGCCCCCTCCTCTTTTGTTTCCTCCCTGTCCTTTCTGAAACATTTAAAACCCGGTACCTGAAGTCACCATTCCTGTCCCTGAGCCAGCCAAGACTCTGTAATAGCCAACACATCATAACTCCAAGTACTGATTCACGCTCTATGCTCCTCCGCTTTGTTCACAACACTACTGGCGTTAAAATAAATACTTCACAAACCTTTGGTATGAACGCGTCTCTTCTCTATCACCTGTCTATTGCTCCTCACACGCTGTCTCCTATCTTTTTCTTTTTAAGAGCCAGACGCCTCTTCACCAGTCTCTTCAGTCCGGCACCTGAGAACATTTTTATCACATAGAAACCCTTGATTTCTGCCCACACAAACAGTACTCGCATGACCTTTATCCTCCTCCACCTCACCATCTGCTCGAACACTCTGCTTCCCCTCCCCCTGCAAATCTAGTGTAATCACCCCCCCCCCCCCCACCCCCGGAGCAGCACTAGCTAATTTACCCGCAAAGATGTTAGTTCCTTTCCAGTTAGGATGCAAACCCTCCCGTCGGAACTGGTCCCAACTTCCCTGTAACAAAGCCCAATTGTTCAGAAACATGAAGCCCTCCCTCCTGCACCATCTCCATAGTCTTGTATTTAACAGCATTATCTCCCTATTTCTAGCCTCACTGGCACGTGGCACGGGGAGCAATCCTGAGATCGCAACTCTAAAGGTGGGGTCCTTCAACTTCGCACCTAACTCCCTAAACTCTCAATGTAGGACATCCTCCTTCTTCCTATCCACGTCATGGGTCCCTACATGAATCACGACATCTGGCTACTCATTCTCCCTCCTGAAAATACCGACAACTCAATTCGTAATATCGCGGACCCTTGCACCAGAGAGGCAACAGACCATCCGAAATTCTCGATCTCTCCCACAGAACATCTTATCTGTCCCCTTAACTATCGAACCCCCATCACTACTGCTGTCCTCTTTTCACTGCTTCCTTTCTGAACTGAGGGTCCAGCCTCGGTGCCAGAGACGCAACCACTGCAACTTGTCCCTGGTAGGTCGTCTCCACCATCAGGATCCAAAACGGTATATTGATTGTTGATGGTAAAGGCCGCAGTTGTGCTCTGCTCATTCTGTCTAATCCCCTTCCCTCTCCTGACAGTCACCCACCTACCTTCCTCCTGACTTTTAGGGGTGACTATCTCCCTGAAACTTCAGTCTGTATCTGCCTCACGAATGATCCGAAGTTCATCCATCTCCAGCTCCAGTTCCCTGACTCTGTTTGTCAGGAGCTGCAGCTGGATGCACCATTTACTGGTGCAGTCATCAGGGACAACTGTGCTGTCCCTGACTTCCCACATACTGCACAAGGAGCACTCGACTGCCCTAACAGCTGCCTCCATTACCTACTCCTAAGTAAATTAAATTAATCAAATTAATTTTCCCGGCCTTACCTCACTTGGGAAAGCTCGTCCTCAGCCTCTGCTTAAGCCTCTCGAGCTAAAGCCACAAAGCTCACTCCTACCCTGAGCCACTCACATCACTGGCCGCTCCTCCCAGTTACCCGTCCTTTTATTTGTCTCTGCCAATTATTTCACGAGCTCCTCCTCTTCCTGCTGCAACGTGTTTGTCGATCAAACTGTTCCGAGTACCCGCTGCGCGCGCCCTTTTAAAGCACGCTCACCTCAGCTGCTTCCCAGCACTCAGCGCTCTCACAGTCCCTTCGCCCCTCCCTGTTATAAAAAAAAACATTTCTACAACATTTCTTCCACAACTTTTTTTTTCCAGTTCGTACGATGAAATTTAAAAGTAATACAATCAGAATGAGGTACACAGTGATAAAATATCCAAATAACCATCTGCAGTAATTACAGATATTTGATGAGGATCAAGTTCTAATTTTAGGAGTTTTGATCATTCTGTTGAGGGACGATTCATTAACACCAGACGCATACGTAAAGTGCAAATGCACTTACATCGTATCATTACTGTAACCCACAATATTTTAAACTATCCTTCCGCACCAGATTGTTAGTCACAGGTTCGAGTACACTTTCTTTTACCTCTCAAGTATATGACTGGAAGAAATCCTTAGATAGTCATCTCAAAGTTTCTACTTCTTAAGCCATAACCCTCCTCAACCATCAAATTGACTTGTTTTTAAGCGTTGGGGGATCTATGGATTGCATATCACGATTCTCCGTTCCTCAGCTCTGTAATGTAATTTGCTATTTGTACTCTGTAATCCAGTTTAACTTTTCATTGTGTATCAGCTCACCCTTTTCCGGAAGGAACTCCACCTGCCACGTCACAGCCGTGCTCTGCACCGTTTCAATGCCCCATTGTAACTGCTGAACACATTCTGCACTATCCACAACAACATCATCCTTCTTTTCATTTATTTAATTTGAAATGCAGCGAGGAACAATGACCTGTGGCCACAACAACCTCAATTGGACCCGAGCCCAATAGCAAGACAATTTATTTAGGTGCATCACGGAAAGGACGTACAAACTCCTGCCAAATTAAGACAGTATTGAATTCCGATTTCTAACAACCCGAGCTAGAATGGTGTCACTCTAATCGTTACACCACCTGGTGCTCCAACCTGCAAATTATCAACCCACTTATCCACTTCCTGCTTCAGGTCATTTGCAAAAAATCAGAAAGTTCAGTGTTACAGAATGTTTCTTGCAAACGCTCCACCCACAGCCAGTCTCTTACACTCTGTGCGATATAATTCCAAGTTAATTTAGCCAAGTTTCCATCAATCCCATGCCTTCTGCTTTATTAATGATCTATTATGTTGATCCTGGTCAAACGCATCGCTCAATTCTATTAAGACATTATCTACAGTCGGCCTTCATGGATTCGTTTAGTCGCCTCCTCAGAAAGTAATTCAGGTGCGTAACACTTGATCTGCCCTTCAGAATGCCATTTCATTTTCAATAATTACACGTCTCTAAGTACTTGTCAATTCTATCTCTGAGAATCCTCACTATTAGTTCAGCCTCCGTTAATGTAAGCGCCACGATTGCAATTGCCAGGAATAATTCATGGCATTTCTTCTTCGTGCTTATTGTTACGTACCCGTGACACGTGACAGTGGTACCCTTGTTACGTGACTGGTGTTAAAGCTATACTGGACTTGAGGTAATGGTCTGGTGATTGTGGAGTGACGTCATTTTCCAGCCAGTAGAGGTCATGTGACAGTTTTTTTTACAGTGTATAAAAGGAGGACACCCCCCCCCCCCCGTGAGGAGGGGCAGTTCGTGGCTGGATTTGCCTTGTTGACTTCATGCCACTGCGTGATTTAATATTATTACGCAGTGTGGTTGAAAGATAGAGTTTTATTTAATGCCTAAAGTTTAAAAGGTCATTGCCAGCAGTTTCTTTATAATACTGCTAGTTGAGAATCAGTGGAGAGTGAAGATCGGAGTTCGGGAGATAGAGGAACGTCGATTTCGACGGTGAAACAGTTTCGACCTTTTTTGACCCTCATTCAGAAGGAATTCGTTGACTGTCCCTGTGTTAATCCCTGTGAATAGCAGAAAGGATTGGGAACAGTTGTGTAAAGGAAAGGTCAGTGCCTTTAAGCCGTTTCATTCTTCATCTTACTAAATTCTTCGTGGAAAGTAGTTCGACTGGGAATCGAAGCAAGACGACGAGAAAGAGAATCAAAATCATCTTAAAAAGTCTCTCCCTTCAATGGACTGTCAGCATTTTGAACTTTTGCAAAATCGCTTTAAGAACTGTTTAAGCTGCCGCACAGCAGCTGATTTCCGGTTTCGTTAGTGATTTGCTTACTTTTGGGGTGTTTGTTTTTCAGTGCTTAATAAACGTTTTGTTTGTTTTAAAACCAGTGACTCAATCATATATTTATTGTTGCTGAATCCGTAACATTATATTTAAAGTTAATATTTAGCTGCACTGGATGAACTTCAATTGATTCCACAAGCAACTCTCTCTGAAGTTTTTAGAGAACGATTCCTCAATTCAGCTTTATCTCGTGTAGGTCATTCTGAATGCAAATTGCTACTTATTACATTACGTTTCTAATTATATGAGTAATAATCTTCCCATCCATGTTCCTCCAACTTCCCGCTCACGTGATTTGTTGAATTAACGGAGCCTTTTCACCATTAAATATCATGTTTCTGTTGTAACACACAAATTGCCTGAGGAACTCAGCAGACGTTTCGAGGGATTGCACTATTTTCCTAGATGGTGTCTGGGCTGTTAAGCTCCTCCAGCATCCTGTGTATGTTGCTCGAATTTATAGCATCTGCAGCTTGTTTGTGATCATGTTGCTCTTTCTGTTTTGTTTTTCTTTGCTATCTATCAGACTGTTTTTTTCACATATTACTCACGAGTTCTTTGTGCAGGGTTCGCTCCGTGTTATTACCACCGTATATCACGTTGACATTGGTCAGGGAAAGATCATCTGACATCCCAATTCCCTTCACTGTCTATTGATGAAAGCCTAAAAACAACAATCTCTCTTTTGCTCTCTCTCTCTCTCTCTCTCTCTCTCTCTCTCTCTCTCTCTCTCTCTCTCTCTCTCTCTCTCTCTCTCTCTCTCTCTCTCTCTCTCTCTGTCTCTCTCACCAGTATTCTCTCCCCTTGCAATCTTATTCGTTTTCTCTCCTCTCGCTATCCCTGGTGCTGCTCTTGCTCTCTCTCTCTCTCTGCCTCACGATGTAATATTCGTTCCTCCTTTTTCTCTTTCTCTCTTGATCTCCCTTCCTCGTGCTATCTCTATCTCCCTCCCAATCACACCATCCCTCTCTGGAACTCTTTCCCTGCTCTTTCTCTTTTGCGAGGTTTCTCTCTCTCTCTCTCTCTCTCTCTCTCTCTCTCTGTCACAGATACAAATAAAGACAATGGTACTTTTTCGTCACTTGTAAATAAGAGGTGAAAAACTGTGTGAAGGAATGAACCGACTATGCAGGAGCAGGAGTGGTTGGTACAGACGGAACTATATTCTAAGTTCAGGCAGTTCCATTAGAACCGAAAAACAGCGGTAACCGCTTCACCGGCTTCAATTTAATCGGAGGGGAAAGTGAAGATCAAAGGGGATATCTTTGGGATGCTAAGGCCAGTGATGCTGTCAGAATCAGCTGTAAACAGTTATTTGGTAACTCGAAGGCAGCATAGACAAAATGCTGGAGAAACTCAGCAGACCGGACAGCAACTGTGGAAAAAAGAAGCCAGTCGACGTTTCGGGTCGAGACGCTTCATGAGGACTCTGTGAGTGTGCTGTTTGGTATTTCGAGCATCTGCAGATATTCGCGTGTTTGTGTTGTAACACTGTTCGTCACATTGTTTACATTTACCTACCATTGGGGGTACAGAATAGGGAGCAGGAAGGCAGCTGAATTTTAATACTTCACAACATTTATGTCTGACGTTTCATGAGTTTCAAAATCGAACTCAGTGGGTATTTCACCGCATTCTTTAGTTCCCCTCGGAATTTATTCTGAGTCAGGGCGTAAATACACGTGTTGGTGCAGGAACTGAGAACCTGCAAAATTCCCGCTGTCTTATCTGTGATGTAACGGGGATCAGTGACAGAATAAACAAATCTCATTGAAATCCGTTGATAGATATAAAATACCACCTGTGTTACCCATAACAATATGAAACTACCGCTTATGCTAAAGAGCAAAATGATGGATTTGCGTCGGTTCTCCATCTCCCGGTCCTTGTCAGTCTTTCCACTCTTTTGTCCCCGGAGCCCCATGCGAACTTGACTGGCCGCTAGAATCCGCCTGACAGTCTGAATATTGAACAGCAACATCATAACGAATGGGACACAGGGGGTTAATATACGGTGAAATATCGCAAATGCCGCCCATGTGGGAGAGTTTGTGTAGCTCGCAGTAGGAACACCGTACCAGGGAACACCGTCAATTACTTCTCTAGACTCGTATGCAAATCCCCAGGGAACACACTCCAAACAGGCCAGCACACTCACAGTCCCGATAACCGCAGCCGCCGTTCTCTCCGTGCAATATTTTGTTTTCAGCTTCTCGCAGCAAATAGCCACAAATCGATCGACGGTGAAAGTGACAGTCAGCCAGACAGAGGTCGCAGTGCTCGCAAAAACCAACCACATCCTGAGTCTGCACACAGGAGTGATGAACAGGAATGATCGGGGAAAATAAATCCCAGATGTCCTCGTCAGCAGTGGATCGGAGATAACGACCAGGAGATCGGCTGCCGCCATTCCCATCAGGTAGCGAGAGACACATTTGGAGAGACCGCACTTTCCCCGGGACAGGATCGCAATCGCCACCAAGTTCGCTGGAAGAGAGACAGGGAACAGCATGTAGGGAATATACTGAACAAAGAGCAATGCAGCAGTGTGAGCGGATCCTTTCATGTTTTCACTTTACTGTTGCCTTTACCGGTGGGAGGGTGGAGAGAAGTCGCAGAGCTGACGGAGACAGAGATGGAGTTTATGCAGTAAAATAAGATCAATGTGATCTGAATACAGATTCTTTACTGATGACCGAAATGTGAAGTGGCAGTGGAAATCTAAAATTGTAAACACTTCTGTAGGAAAAAAATGAGTATGTGGAAAAAAAGTTGACGATTCTTTCCTCAGAATTGTTCTGAGTGAGGCCACTGACACGAGTGTTAACTAGTTTCTCTTTCTACAAAACTGCTTCGCGCTTCGTGTTTCCTGAGTTCACCGTGAGTGTTTCCTATTTGCATCTTCATTGACTTCCTAATAGAACATCGACATATCATCAGACACAGCGCAGTCTGACACAACCGCACAGACAGACATGGCGCCCCCCACAGAATCCATCACAGGGAAGCCGGGGAGAGGAACTCTACGTTCAGCCTGAGCTCGGTGTCGTAGTCCCATGTTTGTAGCAGTGTCAGATGTAGACAAAAAGGAAGACATCTCGCAGTACTGATAGCTATGAAACAACACGTCGATGGCGTTAATTTCTCAGCAATGAATCCATTGTGTTGTCCATCAATTGTTTCACATTCAGTCATATTGTACACATTTATTAAAGATCCACAATGTTTATGATACAACATGCAACTGCGCACATTTACTGAAGTGTTACCACCACCACTCGATGGTTTCGTTGTTACACCTAACTCAGACAACCGCTCTCATATAAACGTAGAGAATCAATTGTTATAATCTATGTGGAACAATATTTCCAAACTGGGAGATCACTGCCTGACCCGTTGCGTTCCGCAGGTTTCGGCGGAATCGTGACATTTCTGCAGCGGTCGTCAGATCCAGATCCCAGAATCCTCAATCTTTGTGTTTGCATTCAATTCAAGAACATGGAATATTAGAACTGGACCTGTGACAGTGGAAACCAGCGACAGAAATAATCACCATACTGGAATTCCGCCTCATTTCCCAGCAACGACAGCTGACACTGCGGCTTACCGGGAATTCCAAAGTCTGAAATAAAAGGATAGTAGACGTCCTCTATCCGCCAGATGACTGGATACACCATTTCAGTGAGACTGTGTGAGCTCTGTTGCTCCTGACTCTACAGCTGCAGCTGACACTCTGAGCTGATTCTTTCCAAACGGCCCCAATTTATACACAGGATCAGTCTCCAGAGATACGATTATGCCCCTGACTAGCTTCCTTCGGTACAGTCACTTGAACGAATACTTGAATCCCGCACCATTGACTCTGATGTAAATATTGGGCTCATTGAAGATAAGCGCAACAAAATTCACGGGCGTTCCCTTGGGCATTTTCCACTCATGTTGGGCAGCTCTAATGACAAAGGCTGAGTATTGTCACCGAGCAGCCACGTTCACAGAGTTCACGCTTTTGATGTTTGATATTCATCTGGAAGGTGTTCACCAATACTGTCCGATCCCTAACGTCTTTCTTTGCGATTACCCAGTTTAACTCTCCTTCAGTGTTTCACATCCCTCCTGGCCACAGACATTGTCCAACACACATACACGTGAACGAAGACAGACAGACAGACAGACAGACACACACACACACACACACACACACACACACACACACACACACACACACACACACACACACACACACACACACACACACACACACACACTCACACACACATAAGAGCAGAGATAAAATAGACAGAAGAAGGTCGGCACAACAACGGTCAGATGACCAGGTTGCTCACGTACAAACATGAGAAAATCTGCAGATGCTGGAACCGAGGACAACACAAACACACAGAATGTTGCATAAACTCTGCTGAGTTCCTCTCGCAGCTTTGATGTTGCTGATGTAATAGACATTCATGAGCATCTCAAATCTGCCAGAGGTCAAATGAACATTGAAAATATTTCTTTCAACCGGCAGAGAAATGGCAGTCCGGTTAAATAGCAAAAATGGTACTATATATTGGGAGATGAACAGATTCACGGACAAAGACAGCGTCAAACAGATAGACAGACAGGTTGACTCTGGCACTTTCTGCACCGGCCACTTCACAGAACCGTCTGACTATTACCTCCCCCTCACTGGCCCAGTTTCCTTCTCCTAACCACCTCCGACTTTCCTCCTGTCGAGACACAAGGTAAAGGACAGCCTCCCCTCTCTCACTGGCAAGGTGTGTTACAGATCAGAGAAGTACTGACCACTCATGCTTTGCACATTCACAGAGAGAAGTGATATTCAGTCCCACACTGAGCACAAACACGAGATACACGTTTCCAATACAGTTGTTACACTCAAACAGAGGTGATCAATATTTACACTGTATACCATACCAGTGTCCTGCAGGTAGAGACACTGACCCAGACTCCATTTGCCCACGCGAGGTTTTGGGAGGACAGTAAAAAGAGCGTTCGCATAGTCAGTGCGATGCAAGAAAGGACAATCAGATGGAAAATTGGGAAACAATGAATCAGGCGTGGGTGGAATTTAGGAAAGATACTGACAAACACATGGTGCTCTGAATAATGAGTTTGTTGGACTGACATTCAGAAGAAGTTCAAAGGCAGAAAGGGGAATAAAAGGAGCACTTTCAATTTGGGAATCTGTGGCCAGAACAGAAACTAGTAGATTTGGTCTAGGCACCCAACTGTTCGCTGTCGATATAATAATATGAATGTGGGACCAAGTGTATTATATTTCTGTCCGCTGCAGTTACAGAGCTTGGTAGCAGAATCAGTATTGCGATAGGTAGAGAGAGTGTTTGTGGATGCAGACAGAAGTGATTGAGTGGACATCTGAATTGAACAATGTGGGAAAAGTGATCAAGAAGCAGTCTTCTATCCAATGATGCTGGAGAATTGGAGAAGAGTAAAACGATGGATTTGCGACGGGCCTCAATCTCCCGGTCCCTGATCATCTCTCCACTCATTTGTCCCCGGAGACCCCTGCGAGCTCGACTGGCCGCCAGAAAAAAACCAACAGTCTGAACATTGAACAGCAAAATCATAAAGCATGGGACACAAGGGGTTAAAATGAGGTAAAACAGTGTAAATGCCACCCATGAGGGAGAGTTTCTGTAGCTCGTTGTAGCAACACAATACCAGGGAGCACGATCAATTATATCAATATACTCGTTATATATTGTTACAAGGCCCAGGGGACACTCCAAACAAACCAGCACAACTCATTGTTCCTACAGCCACAGCCGCCGTTCACTCGGTGCGATATTTTGTTTTCAGCTTCTCACAACAAATAGCCACAAATCGATCGACGGTGAAAGCGACAGTCAGCCAGTCCGAGGTCGCAGTTCTCGCAAAAACCATCCATTCACAGCCTCTGCACACAGGAGTGATGCGCAGGAATGAACGGAAAAAATAAATCCCAGATGTTCTCGTCAGCAGCGGTTCCGAAATGACGGCCAGGAGATCGGCCGCTGCCATTCCCATTAGTTAGCGAGTGACACATTTGGCTAAACCGCACTTACCCCGGGACAGGAGCAGAATCGCCGCCAAGTTCGTTGGAAGAGAGAAGGGGTACAGAAAGTTTAGAAAATACTGAGCAGAAGCCAATGCAGCGATTGGAGTGGATCGTGTAATATTTCCTCTTTATTGTTGCATTTAGCGGTGGGTGGATCGAGAGAGATTGCCGAGAGGGCAGAGACACGGAAGTTTATCAGTAAAATAAAATTAGTACAATCTGATTACAGATTTCTTACTGATGACGGAAATGTGAAGTGGCAGGGAAAGCTAAAACTGGGAAACTACCTCCTCAGAGTCAACACTAAATGAAAATTTTATGTCGGCACATTCTGCATCTCGTGTGTAGGAAATCAATAAATTCGACGCCGATGGCAATGTTTTTCTATTTGACAATTCTCAGTTTCCTTGATGCTCCCTGTCAGCGACAGAATAGCCGAACGAAGGAACAAAGATCAGAAAATGCTGGGAACAGTCATCCAGTCAAAACAGAATATGTGGAAAAACAATTAAAGAGTCTTTTCTCAGAACTGTTCTCAGACAGAACCCTGAAACGAGTGTTAACTGGCTTTTCTTTCCATACAAGCTATCTGGGGCGTTTTGCTTCCAGAATTATCTGTGTGTGTTGCCTATTCTCCCATTTCCCACCTCATACACTTTGAAACCGAACATTGACTGATTCCAACAGAGACAGCGCAGTCTGACCCAGCCGCACAGACGGACATGACTCATCCCACAGAATCCATCACGGGATGAATTTTCCGTCCAGCAGTGAGCTCGGTGACGCAGTCCCGTGAATGTAACAGTGTCAGATGTAGACATAATAGAATACATTTCACCGTATTCATAACCATGAAGCGACGAATATGGAAACACAGAAACATAGAAAACCAACAGAACAATACAGACACTTCGGCCTTAAAGCTGTGCCAAACATGTCCTTAACTTCGACATTACCTCGGCTTACCCATAGCCCCATATTTTTCTAAGCTCCATGGACTTATCCAGGATTCTCTTAAAAGAGCCTATCGTTTCCGCCTCCACCAGTCCTGCTGTCCGCCCATTCCACGCACCACCACTTTCTGCGTTAAAAAGAAACACAATTTACCTCTGAAATTTCATCTGTACCTCCTTTCAAGCACCTTCAAACCATGCCTCTGGTTCCAACCATTCAGCCCTGGGAAAAATCCTCTGACTATCCACACGATCAATGCCTGTAATCACCTTAAACACCTCTAGCAGGTCACCTCTCATCCTTCGTCGCTCCAAGGAGAAAAGGCCGAATTTACTCAAACTTTTCTCACAAGGCATGCTCCGCAATCCAGACAACATACTTGTAAATCTCCTCTGCACACTTTCTATTGTTCCATGTCCTTCCTGCAGTGAGGTTACCAGAACTGAGCACAGTACTCCGGGTGGGGTCTGACCAGGGTCCTATATAGCTACAACATTAAACTGCGCTCTTTATCTCATTCCCACGATTGATGGACCAATACACCGTATGCCTTCTCAACCGCAGAGTCAACCTGCTCAGCAGCTCTGAGTGTCCTTTGGACTCGGACCCCAAGATCCCTCTGATCCTCAACACTGCCAAGAGTCTTACAATTAATGCTGTATTCTGTCACCATATTTGACCTACCAAATTGAACTACCTTACCTTATCTGGGTTGGACTGCATTTGCTCCTTCTCAGTCCAGTTTTTCATTTTATTAATGTTCTGTTGTAACCTCTGACAGGCCTCCATACTATCCGCAATACCTCCAAACGTGTGTCATCAGCATATATATACCAACCCGTCCACTACTTCCTCATTCAGGTCATTTATAAAAAATCACAAAGAGTAGGGGTCCAAGAACAGATCCCTGAGGCACACCACTGGTCACCGACCTCCATGCAGAATATGAGCCGATTATAACCACTCGTTATCTTCAGTGGGTAAGCCAGTTCTGGATCCGCAAAGCAATGTTCCCTTGGATCCCATGCCTCCTTACTTTCTCAATAAGCCTTGTGTGGGGTACTTCATTAACAAAGTCTTCATTGCGTTGTACAGCAACTGCTTCACATTCACTCACAGCACACACGTTTGTTAAGTTTCCTGATAAAACATCGAACTCCACACCATTGCCAGTCGATGGTTTGATTATTACAACTAACAGAGTGAAGACAAACAATTGGTATAATCTCCGTCGGCTGTATAAATTCACTAAGGTTTGAACAAGTTAGGTCTTTATTCTTTGGAGCGTAGAATGCTGAGGGGCGACTTGATAGAGGGATTTAAAATTATGAGGGGAACAGTTAGCGTTGACGTAGATAGGCTTTTTCCATTGAGGGTAAGTGAGATTCAAACAAGAGGACATGAGTTGAGAGATAAGGGGCAAAATTTAAAGGGTAACATGAGGGGGGACGTCTTTACTCAGAGTGGTAGCTGTTTGGAACGAACTTCCAGTAAAGTGGTAGAGGCAGGTTCGATTTTGTCATTAAAAGAAATGGTTAGGTATATGGAGACAAAAGGAATGGCGGGATATGGGCTGAGTGCAGGTCGTTGGGACCAGGTGAGAGTAAGCGTTCTGCACGGACTAGAAGGGCCGAGATGGCCTGTTTCGGTACTGCAGCTGCTACAAGACCAACAACACAGCGACCCGTACAACACATTATTAAACATAAATGGCAGGAGGGACGCTGCCTAGTCCGCTGAATACCAGAGGTGTTGGCGGAATCACTAAATTCCCGCAGCGGTTTCATTTTATATCTGCATCGCGGAATCCACAGTCCGTGTTTCCATTGCATTGTGGAAATGCGGGATACCTAGGACTCGACATCTGATAGAAGAAACTAGCGACAGAAACAATCTCAACATTGGCATTAAACTTCAATTCCCACCGACGGCAGCGGACACTGTGTCTTACCGGCAATTTCAAAGGCTGAAATCAAAGGGTAGTAAACTTCTCGGATCCGCGGGATGACTGGGTACACCATGTCAGTGAGCACTGTCCGATTGAGGACAAACACATTAAACTATTGGGCACACCTCAGCAGGTATAAATGCACGTATAAATATTGCAGGAACTCCAGTGACAAGCTGAGCTTCGTCACAGAGCCGACACATTTACAGATTTCATGTTTTTTGTTGATAATTCATCTGTAACCGGAGTTCACCGACACCGACAGCCCCTTAGCTTCTGTCCCTACGGTTTCCATTTTGTACTCTCCTTCACACTTCACATCCCTTCAGGCAGTCTCTCACGCACACACACACACACACACACACACACACACACACACACACACACACACACACACACACACACACACACACTCACACACACACACACTCACACACACACAGAGTGAGAGAGAGAAAGAGAAACACAATTGGAACAGAGATACAATTGACAGAACAAGGTCGGGATGGGAAGCGTCAAATAACCCTAATGGTGATGTACACAAACGAGGAAAATCTGCGAAATCTGGAAGTTCAAGGCAACACAAACAAAGTGCTGGAAAATCCCTGCTGAACTCCGACAACATTTTGTATGGTGCTGCAGTTGTAGATTTTCATGAACATCTCAAATCTTCTAGAGAACAAACAGAACTTGAGAAGAAATATTTCAATCTGAAAAGGAATGGGGAGATATGTTAAATAATAATGTTTAAAAAAACAGTACTCTCTTAGAGTAGATGCAAGATATCTGGAAGCGAACGAGAGAAAGACAAGCATCACGTACAATGTCAGGTATGAGAGCGAGCGAGACAGAGTGTGTTAGGCGGACACATAGATAGACAAGTAGACAGACAGACAACCAGAGACGGATGTAGTGTCTGATGTTGCTCCTGTATGTCCTAGTCTCTGGTACAGTAGGTGAATGCCGGGTTCATTCCGTCCCTGTCCCCCTCCTGTACGATGTGAGCGTACTCCATTCTGTATCTGTCAGTATCTTTTTCAGTGTGATAGTGTTGTGTTCATTTTGTATCTTTCAGTCTCTGATACTCTATCAGAGTGTGGTCTTCATTCTGTTCGTGTCTCTGGTACAGTGTGAGTGTGTAGAGTCCGTTCTGTAACTGCTGGTCCATGTTAGAGTGCGAGAGTGTGGATTTCATTCTGTATCTCTCTGTCTCTTCTAGTGTGTGAGAGTGTCTGTTGCATTCTGTGCGCATTCGTCTCTGATACAGTGCGGGATTACGGGGTTCATTCTGTACCTGTCATTGTCTTGTATAGAGTAAGAGTGTGGATTTCACATTGTACCTCGCAGTCTCTTCTACAGTGTGAATGCTTGGGGCTCATTGCGTATCTTTCCGTCTCTGATATTACGTGAGAATGAAGGGATCATATTTTTTTCTTTTGCTTTTGTACCATAAATCTGACATTAAATCATCGTGTACAATTAGCTGCATCTTTTTATTCAAACGACATTTTGCACAACTATATCAAGCTACCTCCAGATGACACCTCCAAATTCATTATACACACTGACAGCTGAACGATAGTAGTTATGTTGGAATAGTACTGCAAAAGTCATTCAGGCGGAAATAGGACTACGGACCGAGAATGTGAATGGTCACACCTAATTATTAATATACGCTATTGCAGTAACTTCGGTAGTTCCCGGGACATGTGCTGGGAGTCAATGAAAATAAAATAAATAAGATTCGCAACGGTTCTACACTATTCAATTAAGTAACTGTGGTCGTAGTAGTTGAAACAATAACGGAATGCAGAATGAAGTATAACCGCTGTAGAGAAAGGTGGATGATAAGGTGCAACATCAAAAGTAGGCAGATTGTGAAGCCAACAGTACATCATATAACACTAATTCTATAATAAATGTTGTAATTAAGCCCCGTATATGTGTTTTCAGGGTGATGTCGTATTCACTCCAGTACCTTTGCTACTTTTTCCCCGGAAATGGCGATGAGAGCGTAGATTTGAGTATTTTGAGACAGCCGTTCGCAGATATTTGACAAATAAAGAGCTAAACGTTTCCAGAAGGTATATCGGGATATGGAGTTTGGATTCTTGTGAATCCATGCCTGACATTGAAGGCAGAAGTGCGCTTGCACATCACATCCTCCTGATGTTAATGTTACTGTGTCTGTATGTCCCTTTGGTGTAATGGCCGGACTGCGCACAACGCTTCATGTTTATGCAGGCAAGTGTTTCTATAGATCCAGCAGAACTACCTGCTCTGGCATTCAGTACCGTCAGTCAACAGAATCAGATCGCAATTCGGCTGCTAAATTTCCCACCGAACTGGGCCCTTACCTTCAGAGATCTGTCCATGTGCTTTCCGGGATCCCTCTGGTCCACCATTGTACTTCACATTCCACCATTTGATATGGATCTCCTGGCCTTACGTAGACATTTTGTCTGCATTGCCTCACTTGTGCATTGTCATGTACCCTCCAGATTTAAAGGGGAAAGTTTCTCGTTTTACATCTATCTGTTATCATACAGAACGTAGAACATAGAGTTGTGCAGCACATTACGGGCCCTTCGGCCCACAATGTTGTGCTGACCCTCAAACCCTGCCTCCCATATAACCCCCACCTTAAATTCCTCCATATACCTGTCTAGTAGTCTCTTAAACTTCACTAGTGTATCTGCCTCCACCACTAACCCAGGCAGTGCATTCCACGCATCAACCACTCTCTGAGTAAAAGACCTTCCTCTAATATCCCCCTTTTACTTGCCACCCCTTACCTTAAAGCCATGTCCTCTTGTACTGAGCAGTGGTGCTCTGAGGAAGGGGCGCTGGATGTCCACTCTGTCTATTCCTCTTAATATCTTGTACACCTCTATCATGTCTCCTCTAATCCTCCATCTCTGCAAAGAGAAAAGCCCTAGGTCCCTTAATCTCTGATCATAATCCATATTCTCTAAACCAAGCAGCATCCTGGTAAATCTCCTCTGTACCCTTCATGACTTTTTAAATTTCAAACATCAACCATACCCCCCTCCCCTCCAAGAAAAAAAACAATTTCTCACAGGGCGAATAATACTGGAATATTAATTCATATCCTATCAGAATATTAATTCGGAATGCTCACCATTTGAGGAGAATGTAATTCAGCCTCAGCCCATTGCCCTGTACAGACGGTGTTTGCAAGATGGCTGAATTTTGTCACAGTGCATTGCGAGTAGGCAGAAGCTGCGAGCTCCCATGACGGTAGGTAAAAGGACCCTGCGATCAGAAAAGCAGCGAGTTGTTGTAAGTTGTACATGCGGTGTGGGTGATCTAAACATATCTTTCCCAAGTAACATAATCCCACAGAACTCTGCACAACAAACTTACTATTCCTACAGGATTGACCAGAAATGACGTATGATTTTCGTTCCAGGGAGAGCTCCTTTCGACACACGGGGTGGAATGGCAGAACAACCCACTGTCAGTGAAATCGCATTCCCAGTACACCAGTCCCATCAAGCCACAGTGGAACAATTCACCTGGTCCCGGAACTGGTGAGAGTTGTTCCTGGAAACTGGCACCGACTCTTGCTGCTCCACAGCGAATGGCAAAGGATCCATTCTGATCATGAACAGGGACTCAGACTAAGAAGGACATAACTGCCGCCGATATGGCTCTGACACTGAACACGGTAATTTCCCAGTCACCCATCGCCTCTTTCCTCCTTCTGTCACCTATGTACAGAAAGGACGGTATCCAGTTGCCAATGAACGTGCCATCCAGCTCGCGTCGGGTCAATGGAAGGAAGGCAGTGTAGTCACTTTTTACTCCTAGTATCCAAACTTTGGCCTGTGACCTGCTGTCCGAGACCTCCGGAGTCAGAGCACAGCAGATTTTAATCCAGATTCTCAGACAACAGCCCGAGTGCGATGACACTATCGATGACTTTTGTCTGTACCAAACTATACGAATTTATTTAATTTCAAAATATGACTAAAAATTATTGGCGGTTTTCCTATGGCTAATCCCTTCAGCAACAAGTTTACCGATTTGGATACAACAGGGTGGGGTTGATGACCCATCAGGGCAAAACAGCAGCCGTAGCAATGGAGCCGGCTCTGAGGCGCTGTATATAAGGGTAAAGTCAGGCAGTATTGTAGTGATAGGTGACTCGATAGTTAGGGGGACAGCCAGGAAACTCTCTGACAGCAAATACACAAGGTTGGTGTGATGCTTCAGGGACGCAAGGTTCCAGCATGTATTCGAGTGGCTCAAGGATATTTTCAAGATGAAGGCGGAACAGTTAGAGCTTGTGAAGTGTGTTGGCATGAATGGTACAGGTAAAATGAGGATGAGCTTCACGCAGTGAGTATGTAGAGTTGGGAATATGACTGAACAGAAGGATCTCCAAAGTACTTATCTCAGGATTACTTCTGCTGAATCGAGCTCAAATCATCTAGAGGTCAAACAGATCTTGAGAATAAATATTTCAATCTGCAAAGGAATTGGGAGACACGTTAAATAATAATAAAAAATAGTACTCTGTCTAGAGTAGATGCAGGATATCTGGAAGCGAACGAGAGAAAGAGAAGCATCACGTGCAATGTCAGATATGAGAGCGAACGAGATAGAGAGTCAGGCAGACAGATAGATAGACATGTAGGCAGACAGACAACCAGAGGTAGATGATTTGCTGCTGTATGTCCTAGTCTCTGATGCAATAGATGAATGTCGGGTTCATTCAGTCCCTGTCGGTCTCCTGTACCATGTGAGAGTGCTGCATTGTGTGTGAGTGTGGGGTTCATTCCCTATCTGTCAGTATCTTTTACAGTTTGAGAGTGTGGTGTTCATTCTGTACGTGTCAGTCTCTGGGACAGAGTAGGGTTCGTTCTGTTCCTGCTGGTCCCTGCTGGAGTGTGAGAGTGCAGATTTCATTCCGCATCTCTCTGTCTCTTCTACAGTGTGAGAGTGTCAGTTTGATTCTGTATCTCTCTGTCTCCTCTACAGTGTGAGAGTGTCAGTTTCATTCTGTATCTCTCTGTCTCTTCTACAGTGTGAGAGTGTCAGTTTCATTCTGTATCTCTCTGTCTCCTCTACAGTGTGAGAGTGTCAGTTTCATTCTGTATCTCTCTGTCTCCTCTACAGTGTGAGAGTGTCAGTTTCATTCTGTATCTCTCTGTGTCCTCTACAGTGTAACAGTGTGGATTTCATATTGTACCTACGTCTCTGATATAGCGTGAAAATGACGGGATCATACTTTTTCTTTTTGCTTTTGTCCCATAATTCTGACATTAGATCATCGTGTACAATTAGCTGCATTTTTTAATTCAAACTACATTTTACACAACTATATCAAGCTACCTCCAGCTGACACCTCCAAATTCATTATACACGCTGACAGCTGGACGATAGTAGTTATGTTGGAATAATACTGCAAAAGTCATTCAGGCGGAAATGGGACTACGGGCCGACAATCTCAATGTTCACTCCTAATTATTAATATACGCTATTGCATTAACTTTAATAGTTCCCGGGACATGTGCTGGGAGTCACTGAAAAAAGATTCGCAACGGTTCTATACTATTCAATGACGTAACTGTTGTCGCAGCAGTTGAAACAATAACGGAATGCAGAATGAAGTATAACCGCTGTAGAGAAAGGTAGATGATAAGGTGCAACATCAAAAGTAGGCAGATTGTGAAGCCAACAGTACATCATATAATACTAATTCTATAATAAATGTTGTAATTAATCCCCGCAATATGTGTTTTCAGGGTGATGTCGGATTCACTCCTGTATCTTTGCTACTTTTTCCCCCAAAATGGTGATAAGACCGTACATTTGAGTATTTTCAGACAGCTGTTCACAGATATTTGACAAATAAAGGGCTAAACGTTTCCAGAAGGTATATCGGGATATTAAGTTTGGATTCTTACGAATTCATGCCTGACATTGAAGGCAGAAGTGTTCTTGCACATCACATCCTCCTAATGTTAATGTTACTGTGTCTGTATGTCCCTTTGGTGTAATGGCCGGACTGCGCAGAACGCTTCATGTTTATGCAGGCAAGTGTTTCTATAGATCCAGCAGAACTACCTGCTCTGGCATTCAGTATCGTCAGCCAACAGAATCAGATCTCCATTCGGCTGCTAAGTTTGCTACCGCACTAGGCCCTTACCTTCAGAGATCGTTCCATGTGCTTTCCGGGATCCCTCTGGTCCACCATTGTACCTCACATTCCACCATTTGATATGGATCTCCTGGCCTAACCTAGACATTTTGTCTGCATTGCCTCACTTGTGCATACTCATGTACCCTCCAGATTTAAAGAGGAACATTTTTCGTGTTACATCTATCTGAGATCTTCATGACTTTTTAAATTTCAAACATCAACCTCCTTCCCTCCAAGAAAAACAAATTCTCACAGGGCGAATAATACTCCCGAATATTAATACATATCCTATCAGAATATTAATTCGGAATGATCACCGTTTGGGGAGAATGTAATTCAACCCCTGCCCGTTGCCCTGTACAGATGGTGTTTGCAAGATGGCTGAATTCTGTCATAGTTCATGACGAATAGGCAGAAGCTGCGAGTTCCCGTGTCGGTAGGTAAAAGGACCTGCGATTACAAAAGCAGCGAGTTCTTGTGTGTTGTACATACTGATTGACAGATCTAAACATCTGTTTCCAATGTAACATAATCCAGCAGGACTTCCAAGAACAATCTTACTGTTCCTAAAAGATTGAACAGAAATGAGTATAATTTCGTTCCACTGAGAGGTTCTTTCCACACACGGGGCAGATTGGCAGAACAACCCACTGTGAGTAAAATCGCATTCCCAGTACACCAGTCCCATTCAGCCACAGTGGAGCAATTCACCTGGTCCCGGAGTCGGTCAGAGTTGTGGCTCTTGCTACTCCGCATCCAAGTGCAAATGTTCCGTTCTGAGCCTGAACAGGGACTCAGTCTCAGATGGACATAAATGCCACGGATGTGGCTCTGACACTGAATACGATAACTTCCCTATCACCCATCGCCTTTTTCCTCCTTCTGTCACCTATGCACACAAGGGACGTTATCTAGCTGTCAATGAACGTGGCATCCAGCTCGCGTTGGGTCAATGAAAGGAAGGCAGTGTAGTCACCTTGTACTCCTAGTATCAAAAAGTTGGCCTGTGACCTGCTGTCCGAGATCTTCGCTGTCTGAGCGGAGCAGTTTTTAAGCCAGATTCTCAGACAACAGCCGGAGTGCGATGACACTATCGATGACTTTTGTCTGTACCCGACTCTACGAATTTATGTAAGTTCAAAATATAACCCACTGTGAGTGAAATCGCATTCCCAGTACAGACCCTATACCTGAAGGCTTAGAGTGATCACGCACCCGGGTGTCGTTACGGATGGATGGAAGGCACGTTAAAGCCATCCTCGACAACGGGGCGCAGGTCAAGTTGCTGTACAGTTCGTTTTACAACCGGTATTGGACGCATTTACCCTTGTCGACATTGAGGGCAATGGAGATTTGGGGTACCAGTGCCGGTGATTATCCAGACGACGGTTATTGGTCAGTGAAAATTGAGTTCCTGGAGGCCAGAGTGGTGGTGACTGATGATCGTGAATCGTTAATGCTGATGTGTCCGGACACTGTTGAGATGGGCAACGTTTCGGTTCTGGAAGGGACCAATACCCTGCTGGTGCGCTTGGGGGTCTGCAAGGAGGAGGCGGGTGAGAGCTGTTTGGAGGCATTGTCGAAGCCCCAATAGTTTCAGCTGCTTGTGCGGAAGTGTGTAGCAGCATTGGGCCGGTACCGAATTCAAACGAGAACCGGTGGTGGTACGGCCTGGGGGAAGTATCTGAGGATGAGACCCTATCAGGGGACGCTCCGAAATGCCACGAGGGAGGGGAGTTGACCGCTGAAGACACCACGGTGAGAGTGAGGTCGCGGCGACTGGGCCCTACAGCGGAGGGAGGCGTAGGCAGCGTGTGTGCGGAGTATAATGCGCTGTGACGCGCACTGTCGTTGATCAGAATACGGCCCCGAGGGCGGAAGATGCGATGGCCTGTCTGAGGGGTGCGAAGTGTTATAAGGGGCTAGATCTGAAAAGTAGATGTTGCCAGATCACGATGAGTGAGGCAGACAAGGAGAAGACGGCCGTTATAGGTCCCCTGTGATTCTTCCCGTCCGAAAACATGCCACGGAGCATATCCGGAGCCCTTGAAACCTTCCTGTGGGGCATGTGGAAGACCATGGCGGATGTGGAGGTGTTTGGAGTTTTGGCGTATGTGGATGATCTCCTGGATTTGGATTTGCCTCGGGAGCATATGAAGCGAAGTTGATGCAGGAGCAGCTGAGAACTACAGAATTAAAGCGTTCTCTGGACACATGCCAGGGCTGGCGAAGGTCGCAGCTCGTGAGTGACTGTCTCTACGGGATCCAGTTTGAAGTGACGATGGAGAGACTGGAGAAAGTGATCGGGAAACTGAAGACCATCGACAGTCTAAATGAAGTGGAAAAACTGAATGTTGACCTGGAAGAAGTCATGAGGAAGAAAAAGCTGGAGATATGTGCAGTGAATACCGAACTGGAGGCTGGCCAATCTTTAATTGCTGCTTTTCAGGTCGGGGTGGAAGAAGCTGGTGGAGTAACTGCGTCCCAGATTGAGACGACCGGGACGCGTGAGACAGAACTGCTGCGCCTGTGGGGAGATTTGGAGGAGCCAGAAAGGAAGCTCCGGTCTCGATTGCAGGATGCTGAAAAGACTGCAGGAGCAGTCTATGCCACGTGATTCCGTTTGGAGAAGATCAAACAGAACCTACCGATCGCAAAAATGAGCAAGAATGCGGATTCGATGGATGCTGACTTCCCCTCGATTGCGGAAGAGACCTTTTGCGCTTCTGCCCCTTAGTCAGATGTAGTGGGGAGGGTTAGCCGTGGGCTGCAGGGGCTCAGAGTTGCAGAGGGGACATGAGTCAGAGATTGAGAAAGGAGTTGGAAAGCGGACCCGAGGTATTCCCAGTTGTGTCTGAGCCTGGAGGGTTAGGGAGCTCCCAGATAGGTTGACGTATGTAGGGCCTGAGGAACAGGATGTGAGGTTTACTGTGTGGAGAGCAATGTCACTGTTTGTGCCTAGGTTAGGTTGTGTGTTGGCAGGAAGAGTGGCGAGTTATTTAGTAGTCTTGAGGACATGACTAGATTTGGTGTGGGGAGAGTGTAAGGGGATTTCTTCTTTTGTGGGTGGGTTGTTGTGTAAGGGGGTTCTTTTGCTACTGCGTATGTTAATCAAGATGGCTTCTTTGTTTTGTTAAAAGTAGGAATCCTTCCTTGTTATGATAAGTGCTTTCTCTTCCAGTTTGTTTGGGTTTAGAGTTGCTGATAATGTGAATTGTATTCATTTGTTAACTAATTGGGATTGACGTTATTCTCTCTCTTCTGAGTCTGCAAACTATTATTCACGGACTTTTGGGGAGTCGGCGCGATGGGGTGAGAGAGAGAGAGAGAGAGGACGCGATGCTGTAAGCAGGGCGACGAAACGGACCTCGAGCGGGGGTCCGAGGCCAGGAGGTTCGGCGAGGAGAGGAGAAGAAGACGGACGTGCCGGGGGTGCTTGGTTGATCACGTCTGGTGGTCCTGAGCTGCGAGTCGAGGAGGTCTCAGGGGATCGAATGGTGGCCAGAAGACTTCGTTAATTGAGCTCCAACGGTTGTGCACGAAGTGGTTTGGACTTTGACAAGCTTTGGCGCATTTTCTCTTAATTTTGGCGCATTTATTTTCTCTTAATTTTTACTGTATCGTTATTCATCACTTAGTTTTAGTAATCTCTGTGAAGTGTAATCGTTTAATCGCATATGGAGAACTGTCTGTTATTTGGCGAGGTGGGGATATCACACAGCATCTACTCAAGCTGATTATCCAGCTTGACGGGGACGAAGGCAGCTCCCCCTAGACGGAGGCGAGCTGAGTGAGCCTGCGGCCAGCCAGGGGGCTACACTTAGCTGAAATGCATGCCCTAAGCGGGGATCGTTTTAAGACTTGTAAACCCTGGAATGGAGATAAATTTTGCGTGCTCTACCATTATCTATCCCTGAAAATATACGAAACGTCTATCAGATTCCCCGTCACCTCCGATGCTCCAGAGAAATAGAACAAGTTTGTCTAAACTCTCGTTATTGCACAAACAGTCTAATTCAGGTAGCATCTTGGTGATGCTCTTCTGCATACTCCCCGAATCCGCGTCATCCTTTCTCTGGAGGATGGCCTGAACGGAGTGCAGCACAATTCCAGTGCTGTGATGCTGTACGCTCTGATTCCGCACATGCTCGGCAATCTGAGAAAATGCATACCGTCCATATTCATTTAAAATCCCAGGGTATAGTGTGTGTTTGTATGTATACCCTCGCAACAAAGCAGTCATTTAGTCCATTCCGAAATAAAGTTGTTTATCAGCGATGTGAAGAGGGTACTGCAGGGCTGTCAGGGAGGCCGAGTGGTCTAAGCCGCGCGACTTAAGGCGGGAAAATCGCTTCCAAGTAAACGCGAGTGTTCTGTTCTCCACCTGGAGGCGTGGGTTCGAATCCCACTTCTGTTCTTCACTTGCTGTTTTTATAATGCAATCACTGTCATTTTACTGCAGCGATCAAAGTGTTGTCGTAAACATATGTATCCTTAAACTACCTTGCCATCTGTTCTAACGATCTGTAGGCTTGCAGTACGTGACAAGCTGTTGCAAAATCAAATTTACTTACAGCATGGTGCCGCCTATTGCAATGACCTATGACCTTACTCAGGAGCCAGCTGTTGTAAATATACGTATGTGTCCCTACAGAATGGTGCTTGGTATTATAAAGGCCTGTGACCTTACAATACAGTGCTGACGATGTTTTTATGACAGCATTATAGTGCAAAACTGGTATTGCCCAGCTCTGCGCCATCAGGGTTGTGCTTTAATAAAGCCTGGCGTTGTTCTAGAGTTTTGTATTGTTCTGTGCCCTCACTGGGAGGTGCTGTGCTCTGGCAGCTCATTGTGCTGAGAACCTGGGTGGATTAGAGGTCTGCTGGAGATTTGGAGGAAATTTGTTACCATTATTGGGCACAGGATCACCGTTTAACCGATCGAGTCTATACTAGCTCCTGGTTCAATATTCCCTCTGCCCCCTTCCCCCAATCTCTCCCACAGATCGGCAGGTACACACAGATTCAGCTCAAGCTTCAATTTAATCAGAAGAAAAGGTGAGGAGAAACGGACCTCCGGGACGCTAAGCCCAGTGATGCCATCGTGAACAGCTTTAAACAATTGCTTTGTAACTCAAAGACAACTCACTCAAAATGCTGGAGAAATTCATCAGACCACGCAACAGCTTTGAAATGAGAAGACAGTCGTCGTTTCGGGCCCAGATCTGACTTTGTGTGTGTCGTTTTGTATTTCGAGCGTCTACAGATTTTCTCCTGTTTGTTTTGTAACTCTGCTTATCACATTGTATACATTTACCTACAAGTGGGTGTAGAGAATAGGGAGCAGGAAGGCTGCTGAATGGTAATACTTTACATCATTTATTCCTAACGCGTCCCGAGTTTTAAAATCCAACTCAATGGATATTCCGCCGCATTTTTGAGTTCTCCTCGGAATTTGCTCTGAGTCAGAGCGTAAATACACGTGTTGGTGCAGGAGCTGAGAACCTGAAGCATTCCCGATGTGTATTCTGTGATGTAACGGGGATCAGTGACAGAATAAACAAAACTCCTTGAAATCCGTTCATAGATATAAAATACCACCTGTGTTACCCACAACGATATGAAACTACCGGTAATGCTGAAGAGCAAAACGATGGATTTGCGTCGGTTCTCCATCTCCCGGTCCTTGTCATTCTCTCCACTCTTTTTTCCCCGGAGCCCCCTGCGGGCCCGACTGGCCGCTAGAATCCACCTGACGGTCAGAATATTGAAAAGCAAAATCAGAAAGAATGGGACACAAGGGGTTAACACACGGTGAAATATCGCAAATGCCGCCCATGACGGAGAGTTTTTGTAGTTCGCAGTACGAACACAGTACCAGGGAACGCCATTCATTATTACCAAAGGTCCGTATATAAAGCTCCAGGGGACACTCTCCAAACAGGCCAGCACACTCACTGTCCCGATAACCACAGCCGCCGTTCTCTCGGTGCAATATTTTGTCTTCAACTTCTCACAGCAAATAGCCACAAATCGATCGACGGTGAAAGCGACAGTCAGCCAGACAGAGGTCGCAGTGCTCGCAAAAACCAACCACATATTGAGTCTGCACACCGGGGTGATGCGCAGGAATGATGGGGGAAAATAAAACCCAGCAGTCCTCGTCAGCAGCGGATCGGAGATAACAACCAGGAGATCGGCCGCTGCCATTCCCACCATGTAGCGAGTGACACATTTGGAGAGACCGCACTTTCCCCGGGACAGGATCACAATCGCCACCAAGTTCGCTGGAAGAGAGACAGGGAACAGCATGTAGGGAATATACTGAACAAAGAGCAATGCAGCAGTGTGAGCGGATCCTTTCATGTTTTCACTGTATTGTTGCCTTAACCGGTGGGAGGGTGGAGTGAAGTCGCAGAGCTGATAGAGATAGAGAAGGAGTTTATTCAGTAAAATAAGATCAATATGATCTGAATACAGATTCCTACTGATGATCGAAATGTGAAGTGGCAGGGGAAATCTGAAACTGGGTAACTACCTCCTCAGAGTAAATACTGAATGGAACAGTTTATACCGGCGCCTTTCGCTTCTCGTGTGGATGAAATGAATAAATCCGGACTCTAATGGCCGGATTTTTCCATTAGACAATCTGCAACTTCCATGACCAGCTTGTCAACGACAGGAGTGCCGAAGGAAAAAAAAACAATACTAGAAAATGCTGGAAATACTCCTCTAGGCAAAAAGGAAAATGTGGAAAAAAAGCAGTTGACGATTCTTTCCTCACAACTGTTTTAAGTGAGGTCCCTGAAACGAGTGTTAACGAGCCTCTGTTTCCACACAAGCTGCTTCGGGCTTCGTTCTTCTAGAATTCCCCGTGTGTGTTTCCTATTCCCCCATTTGCATCTTCAGTGACTTCATAACAGAGCATTGACATGCCATCAGACACAGCGCAGTCTGACACAACCTCTCAGACAGACATGGCGCCTCCCACAGAATCCATCACAGGGAAGCCGGGGAGTGGAAGTCGACGTCCAGACTGAGCTCGGTGTCTTAGTCCTATGTTTGTAGCAGTGTCAGATGTAGACAAAAAGGAAGACACTTCACAGTACTGAGAGCTATGAAACAACACGTCGATGGCGTTAATTGCTCAGTAATGACTTCATTGTGTTGTCCATCAATTGTTTCACATTCAATCATACCGTACACATTTATTAAAGATCCGCGACGTTCATGATACAACATGCAACTGCGCATACCTGCTAAATCGTTACTACCAGTCGATGATTTAGTTGCTACACCTAACTCAGACAACCGCTCCCATACAAACGTAGAGAATCAATCGGTATAATGTATGCGGAACAATATTTCCAAATGCAGTTCACCTGCTACAAGACCCGATCATCACATCATTAAACACAGGCAAATGGGAGATCACTGTCTGACCCGTTGCGATCCACAGGTGTTGGGGGAATCTCAACATTTCTGCAGTGGTCTTCAGATCCAGATACTAGAATCCACAATCCTTGTGGTTACATTCAATTCCTAAACATTGGAATATTAGGACTGGACATGTGACAGTGGAAACCAGCGACAGAAATAATCACAATACTGGAATTAACCCTCATTTCCCAGCAACAGCAGCTGACACTGCGGCTTACCGGGAATTCCAAAGGCTGAAATAAAAGGATAGTAGACGTCCTCTATCCGCCAGATGACTGGATACACCATTCCAGTGAGAATGTGTGACCGCTGTTGCTCCTGACTCTACAGCTCCGGCAGACACTCTGAGCTGATTCTTTCCAAACACCTCGATTTATACAGAGGATCGGTCTCCAGATATACGATTATGCCCCTGACTAGCTTTCTTCGTTACAGTCACTTGAACGAACATTTGAGTTCTGCACCATTGACTCTGATGTGAATATTGGGCTCATTGAAGATAAGCGCATCAAAATTCGCGGGCGTTCCCTTGGGCATTTTCCACTCATGTGGTGGAGCTCTAAAGCCAAAGGCTGAGTATTGTCACCGAGCAGCCACGTTCACAGAGTTCACTCTTCTGATGTTTGATATTCATCTGTAATGACCTCACCAGTAATGTCCGATCCCTAACATCTTTCTTTGCCCTTTCCCAATTTAAACCCTCCTTCAGTACTTCACATCCCTCCTGGCCACACACATTGCCCAACACCCATACAGGTGCACGAAGACAGACAGACAGACAGACAGACACACACACACGCGCACACACACACACACACACACACACACAGATACGAACAGAGATAAAATAGACAGAACAAGGTCGGCATAGCAACGGTCAGATGACCAGTTTGCTCATGTACAAACATGAGAAAGTCTGCAGTTGCTGGAATCGAGGGCAACACGAACACACAGAATGCTGCATAAACTCTGCTGAGTTCCTCTCGCAGCTTTGATGTTTCTGATGTAATAGAATTTCATGAGCATCTCAAATCTGCCAGAGGTCAAACGAACATTGAAAATAATTCTTTCAACCGGCAGAGAAATGGCAATCCGGTTATATAAGAAAAAATGTACTCTGTATTGGGAGATGAACAGTTTCACTGACAAAGACAGCGTCGAACAGATAGACTGACAGGTTGACTCTGGCACTGTCCGCAACGGCCAATTCACAGAACCGTCTGACACTTAGATCCTCCTCCCTGGTCCAGTTTCCTTCTCCTACCCACTCCCGCCATTCCTCCTGTCGAGGCACAAGACACAGAACAGCCACCCCTCTCTCACTGGCAAGGTGTGTCAGAGAACAGAGAAGTGCTGACAGTTCATGGTTTGCACACTCACAGAGAGAAGAGATATTCAGTCCCACCCTGAGCACAAACACGAGATACACGATTCCAATACAGCTGTTAGCAATATACATTGTATAGCATATCAGTATCCTACACAGACTCAGACTCCATTTACCCACGCGAGGTTTGGGGAGGACAGTAACAAGAGCGCTCGCATAGTCAGTGTGGTGCAGGAAAGGACAATCAGATGGAAAATTGGGAATCGATGAATTAGGCGTGGGTGGAATTTAGAAAAGATACTGACAAGCACATGGTGTTGCGGATAATGAGTTTGTGTGGGCTGACAATCAGAAGCAGGTCAAAGGAAGAAATGGGGAATGAATGGGGCACTTTCAATTTGGGCATCTGTGGCCAGAACGGAAACTGGTGGATTGGATCTAGGCACCCAACTGTTCACTGTCGATATAGTAATCTGGATGTGGGGCCCAGTGTATTATATTCGTGTCCGCTGCAGGAACAGAGCTTGGTGGCAGAATCAGTATTGCGATAGGTCGAGAGAGCGTTAGTGGATGCAGACAGAAGTAAGTGAGTGAGCATCTGCAATTGAACAATTTGGGGAAAAGTGATTCCATCCACTCCGAGAGGAACAAAGTAGAAAAGATATATACTGCTGGAAAGAGATAACGGTTCAGAGGAACCTGGGGCTTGGAAAGAAATCATCAAGAGTTAGCATTCAGGTACAGTGAATAATTAGGGAAAGAAGCTGTCTTTTATTCAATGATGCCGGAGAATTGGAGAAGAGTAAAACGATTGATTTGCGACGGCTCTCAATCTCCCGGTCCCTGTAAATCTCTTCACTCGTTTGTCCCCGGAGCCCCCTGCAAACTCGACTGGCCGCTACAATCAGCCTGACAGTCTGAACACTGAACAGCAAATTCAGAAGGAATTGGACACAAGGGGTTAAAATGCAGTGAAACAGTGTAAATGCCGCCCATGAGGGGGAGTTTCTGTAGCTCGCTGTAGCAACACAATACCAGTGAACAGGGTCAATAATTTCTATGTGCTCGTATATAAATCCCCTGGGACACTCTCCAAACAGGCCAGCAACCTCACTGTCCCTACAACCACAACCGCCGTTCTCTCGGTGCTATATTTTGTGTTCAGCCTCTCACAGCAAATAGCCACAAATCGATCGACGGTGATAGCGACAGTCAGCCAGATGGAGGTCGCTGTGCTCTCAAAAATTAACCTGAAGCGGATTCTACACACAGTAGAGATCTGCAGGCATAATCTGGGAAAGTAAATCCCAGCAGTCCACTTCAGCAGCAGATTCGAGATATCGACCAGGAGATCGGCCGCTGTCATTCCCACCATGTCGCGAGTGACACGTTTAGAGAGACCGCACTTTTCCCGGGACAGGATCAGAATCGTCACCAAGTTCGTTGGAAGAGAGACGGGGAATAACAAGTTTAGAAAATACTGAGCAGAAGGCAATGAAGCGATTGGAGTGGATCGTGTAAAATTTCCATTGTATTGTTGCATTTAGCGGTGAGTGGATCGAGACAGAATGCAGAGCGGGCGGAGACGCGGAAGTTTATCAGTGAAATAAAATTAGTACAATCTGATTCCAGATTTCTTGCTGATGAACGAAATGTGAACTGGGAAACTACCTCCTCAGAGTCAACACTAAATGAACATTTTATGTCGGCACATTTCGCATCTCGTGTGCATGAAATCAATAAATTCGACGCTGATGGCGAGATTTTTCTATTTGACAATCCTCAGTTTCCTTGATGCTCCCTGAAAGCGACAAGACAGCCGAAGGAAGGAACAAAAATCAGGAAATGCTGCGAACAGTCATCCAGTCAAAACAGGATGTGTGGAAAAAAACAAAGAGTCTTTTCTCTGAACTGTTCTCTGACAGAACAATGGCACGAGTGTTAACTGACTTCTCTTTCCATACGAGCAGTCTGGGGCGTTGTGCTTCTAGAACTTCCCGTGTGTGTTTCCTCTTTGCCACCTCACACCGGACATCGACTGATTCGGAAAGAGACAGTGCAGTCTGACCCAGCCGCACAGACGGACATGACGCATCTCATAGAATCCATCACCAGAGGAATTCTCCGTCCAGCCGTGAGTTCGGTGCCGCAGTCCCGTGAATGTAACAGTGTCAGATGTAGACATAATAGAATACATTTCCCCATATTCATAACCATGAATCGACAAATATGGAAACACAGAAACATAGAAAATCTACAGAACAATACAGGTACATCGGCCTTAAAGCTGTGCTGAACATGTCCTTAACTTCGACATTACCTCGGTTTACCCATAGCCCTATATTTTTCTAAGCTCCATGGACTTATCCAGGAGTCTCATAAAAGAGCCAATCGTTTCCGCCTCCACCACCTCTGCTGGCCGCCCATCCCACGCACCACCACTTTCTGCGTTAATAAAAACACAATTTACCCCTGACATTTCATCTGTACCTCCTTCAAAGCACTTTCCAACGATGCCCTCTGCTTCCAACCATTCAGCCCTGGGAAAAACCGTCTGACTATCCACACAATCAATGCCTGTAATCACCTTAAACACCTCTATCAGGCCACCTCTCATCCTTCGTCGCTACAAGGAAAAAAGGCCGAGTTTACTCAAACTTTTCTCATAATGCATGCTCCCCAATCCAGGCAACGTACTTGTAAAGCTCCTCTGCACACTTGCTATTGCTTCCATGTCCTTCCTGTAGTGAGGTGACCAGAACAGAGCACAGTACTCCGGGTGGGGTCTGACCAGTGTCCTATGTAGCTGCAACATTAAACTGCGCTCTTTATCTCATTCCCACGATTGATGGACCAATACACTATTTGCCTTCTCAACCGCAGAGTCAACCTGCTCAGCAGCTCTGAGTGACCCCAAGATCCCTCTGATCCACAACACTGCCAAAAGTCTTACAATTAATGCTGTATTCTGCCACCATATTTGACCTACCAAAATGAACTACCTTACCTTATCTGGGTTGGACTGCATTTGCTCCTTCTCAGGTCAGTTTTGCATTTTATCAATGTTCTGCTGTAATGTCTGACAGGTCTCCACACTATCCACAACACATTCAAACTTGTGTTATCAGCATATATACCAACCCATCCGCCATTTCCTCATTCAGGTCATTTATAAAAAATCACAAAGATTAGGGGTCCCAGAACAGATCCCTGAGGCACACCACTGGTCACCGACCTCCATGCAGAATATGACCTGGTAATAACCACTCGTTATCTTCAGTGGGCAAGCCAGTTCTGGAGCCACAAAGCAATGTTCCCTTGGATCCCATGCCTCCTTACTTTCTCAATAAGACTTGCGTGGGGTACCTCATTAACAAAGACGTCATTGCGTTGTACAGCAACTACTTCACATTCACTCACAGCACACACGTTTATTAAAAATCCACAAGTTTCATGATACAACATCGAACACCCCGCCGTTGCCAAAATGTTACTACCAGTCGATGGTCTGATTATTACAACTAACAGAGACAACAGCTATTATCCAAGTGCAGACAACTAAATGGTATAATCTCCGTCGGCTGCATCAATTCACTAAAGGTTGAACAAGTTAGGTCTTTATTCTTTAGAGCGTAGAATGTTGAGGGGGGACTTGATAGAGGTATTTAAAATTATGAGGGGGACTGATAGAGTTGACGTGAACAGGCTTTTTCCATTGAGGGTAGGGGAGATTCATCAAGAGGATATGAGTTGAGAGTTGAGGGGCAAAAGTTTAGGGGTAACACGAGGGGGAACGACTTAGAGAGTGGTAGCTGCGTGGAACGAAATTCCAGTAGATGTGGTAGAGGCAGGTTCGATGTTGTCATTAAAATAAATGTATATGTACAGGAAAGGAATGGAGGGTTATTGGCTGACTGCAGGTAGGTGGGACTAGGTGAGAGTAAGCATTCGGCACGGACTAGAAGAGCCGAGATGGCCTGTTTCCGTGCTGTATTTGTTATATGGTGATATGGTTGTATTTGCCAAACCAGTGCAGCTGCGACAGGACAAACAGCACAGCGATCCAGACAACATATTATTAAACATAAATGGCAGGAAGGACGCTGCCTGGTCCGCTGAATACCAGAGGTATTGGCGGAATCGCTAAATTCCCGCAGTGGCTTGATTTTATATCCGGAATCCGGAATCCACAGTCCCTGTTTCCATTCCATTGTGGAAATGCGAGATACCTAGGACACAACATCTGACAGTGGAAACTAGCGACAGAAACAATCTCAACATTGGAATTAAACTTCAATTACCACCAACGGCCGCTGACACTATGTCTTACCGGCAATTCCAAAGGCTGAAATCAAAGGGTAATAAACTTCTCGTATCCGCCAGATTACTGGATACACCATTTCAGTGAGAGGCTGTGACACCTGTTGCTCCTGGATTCACAGATCCGGCAGACACTCTGAGCTGATGCTTACACAGCGCCCATATTTATACACAGGATCAGTCTCCAGAGACACGTTTGTACCCTTGACTAACGTTCTTGTTTTCAATCACATGAACAAACACTTAATTCAGTCCGATTGAATTAAATACTGGACCAGATGTAAGCACTGTCCGATTAAAGACAAACACATTAAATTATTGGGCACACCTCAGCAGTGACTCAGCAGGTATAAATATTGCAGGACCTCCAATGACAAGCTGAGCTTAGTCAAGGAGACGACACATTTACAGATTTCACGTTTTTTTGTTGATTATTCATCTGTAACCGGAGTTCACCGACACCGACTGACCCTTAGCTTCTGTCCCTACGGTTTCTATTTTGTACTGTCCTGCAATTCCTGTCAGGCAGTCCCTCTCTCTCTCTCTCTCTCTCTCTCACACACACACACACACACACACACACACACACACACACACACACACACACACACACACACACACACAAACACACAGTGAGAGAGTAAGAGTAGCACAATAGGAGCAGAGATGCAACAGACAGAACAGTGTCGGGATGGCAATTATCAAATAACCCTAATGGTGATGTACAAAAACGAGGAAAATCTGCGGAATCTGGAAGTTCAATGCAGGACAAACCAAGTGCTGGAAAATCTTTACTGAACTCCTACAATATTTTGTATGGTGCTGAATTTGTAGACTTTTATGAACGTCTCAAATCATCTGGAGGTCAAACAGATCTTGAGAAGAAATATTTCAATCTGCAAAGGAATTGGGAGACACGTTAAGTAATAATAAAAAATAGTACTCTGTCTAGAGTAGATGCAGGATATCTGGAAGCGAACGAGAGAAAGAGAAGCATCACGTGCAATGTCAGATATGAGAGCGAACGAGATAGAGAGTCAGGCAGACAGATAGATAGACATGTAGGCAGACAGACACCCAGATGCAGATGAGTAGATGTCTGATGTTGCTGCTGTATGTCCTAGTCTCTGATGCAGTAGATGAATGTCGGGTTCATTCAGTGCCTGTCGGTCTCCTGTACCATGTGAGACTGCTGCATTGTGTGTGAGTGTGGGGTTCATTCCCTATCTGTCAGTATCTTTTACAGTTTGAGAGTGCGGTGTTCATTCTGTACGTGTCAGTCTCTGGGACAGTGTAGGGTTCGTTCTGTTCCTGCTGGTTCCTGCTGGAGTGTGAGAGTGCGGATTTCATTCTGTATCTCTCTGTCTCCTCTACAGTGTGAGAGTGTCAGTTTTATTCTGCATCTCTCTGTCTCTTCTACAGTGTGAGAGTGTCTGTTTCAATCCGCATCTCTCTGTCTCTTCTACAGTGTGAGAGTGTCAGTTTCAATCCGCATCTCTCTGTCTCTTCTACAGTGTGAGAGTGTCAGTTTCATTCTCTATCTCTCTGTCTCCTCTACAGTGTGAGAGTGTCAGTTTTATTCTGCATCTCTCTGTCTCCTCTACAGTGTGAGAGTGTCAGCTTTATTTTGCATCTCTCTGTCTCTTCTGCAGTGTGAGAGTGTCTGTTTCAATCCGCATCTCTCTGTCTCTTCTACAGTGTGAGAGTGTCTGCTTCAATCCGCATCTCTCTGTCTCTTCTACAGTGTGAGAGTGTCAGTTTCATTCTGTATCTCTCTGTCTCCTCTACAGTGTAACAGTGTGGATTTCATATTGTACCTCCGTCACCTGATGTAGCGTGAGAAAGACGGGATCATACTTTTTCTTTTTGCTTTTGTCCCATAAGTCTGACATTAGATCATCGTGTACAATTAGCTGCATTTTTTTTATTCAAACTACATTTTGCACAACTATATCAAGCTACCTCCAGCTGACACCTCCAAATTCATTATACACACTGACAGCTGGACGATAGTAGTTATGTTGGAATAATGCTGCAAAAGTCATTCAGGCGGAAATAGGACTACGGGCCGACAATGTCAATGTTCACTCCTAATTATTAATATACGCTATTGCATTAACTTTAGTAGTTCTCGGGACATGTGCTGGGAGTCACTGAAAAAAGATTCGCAACGGTTCTATACTATTCAATGACATAACTGTGGCCGTAGTAGTTGAAACAATAACGGAATGCAGAATGAAGTAGAACCGCTGTAGAGAAAGGTGGATGATAAGGTGCAACATCAAAAGTAGGCAGATTGTGAAGCCAACAGTACATCATATAATACTAATTCTATAATAAATGTTGTAATTAAGCCCCGTATATGTGTTTTCAGGGTGATGTCGTATTCACTCCAGTATCTTTGCTACTTTTTCCCCGGAAATGGTGATGAGAGCGTAGATTTGAGTATTCTGAGACAGCCGTTCGCAGATGTTTGACAAATAAAGGGCTAAACGTTTCCAGGAGGTATATCGGGATATGGAGTTTGGATTCTTATGAATTCATGCCTGACATTGAAGACAGAAGTCCGCTTGCACATCACATCCTCCTGATGTTAATGTTACTGTGTCTGTATTTCCCTTTGGCGTAATGGCCGGACTGCGCACAACGCTTCATGTTTATGCAGACAAGTGTTTCTATAGATCCAGCAGAGCTACCTGCTCTGGCATTCACTACCGTCAGTCAACAGAATCAGATCTCAATTCGGCTGCTAAATTTCCCACCGAACTGGGCCCTTACCTTCAGAGATCTGTCCATGTGCTCTCCGAGATCCCTCAGGTCCACCGTTGTACTTCACATTCCACCATTTGATATGGATCTCCTGGCCTTACGTAGACATTTTGTCTGTATTGCCTCACTTGTGCATTGTCATGTACCCTCCAGATTTAAAGGGGAAAGTTTCTCGTTTTACATCTATCTGTGATCTTATAGAACATAGAACATAGAATAGTGCAGCACATTACAGGCCCTTCGGCCCACAATGTTGTGCTGACCATCAAACCCTGCCTCCCATATAACCCCCACCTTAAATTCCTCCATATACCTGTCTAGTAGTCTCTTAAACTTCACTAGTGTATCTGCCTCCACCACTAACCCAGGCAGTGCATTCCACGCATCAACCACTTTCTGAGTAAAAGACCTTCCTCTAATATCCCCCTTTTACTTGCCACCCCTTACCTTAACGCCATGTCCTCTTGTACTGAGCAGTGGTGCCCTGGGGAAGGGGCGCTGGCTGTCCACTCTGTCTATTCCTCTTAATATCTTGTACACCTCTATCATGTCTCCTCTCATCCTCCATCTCTGCAAAGAGAAAAGCCCTAGGTCCCTTAATCTCTGATCATAATCCATATTCTCTAAACCAGGCAGCATCTTGGTAAATCTCCTCTGTACCCTTTCAAACATCAACCATACCCCCCTCCCCTCCAAGAAAAAACAATTTCTCACAGGGCGAATAATACTGGAATATTAATTCATATCCTATCAGAATATTAATTCGGAATGCTCACCATTTGAGGAGAATGTAATTCAGCCTCAGCCCATTGCCCTGTACAGACGGTGTTTGCAAGATGGCTGAATTTTGTCACAGTGCATTGTGAGTAGGCAGAAGCTGCGAGCTCCCGTGACGGTAGGTAAAAGGACCCTGCGATCAGAAAAGCAGCGAGTTGTTGTAAGTTGTACATGCGGTGTGGGTGATCTAAACATATCTTTCCCATGTAACATAATCCCACAGAACTCTACACAACAAACTTACTATTCCTACAGGATTGACCAGAAATGAGGTATGATTTTCATTCCAGGGAGAGCTCCTTTCGACACACGGGGTGGACTGGCAGAACAACCCACTGTCAGTGAAATCGCATTCCCAGTACACCAGTCCCACCCAGCCACAGCCAAGGGCAAAGGATATATTCTGACCATGAACAGGGACTCAGACTCAGAAGGGCATAACTGCCAGCGATATAGCTCTGACAATGAACACGGTAATTTCCCAGTCACCCATCGCCTCTTTTCTCCTTCTGTCACCTATGTACAGAAAGGACGGTATCCCTCTGCCAATGAACGTGCCATCCAGCTCGCGTCGGGTCAATGGAAGGAAGGCAGTGTAGTCACTTTTTACTCTTAGTATCCAAAATCTGGCCTGTGGCCTGCTGTCCGAGACCTCCAGTGTCAGAGCACAGCAGATTTTAATCCAGATTCTCAGACAACAACCCGAGTGCAATGACACTATCGATGTGTTTTCTCTGTACCAAACTATACGAATTTATTTAATTTCAAAATATGACTAAAAATTATTGGCAGTTTTCCTATTGCTAATCCCTGCAACAGCAAGCATACCGATTTGGATACAACAGGGTGGGGTTGATGGACCATCAGGGCAAAACAGCAGCCGTAGCAATGGAGCCGGCTCTGAGGCGCTGTATATAAGGGTAAAGTCAGGCAGTATTGTAGTGATAGGTGACTCGATAGTTAGGGGGACAGCCAGGAAACTCTCTGACAGCAAATACACAAGGTTGGTGTGCTGCTTCCGGGACGCAAGGTTCCAGCATGTATCGGAGTGGCTCAAGGATATTTTCAAGATGAAGGCTGAACAGTCAGAGCTTGTGAAGTGTGTTGGTATGAATGGCACAGGCAAAATGAGGAAGAGCCTCACGCAGTGAGTATGTAGAGTTGGGAATGTGACTGAACAGAAGGACCTCCAACGTACTTATCTCCGGATCACTTCTGCTGAATCGAGCTGGCGCAATTACGAATGGTATGAACGAGTGTCTGAGGGATGATGGTGCAGGCTGCTGGGTTTCAGCTCCTTGGGCCATTGGAATGTTATTCCGGGGAATGGGTGATCTAACGGATTGCATCGGAACTGGAGGGGAACTGATGGTAAACACAAAGTTCACTGCAGATGCTGTGGTCAAGTCAACACGTACAAACACGCTGGATGAACTCAACAGGTTCTTATCCCTGCAAGCGTAAGTGCTACACCAGTCCCTGCACCTTCTCTCCTACCACCATTCAGGGCCCCAAATAGTCCTTGCAGGTGAGCCAACACTTTACTTGTGAGTCTGTTGGGGTCATCTATTGCATCCGGTGCTCCCGGTGCGGCTTCCTCTACATCGGCGAGACCCGGCACAGATTGGGGGACCGCTTCGTCGAGCACCTCCGTTCCGTCCGCCACAAAAAACAGGACCTGCTGGTTGCCGCCTACTTCAACTCTGCTTCACATTCCCATTCTAATATGTCCATGTCCTCTACTGCCATGATTAGGCCAAACACAGGTTGGAGTTGCAACACCTCATATACCGTCTGGGTAGTCTCCAGCACCTTGTTATCAACATCGAATTCTCCAACCCGTTAATTCCCCCCCTCTCCCTTGCCCCATCCCACTTCCACTCTGCCTCCTCTTCTAGCTGCCTATCATGACTCTGCCTTCTTCTACTACTCATAGTGCTTTCCCGTTAGATTCCTTCTTCACCTCTTCAGCCTATCCCCTCCCTGCTTCCCTTCCCCCACCCCTTGATCTTTCCTCTGATTAGTTTTTCACCTGGCACCTACCAGCCTTCTCCTACCCACCCTCCCCCACCTTCTTTATAGGGCCCCTGCCCCCTCCCTCTTCAGTCCTGACGAAGGGTCTCGGCCCGAAACGGTAACTGCTCGCTTCAGCGGATGCTGCCCGACCTGCTGAGTTCATCCAGCTTGTTTGTCCGGGGAACTAATACCCTGGCCTGAAGGTTAGATAGTGCTTGTCGAGGGTTTAAACTAATTTTCCCATGGGGTAGGAACGAGAGCACCAGATCAAAAAATGAAGAAAGGCGGAGGCAAAATTCAATTAAGCTATTTGATGGTTTGAAATGAGCCTTTTAATGCGACGAGTACATTACAGAGCCCAGACTGAGAGCGGGACTAGAATGGATGATGACTATAAAAGGTTTTCATTTGTTTAGAAAGCGCAGAGGTGGAGGTAAAAGAACGTGGAGTAGTACTTCTAATCAGGGACAATATTACAGTGCCTTAAATTTACCTACGGACTTGGCCTCTACACCTGACTCTCACATTCTCGACTCTCTGGATAAAGAGAAAATCTTCCTTACGTCCTTTATAAAAGTTCGCCCCTCAATTCTGAGGTTGTCCCCTTTAGTTCTGGACACATCACCACCAGAAACATCCTCTGCACATCCACCTTATCCGCGGCTGTGCAGGGCTTTTGCTGTCTAGTTGTTGTAAAGGACAGTCTCCTCAGAACATGCTGCCAACAGTTACAAAGATCTTACAGTCTTACAGACCCTTACAGTCCAGTGCTAGCTCTTGCCGAGTTCTCTGTTCTTGGTACATGGTGCTAGTTGTAGTAAAGGTCTCTAATCTTATAGTACGATACGCTGTCGTAAAGATCTCTATCCTTACAGTACGTTGCCATTTGTTGTAAACATGTCTACCTTGCAGTGCGGGGCCAGCTGTTGTAAAGATCAATGGCCTTACAGAACGGTGTCGACTATTGGAGAGATGTCTGTCTTCGGTCTGGTGCCAACTCTTTTAGAGTTGTGTATCCTTCCCATGCCGTGCACAGTGTTGGCAAAGGCTTGTCCCACTAGAACACAATGCTGATGGTGTTTTTTTAATCACAGTTACAGTGAAAAACTGGGATTGTCCAGATATTGGTATTCAGTGTTGAAAACAAATCTACACTTGCATTGCAGTCTTGTACTGGTATGTGCCCTTACTGTCTTGAGCATCCTCTGACAGCTGGGTGTGCTTGGAATAGATTAGATAGATAGATTAGATAGATTAGACCAGATAGATTAGAGTTCTTCTGGAGATCGGACTAAGTGTTTGATGTCATTAGTAGCCACTGAATCGCAACATTCCTACCGTCCCGTTCCCCACTGTCTTCCGACAGCTTGACAGGTTAAAATTCCTAAATAACGTGCCCAGTTCCTCATCCAGCATTTTGATTGTCTGTTCCCCCAACCCTGCACGGAGTGTGTCCCAGTCGAGAACCACATTAATAGGCCCCGTTGATCCTTTGCCAACTGGGCCTCAATTCATTGACCAATAAATGGTGAACAGTACAGCACAGGAACTGCCCCCTCTGCGTACAGTCTGTGTGCTGACCATCATGACAATTTATACTGCATGTTTCCCTGGATATGGCCTGTGTCCCCAGCGGACTGAATCCCCCAAAGTATCTGCACACCTTAGTGCACAACACAATCTCCTCCTCAGTATCTGTAAGTTTGAAAATATCACCATATCACCTCCCTGATCTCGCTTTCCTCCATGTCATTCTCCTCAGTGAACTCCAATGAATGCAAATGAATATTTCTGTACATCACGTGCTAACTCTGGCAGCAGGAATAGACTCACTTCTTTGTTCTTGAGTGGCCCTGTGTATACTGTTGTTTTCAGTGTATACATAAAATACGCTGGGACTCAATTCTCTTCAGGGTGGACATAGAACATAGGAATTACGGCAGATTACAGAACCTTTCGGCCCACAATGTTGTACAAACCATGTAACCTGATCGACAGCCTGCCTAGAATTTCCCTAGCGTACGGCCCTCTGTTTTCCCAAACTCGACGTACTATTGAATAGGTTCCTAAAAGGCGCTATTGTATCCGTTTCCACCACCGCGGTCGGCAGTGCATTTCACGTACACACCACTCTCTGTGACATTTCCTGCAGACTGCTAACTCTCCTGATTCACAGTGTGACTTGTTTCTGGGTTCCTATATGCTCCTACAAAAACCTATATATTTTCAGCTTGCAAAGCTTACATATGACTCGGCTTACTTGTTGAAATAAATACCATATCATTCCAATTTCCTGAATAACCCATCATTCTCTAATTACTTCAAAGCAACGGGCAAGTCCTGTAGTCTGAACAACTTGACGGTAAGTGACTCTCACATGTCAGACATAACACCGGTACACAGAGTACGCTCTGTGATTCCTACCCAATTCTGCTGTAATTACTCTTCCCCAAATTTCCATTTATCCGACTGGACTTCTCGTCTTTTCCTTATCAATAACCGTTTGAAAATCTCCAGAATTTCTAACGAAACTCCAATCAAGTCGCTAAGCTTCTTTCCCAATACCAGGTCAAGTGTCTCTCCCTCCCGTGTGGTCCATCTACATACTGATTCAGGAATCCAGGCCTTAGAGGAAGGTGATTCCTGGCCATTCACTGCAGACTATTCACCCACTAAATTATTCTTACATCAGCCCATAAACTTCTGACATACCGGTTTCTCTCTCTTACTGGATATTGGGAGGAATACTAGTATAATCCCATAACAGCGACTTCATCTGTCTTATTATTAAGCTCTACCCACCTAGGCATACTGGCTGAGCCTATGGGATGACCTTGCCCCTATGTCGTAGCCTGATCAGCAGGGGAGCTGGCCAAACTGCTATACCTCACTGTGAACTGTCCGAATCATCTCAATCATTTCAACCCAGCAATGATTAGCCACCAGTCCAGCCTTTCTTTGTACCGGTTATCTGTAATGGCTCTAAAGGTATCTGTCTTAACTGTTATCCACCCTGCAGTGAAATAAACACACTTCTGGCCCACGTGACTACCGTGCTCATTAACGTGCGGACGCACTTCGACTTCATTTTGGCATTCCCGGTCCGCGTCTCTGCCTTCTGCTCGATGCTACTTGCTGAATTGTAGCAATAGTTTCCCGCACACCGCCCTCCCCCGTATGCCACAGTTTAAGCTTCACCCAACGCAACTCCCGCAAACCTTCCTGTGAGAGAATTCCCTTCCGTACAGTTTTCACATATCCAGTTCCTCTTTCAAGTCTCTTTAGAAAAATCAGAAAGAGCATGGTTACAGAACAGCCTGGAAACCCCCATTTAGTGTTAGTTTCTTATTCTCTGGGCAAGACAATTCCAGATTCAGTAAGCCAAGTTTCCATCAATTCCAGGCCTCCTATCTTGCTGCTTGACCATATTTTTTAGGACGAACGCCTGACTCAATTCTACTTAAACAGCGTCCTCTGCTCCACCCTCTAAATTAGAATACAGTTGTCTACTTATCTCGTCAACATCAACACCTACAATCAATAATCTGTCCGTAAATGTTCGTTTTGAGTAACCCTTCGGCAATCGGCTTGCATAAATTCAAAATTATCTGAGCCATTGTTCAATAAATTATCATGTCAGAGCTTCTGATTTACAATACCTCACACTGTTCTTTTCATGGATTATTCGCTGTTTTCATGTCCAGGGTCGACTCCGTGTTGTCACGGCAGAATATAACTTTGATCAGTTTGCTATGGACCAGGTTTAGATCATGTATGCTCCCATTTTGTGTTCTTGGGTTTGTCTTTGCTTTGATCACATCTCTCTCTCCCTCCACCTCTGTGTGTGTGTCTCTCTCTCCCTCACTCTTTCTTTCTCACTCACTCCCCACCACCATCTCTCTATGGTTATATGTCATTATTTGTAAAACAGTGAAAAATTGTTATTGCAAGTTCAGAAGGAGACAGCTGATAGAGAACAAGGAGATAAAGAGAAATAAAGGGAAAACGGGTTATGCAGGAGCAGGTGTGACTGATTCAGACCAAATAATACTCAAGATCAAGCAGTTTTATCAGAACCGAGAAGCAAGGCTAATACTTGAACGTCTACCTTCAATTTAATCGCGGGGAAAATGCAATTGCAAAGGGGATTTCCCTGTGCTGATGAAGCCAGACATGCCGTCGAGATCAGCTGGAAGCTGCGATGTTGTAATTTTTAACAATATACAAAAAAAATGCGGGAAAATGCAGCAGGACAGGCATCATCCATGGAAAATTGTTTCGGGCCGAGGCACTTCAATAGGACTCTGATTCGTGTGTGCTATTTTGTATTTCGAACTTCTGCAGAGTTTCTCGTGCTTGTTTCGTAACTCTGTTCATCACATTGTTTACATTCATCCACAAGCAGGTATACAGAATGGGAGCACAGATGAAGCTGAATTTTAATCCTTTAAAACGATTATTTATCACGTTTCATGGGTTTCCAAATTCGATTCAGAGGGTAAATCACTGCGTTTTTGAGTTCCTCTCGGAACTTGCTCTGAGTCAAGGCGTAAATACACGTGTTGGTGCAAGAACTGAGAACTTGCAACATTCCCGATGCATATTCTGTGATGTAAAGGGGATCCGTGACAGAATAAACAAAACTCATTGAAATGCGTTGATAGATATAAAATACCACCTGAGTTATCCACAACAATATAAAACTACCGGTTATGCTGAAGAGCAAAACGATGGATTTGCGTCGGTTCTCCATCTCTCGATCCTTGTTATTCTCTCCACACTTTTGTCCCCGGAGCCTCAGGCGCGCTCGACTGGCCGCCAGAATCCGCCTGACAGTCAGAATATTGAGCAGCAAAATGAGAAAAAATGCGATACAAGGGGTTGAAACGCGATGAAATATCACAAATGCCGCCCATGAAGGAGAGTTTTTGTAACTCGCGGTAGGAACACAGTACCAGGGAACACCATCAACTATTACCAAAGGCTCATATATGAAGCTCCAGGGAACACACTCCAAACAGGCCAGCACACTCACTGTCCCGATGACCACAGCCGCCGTTCTCTCGGTGCAATATTTTGTTTTCAGCTTCTCACAGCAAATAGCCGCAAATCGATCTACGGTGAAAGCGACAGTCAGCCAGACAGAGGTCGCAGTGCTGGCAAAAATCAGCCATCTGCCGAGTCTACAGACAGGAGTGATGGACAGGAATGATCCGGGAAAATAAATATCTGCAGTCCACCTCAACAGGGGATCCGAGATAACGACCAGGAGATCGTCCGCGGCCATTCCAATCAGGTAGCGAGTGACGCATTTGGAGAGACCGCACTTTCCGCGGGTCAGGATCACAATCGCCACCAAGTTCGCTGGAAGAGAGAGAGATAACAGCAAGATGAGAAAATACTGAGAAAATACCAATGCAGCAGTGTGAGGGGATCCAGTAATATTTCAACATCATTGTTGCAGTTAGCGGCCGAGAGAGTGCGCAGAGCTGGCGAGGCAAACAAGGAGTTTAAAGAGTAAAACAAGTTCAATAAGATCTGAATATGGATTCCTTACTGATTTCCGAAATGTGAAGTAGCAGCTGAAAGTTAAAATAGGATTGCTATCTCCTCAGTGTCAATAGAGTTTGGAACATTTTCTCCCGGTTCCTCCCGCGTCTCATATGTATGGAATGCATCTAGGACAGATCTACATTACTGAAACATCAGCTTCCAGGGCACTTCCTGTCATAACACAGGTGGATGGATGGGAAATATGAAATGCTGGAAGCAATCAGCCAGAAAAACCAGATTATGTGGAAAAACAGTTAAAGTATTTCTCCCCAGAACTGCTCTCAGACAGCCCTCTTTCCACACAAGCTGCCTGGGGATTAGTGTTTTCAGCCTCCATGAGTTTGTTTCCTGTTCCACCATTTGGCACCTCACTGACTTTACAACAGAACATTGACTGATTCCAATAGATACAGCGCTCTCTGTCACAACCTCACAGAGAAACATGACGCCTCGCGTTGAATCCATCACACGAAGGCGGGCCAGAAGAATTCAACGACCAGTATAAAAGAATAAATTTCCCAGTGTTGGTAACTAGGAAGTAACAAGTCGGTCGTAGTGATTGTTTCAGCAAGCTGTACATTGTGTTGTCCATGAACGGCTTCACACTCAGTCATACAGCACACGTTTATCAAACATCCTCAGGTATCATGCTACAACATGGAACTCCTTACACCTGGTAACGTGTTATTAAGTGTTTGATTGTTACGCCTAACTCTGACAACTGCTCATATACAAGTGCAGACAATCAATTGGTATAATCTCCGCAGTCTGTATAAACACAATATTTACAACTACAGTGCAGCTGCTTCAAGACCCAAAGCATAGAAACATGAACACCCCATTACTGAACAGAAACCTCTGAAAGAACGCTGTCTTCCAGAATGCTGGTCGACTCGTTGCATTTCTGAGGCGGTTTGTTTTTCGATCCAGATGCCAGAATCCACATATCGGTGTTTCCATTCCACGCCTGAAATGGGGAACAGTGGGACTGACAGGCGCTAGCGGCAATAAGCGACAGAAACAATCCCAGCATTGGAATTAAACTTTATTCTCCAACAACGACAACTGACAGTTCTGCTTACCTGGAATTCCAAATGCCGAAATAAAAGGATAGTAAACTTCCTCTATCCGCGTGAAGTCTGGATACACCATTTCAGTGAGAATCTGTGACTTCTGTTGCTCTTGAATTCACAGCTCCGCAGACACTCTGAGCTGATACATTCGAAAAGTCCATGATTTATACGGAGGATCGGTCTCTGGAGATAGTTTCTTAGTTACAGCTACTTGAACAAACAACTTAATTCAACATCATTGTGTCTGTTGTATATTGGATCGATTGCATATAATTACATCATAATTCGTGGAGATTACCTCAGTAGAGTACCGGTCAGCAATAAGAACTGTGAGTTTACTTACAAGGAGAGAGCTTTGTTACAGAGCAATGACACTTACAGTGTTCACACACACACACACACACACACACACACACACACACACACACACACACACACACACACACACACACACACACACACACACACACACACACACACACACACACACACACACACACACACACACACACACACACACACACACACACCGAATAAGTTGTGGGATATTATGTTCCTTTCGTATTCGTGCGGAGAGATTTTGTTTCTTTCGGAACTCGAGGCAAATGTTCCTGTTCCGTTTCCTGAGGTGGGCGAGGTGGTTTGATGATCGGGGTGCTCTTTTTTTGGACGGGATACGGGATTGGGCTCGATGTTTTTCTGTGGATTGATTCCCATTAAACCATAAGACCACAAGGTACAGGGACAGCAGCAGGCCATTCGCCCCATTGAGTCTGCTCCACCATTTAGTCATGGGCTGGTCCACTTCATCCAGTCAACCCCACTCCTCTGCTTCCACCGCATACCCTTTGATGCCCTGGCTAATCAAGAACCTATCTATCTCTGCATTAAATACACCCAATGTCTTGGCCTCCAAATAATTCCACATATTTACTACCCTCTCACTAAATAAATTCCTCCACACGTCAGTTCTAAAATGACGTCCTTCTCTCCTGAATTCGTGCGCTCTTGTCCTAGAATCCCCTGCAATGGGAATTAACTTTGCTATAACTAATCTGTTCAGGTGATTTAACACTCGGAATGTTTCTATGAGATTCTCCCCTCATTCTCCGGAACTCCAGGGAGTACAGCCCAAGACCTGTCAGACGTTCGACATACTTTAGCTCTTTCATTCGTGGAATCATTCTCGTGAATCTTCTCTGAACCCTTTCCTATGTCAGTGATTTTTTTCTAAAATGAGGTGCCCAAAATTGAACACAATACTCCAAGTGTGGTCTCAAGAGCGCCTTATAGAGCCTCAGCATCACATCCCTGCTCTTCTATTCTATATCTCCGGTAATGAATACCAACATGGCATTTGCCCTCTTCACAACTGACTCAACCTGGAGGTTAACCTTTATTGTACCTTGCCCAAGGACTCCCAAGTGTCTTTGCATTCCCGCATTTTGAATTATATCCTGATCTAAATAATAGTGTGCTGGTTTATTTCTTCCACCATAGTGCATGACTATTCCAACTTTACTTTCCAACATTGTATTTCATTTGCCACTTCTTTGCCCACTTCCCTAAACTATCTATGTCTCTCTACGGGGTCTGTGCTTCCTCAGCACGACCATCCCCTCCAGCTATCTTTGTATCATCGGCAAATTTAGCAACAAATCCATTAACACCATAGTCCAAATCATTGACATACATCGTAAAATGTAACGGTCCCAACACTGACCCCTGTGGAACTCCACAGGTAACTGGCAGTAAGCCAGAATAGGATCCCTTATTCAAACTCTCTGTTTTCTGTTAATCAGTCAATGCTCCACACACTCGAATAACTGCCCTATAATTCCATGGGCTCTTACATTACTAAGCAGCCTCATGTGCAGCACCTTGTCAAAGGCCTTCTGAGAATCCAAGTACACTACGTCTACTGCATCTGCTTTGTCTACCCTGCTTGTAAATTTCTCAAAGAATTGCAGTAGGTTTATCAAGCAGCATTTCTCCTTTCAGGAAACGATTTCCATCTTCAGCAATAGATATAATTGTTTTTACCTGCCACAAAAAAAAAACATTCTTTATAAGTGAACTATTGTGCTCTGCCGATTTTAGAGTAAGAACTGGCACTTTCATAGAGCTAACTGTTCAAGTTATAAAAATGACGATGCCCTGCAATCAATATTCACACTGTCGCTGCATATCAGAATATATTGGTTAAACTTTTATGTGTCAATGACCGCTCCCTTGTAGCAAATAAAATATTGAGAACGCACAAATTACGAACTGCATAATCAACACCTCAAATGTGTAATCATTAACGGCATTTATAGTACCTGCATAGCAGGAGATGGCTATGTGATGTGTAGTGAACAGAATCAATACGTCACATGTGTAATCACTGATGACATTTACGGTGCATGCACAGCAGGCGATGGCTTTGTGAAGTGGACAGAATTATTAATGTGTAATCATGAATGACATTTATAGTACCGTGCACGTCATGAGATGCCTATGTAAAGTAAACAGAATCTTCGTGCAACTTATCGTTCAAACTTATCGTTCAAATTGACCAACTCTGTATGGTCAATTTGCCAACTAGTGACCGAAGCATCAGTAGACATAAAGACATTTAACTTCGGCTTTTGTTGCTATTTCCGTACTCATATCAGCTATGACCCAGGAGATAAGGAGAAATACTAACTCTGTTTTTCTATCATCACATTGGGCCATGTTTATATTTCCGGTCACCCGCATATTTTTTTTACTTCCATATATCTAAAATAATTCAGTGTTGTTTATTTGCAAGTCCTGTTACACGCTTATATATAGTGGGTTCGCGGATAAAGCCATGCAATGATGAAAATAGATGCAGCTTGTGTTTAGATGCTTCAGATAATGGAAACCACCGGGGAACAAGAGAATGCCGAGCTTTCATCACCTTTACACAACCGATATGATTTCCTCTGATGTCTCATACATCAGATATATAATTGTTAATATAATTGTTAAAATACCCTGTATACGTGTAAACATACGTTAGGTATCCATAACTTTGAAAAAAAATGTGCTGTATGCTGCGAACAAATGTGTAAGCATTCTGTTGTTTCAAGCAGATGGTGTAGAACAACAAGAGAGAATTATTGTACACCACTAAACAGATTAATAACAGTCAAGGTGAGATGTCGTTAACCCGTTATAGTTCGGCACTTGCAGAATTACAAGATACGCTCAGTTATATGTTTCTTACAATAAAATTGAGACAGCTTTTAAAGATTTTGAAAAAAATTAGAAATATTGCTCGAATGAGATAAAACATTGCAAGGAACAGAATAAGGTGGTCTTTGCAGGATGAACAATAACCTGAAACACAACCGGTTGAATCTGCACAAGCTCTAGATGGTGAGAGATGAAAACAGGTGGAGCAGATTCCCTTCTTGGTCAGCTCTTTGTCCGTTCCTCCTGTCATTCCCCAGCTTCGTTCACAATTCTTCATGTGGAAGACTCAACGGAATTTGGTACATTTACAATGAAGTCTTCTCACAAACATTATATTGACCTATCCGTTCAAATTTAAATCTGGACTCAATTGCGGATCCGTGAAAACAGAATCGGTGGTTGCATAAACATATGCCGCTTGTCTTCAGTGGCTGGAATTAATGGTCTGGGAATCGAAAAGTATCTTCATTAAATCATTTTCTGTGCAATGATGGGTAGAGATTTATATTGTACAACCGAACTTCACTGCGCTTTCCTGTCCTGAAGAATATTTTAATTGCCGCTTTTCCAGAACCATTACTGCACACACACTGCCAATGCCTTTGCTGAATATGATGATGACAACAATGGTAATCCAGGCCCATCACTGACCAGTTAACAATACTGGCGTCTCAGCAGACTTACCAGTGAAAACAGTTTACAGAATCATCTACTAATGGACTTTGATTTAAAGTGACGAGAGAGAATGAATGGGAAGTGGAGGGACCACTTTGACCAACTCAGTGTAAGTATATGTAAAGATGTAACCAAGAACCTTTTTGAGGTATACACTTCCACAACATTCAGAATGTAATTGGGCAGTCCATGGATAGGAAGACTTTAATGGGGTAAGGTCCAAAGGGGGGCAAATGAGGATAGCTTCGATGGTATGAACCGCTTGGGCCGCCGTTTCCACATCCGGTCACTAAGACTGTTTACTTTATGAACTGGAACATTAATAGCTTCTGCGATTCTATACCTGACTTGTACTTCACTTCCGATTTCGGACACGTGCGGCAGTTGGATTTCTGTGATTTTTCATGGAGGGTAAAATATGAAAAAACACAGCGTTTGCATGAGGTTATTTTGACGGTCAATATATACAAGGTCAGTTCGAAGCACAGGACTGATGCTTCTGCATAAAACCTGTCCTCTCATCCTACTTCGTTGCATCCAAGAGAGCAGCATCAGGTGCCATACTCCGGAGCATTTTGTACAGCTCTGGTGTGGGATCATGTACGGGTTCTGCTGTAAAGGGAATATTTTAATTCAATTTGTTTTTTCTTTATGATTAAACAGCCGCATGTACTTACAATGAAATAACGCACCGCGGAAGTATTGAAGTCCGTAAAAGCACGAATTTATCAGGATAACATGCAATCTACTCATCAGCCAGATGAAAAATGGAAGTAAACCAGAGAAAGATATGTGGTAAAGAATACCTATCGGGCATTCAGTGATCTGACCCATTGAATACTGGAGGGGAACCACTTGCCGACAGCTGAACCCGCCAAAGCACATTTATGCTAACACCACTGTGTCTTCCTGGCTATCAGTTTTCGTTCCCGATTCTCAGACATAACAAGTAAACACAAATGTGATTATTGACAACTTTCCTATTCCCTTTAAAGTTCGTAATAGGAAAAAAAAAACGAAATATCGCGTTCTATCTTTAATTACAAATTTATTTTACGTTAAATATGATCATATTGGCCATGTTACGCTTTCATACATACTCTGAGACTTTCTGTGTGTAGTTCAAAAATAGGTAATAACAGGAGCATTTATCCTCACAGATTTAGGACCACTACTGTCCAAGACAAGAGCTAATATTTCCTGGAAGATAATTAACGTCATTTCAAGAGTGGCTGTAATATGACCGGAAATATGTTTTCTCCATTTAAAACGCTTGCCGTTTAATCGGTCAGGAAATGCAGAGGAGGCTTGAGCCAAAATCAGAACAGTGGATCGGATTAAGCGGAGAACGATAACTACCATGACAGAATCGCACAATAATAAAGCAGAATAACAACAGAAGCCACAGCAAAACGGACAAGGGAAAATAAACGCCTTTTGCGACAAGGTAAACGTGATGCAGGCCGAGTGAAAGCCATAACATACTAGTTGAGGCTGATTAGTTTGATGAGTGAGCAAGGATGGTGTTTGAGAACTGCGGTTAAGTAGGCTGCAGACCACGTCTATGGAGCGAGTGGCAGGTGAAGCCTATCGGCTGGGTGGAGACAAGGATATGTCAGCGAGAGCACGTCACCCTCCATGGCCCTTCCCCGACCGCCTTAGCTGAACTGGATGGGTCCGGTAGAACTTATTAATGAACAATTAATCCAAGATGCTGTTACGAAGGAAGACATTGATTACTAAAAGCTCATTAATCATTTACTTAACAACAGCAAGAACTGTCACGTAATTGCAGCAGAAATTCAAACCGTGATTTCCATGGAGAGCATTCCCGCTCTCTTTGTAATTCAGCCTCTGCCAATAATTTGGAATATTTCATGCGATTTTGAATTTAATCTGGACGCCACGTGTTTAACAGCATTTGCCGATTACACACGACTAAAAGTTATCTTTGCTCACATTGTGCATTTGTTTATAATATGTCCGTATATAGGATGAAGTTCAGGCCAGAACATCACAAAAAAAAGGATTCCGGAATTGCCGGAATGTGAATTCTCATGACCTGAACATTGTGAGGAGAAAACAATCCATAATATTACTCTTCACTATATCAGGCACCGTCATGCAACTCAGTCTGACAGCATCCGGGAATCATGTTATCCTTTCTTTCGCCAACTATTCAGATCCCGAACATATTCCCCTGCGGATATCATTGAACATATCAGACAGCTGCTCACGCACATCATTTAGAAAATAGACAATAGACAATAGGTGCAGAAGTAGTCCATTCGGCCCTTCGAACCGGCACCACCATTTTGAGATCATGGCTGATCAACTACTATCAATACCCGGTTCCTGTCTTGTCCCCATATCCCTTGATTCCCCTATATATAAGATAGCTATCCAGCTCCTTCTTGAAAGCATCCATTGAATTGGCCTCCACTACCATCCGAGGTAGTGCATTCCAGACCCCCACAACTGTCTGGGAGAAGAGGTTTTTCCTTAAATCAGTCCTAAATGACCTACCCCTTATTCTCAAACCATGCCCTCTGGTACTGAACTCTCCCAGCATCTGGAACATATTTCCTGCCTCTATCTTGTCCAATCCCTTAATAATCTTATATGTTTCAATCAGAACTCCTCTCAATCTCCTTAATTCCAGCGTGTACAAGCCCAGTCTCTCTAACCTCTCTCCGTAAGACAGTCCAGACATCCCAGGAATTAACCTCGTGAATCTACGTTGCACTTCCTCTACAGCCAGAATGTCCTTCCTTAACCCTGGAGACCAAAACTATACACAATACTCCAGGTGCGGTCTCACCAGGGCTCTGTACAAATGGAAGAGGTTTTCCTTGCTCTTGTACTCAATTCCATTTGTAATAAAGGCCAACATTCCATTAACCTTCTTCACTGCCTGCTGCACTTACTCATTCTACTTCAGTGACTGATGAACAAGGACTCCTAGATCTCTTTGTATTTCTCCCTTACCTAACTCTACACCGTTCAGATAATAATCTACCTTCCTGTTCTTACTCCCAAAGTGGATAACCTCACACTTATTCACATTAAACGCCATCTGCCAAGTATCTGCCCACTCACCCAGTCTATCCAAGTCACCCTGAATTCTCCTAACATCCTCATCACATGTCATCCTGCCACCCAGCTTAGTATCATCAGCAAATTTGCTGATGCTATTTTCAATGCCTTCATCCAAATCGTTAACGTAAATGGTAAACAGCTGTGGTCCCAATATCGAGCCCTGTGGCACCCCACTAGTCACCACCTGTCATTCCGCGAAACACCCATTCACCGCTACCCTTTGCTTTCTATCTGCCAACCAGTTTTCTATCCATGTCAATGTCTTTCCCCCCCCCCCCCGATGCCCTGAGTTTTGATTTTACCCACCAATCTCCTAAGTGGGACCTTATCAAATGCCTTCTGAAAATCGAGGTACACTACATCCACTGGATCTCCCCCGTCTAACTTCCTGGTTACATCCTCGAAAAACTCCAACAGATTAGTCAAGCATGATTTACCCTTGATAAATCCGTGCTGGCTCGGCCCAATCCTATCACTGCTATCTAGATATGCCACTATTTCATCCTTAATAATGGACTCCAGCACCTCTCCCACCACCGATGTCAGGCAGACAGGTCGATAGTTCTCTGTTTTCTCCCTCCCTCCTTTCTTAAAAAGTGGGATAACATTAGCCATTCTCCAATCCTCAGGAACTGATCCTGAATCTAAGGAACTTTGGAAAATGATTACCAATGCATCCGCAATTTCCAGGGCCACCTCCTTTAGTACCCGAGGATGCAGACCATCCGGACCTGAGGATTTGTCAGCCTTCAGTCCCATCAGTCTTCTCATCACCATTTCCTTCCGAATGTCAATCTGTTTCATTTCCTCTGTTACCCTATGTCCTTGGCCCATCCATACATCTGGGAGATTGCTTATGTCTTCCTTAGTGAAAACAGATCTAAGTACTCATTAAATCATTAAATTCTTCTGCCATTTCTCTGTTTCCCATAACAATTTCACCCAATTCATTCTTGTTGTTGTAGTTCATCCATGCGATGTCTAGATGCTTGCCATTGCATATCCACCGTCAACCCTTAGCAAGAATCATTTGCTAGTCTATATTAGCGAATTCACGTTTCATACATTCAAAGTTACCTTTCTTTAAGTTCAGAACCTTTGTTTCTGAATTAACTATGTCACTGTCCATCTTAATGAAGAATTCCACCATATTATGGTCACTCTTACCCAAGGGGCCTCGCACGACAAGTTTGCTAACTAACCCTTCCTCATTGCTCAATGTTAAACTAGAATGGCCTGCTCTCCAGTTGGTTCCTCAACATGTTGGTTCAGAAAACCATCCCGCATACATTCTAAGAAATCCTCTTCCTCAGCACCCTTACCAATTTGGTTCCCCAATCTATATGTAGATTGAAGTCACCCATTATAACTACTGTTCCTTTATCGCACGCATTTCTAATTTCCTGTTTAATGCCATCCCCAACCTCGCTACTACTGTTAGTTGGCCTGTGCACAAAGCCCACCAGCGTTTTCTGCCCCTTAGTGTTATGCAGTTCTTCATATCGATTCCACATCCTCCAGGCTAATGTTCTTCCTTTCTATTGCGTTAAACTCCTCTCTAACCAGCAATGCTACCGAACCTCCTTTTCTTTCCTGTCTATCCATCCTGAATATTGTATATCCCTGAATGTTGAGCTCCCATCCTTGGTCACCCTGGAGCCATGTCTCTCTGATCCCAATTATATTATATTCGTTAATAACTATCTGCACGTTCAATTCATCTACCTTATTTCGAATGCTCCTCGCATTGACGCACGAAGCCTTTAGACTTGGTTTTACAACACTCTTAGCCCTTTGTATTGTAGGAAAAAGACTGTGGGACTTGAGAGGTTAATGGGTTGCTATAAGTTTCCACTCAGCAGGTGGTGTTTGGTGGGGTAGTGGGTTATTAATGTAGTAGAATGGATGGCGTCGGGACAGGAAATGTAACAATGCAATCGGTCCCAGCTCGTCAACCGTAAAGCGTCCTAAATTGTCCTGTGGTAACTGTACCGTGTAGGCATGTAGGGGCACTGTACAGGACGTCAGTATGTTAAGATATTTATTGCTCTCATTGTTCCAAGGGGATATAGAAAGGGGCCAGGGGCTGTGAGGGGAGAAGCAGGAGAGAGAGAGAAGACAAGCAGGTAGACAGAGAGAGGACGACATGCAGTCCGTGGAGAAGGACAACAACTAGCAAGACCAGAAGGAACCCCAGGTGGGGACGAAACATCCCAGGTGAAGACCGCGTTCGCTGGCGTGGTTGCTTCATCACACCTGTTCCTGGCCCCGTATGAGTCGTGTGGGAGTGGGATTAACCACACGTTGATAAGTATTGCTTGTATCGGGAAAAGGGCAGTTGCACAGCGTACGCATTGATAAGTGTTGCCTGTATCGGGAAAAGGGCAGTTGCACAGCGTGGGTAGTTGTTAAGCCGCTTTTCGCAATGAAGTGTCATTTATGCTAATATTTTACCTTACCAATAAATAAGTGAAATACTGTGATCCGTGGTCTAGTCTCATTCTTGTCGCGGGTACATTTTCTCTGATACCACGGTCCTGCTTGGTCGGATAACTTTCCGTCCATAACAATTGGCGCTGCGAGCAGGGTATCAGGATGAATTTGTTCCGCCGCAAGAAGGAGGCCACTCCCGAACAGTTCCTTATCCCCGGCTGGACGGATAATTCGGCCGGGTTCGGGATGTTGGCAAATACATTGTCTCAGTTGGGTTCTCCTCTCAGCTGGGAGGATCGCCTGCTACCACGGGAAACCCCTATCGGGGAAAGTGTGGCACGGTTATTGCGAGAGCTGAATTTTCCGAAACAAAAGGGGTCCCTGACGGATGCTTTTTGGCTGCTGGCCACAGCCCTGAGGCATCAATCAGGAGTATTATCTGCTAAGAAGAAGGAATTGGGTGAATTAAGGGAGGAAGTTGAAGCATTGCAACAGAGGTGTGCTATGATGGGCGAAGTAGTGCGCACCAGTCAAAATCGGGCTTCTGAGCTGGAAGAAACGGGGGTCAAATTGGCATGTAGGGCCCTCCAATTGAAACACCAGTTGTATAAGCAAAAGGGATCTATGTCCCCGGATCCCGCCCGAGTAAGGGCAATGTTAGCAAAAGGGGATGACATTGATACCTGGGATGGTGATATCTGGTATGATGATGACAACCGATATCCGGACCAACCATCTTACCCACCGTTCCCGGGCCCTGGCTCGGGAGAGGATACCGCCCAAGCCCAAGCCCGGCCGGCAATGGTCACCACGTATACTTATCCTACCCCCCAGGATGAGGCGGAGGGAAACGATTTTGAATCTGACTATGCTCAGGCCGAGGGCGATGCGCGGGTAAGACCGGGAGAGGCCCTAAACGCGGGTCGAAGGCAGGTACAATATAAGGATTACACCATGAAGGAATTGTCCGGGATGGGCCAGAGGTTCCGGCAGAAACCATCGGAACCTTTGGCGGCTTGGTTATTACGGATATGGGAAGAAGGAGGGGGGCATATCTATCTAACTCCGGAGGAGTTGGTAGGTATGGGGACGTTAGCTACAGACCCTCGCCTTAATCAAGAGTTGCGGGGTCGGAGCGTCGACACTGATTATTTGTTCTATACTGTTACTGCTGCCGCCCGTAGAGTCTTCCCTTCCGCTATGGATTGGGACCATAAAGTTGCGGATTGGGAGACGGGGGAGGAAGGAGCACAGGTGCTGCGGCAGCAAGCCCTGGCGGCTGCCCTATATGCCCATCGGCTGGGCCAGTGGGCCCATGGGGGAGGGCCAGAGGATGAACTCTTCACCGCCGGTATGCAGACCCGCCTGGTCCGCTCAGCGGCTCCCGCATTACGGGGAGTTGTATTATCAATAACGGGACCCTTGATCGGGAGCCCTATCGCCCGTGTTATAGGGGCCCTGCAGACCTTGTCTGAAATAGCCACCCCCCGTAGCCGGGCTCGGCCCGTGTCTACGGATCGGCAGAAGAAAGAGGGACCGCCAGGACCGAGTAGGCGAGAACTGTTCCTCTCACTGTTGCAGGCAGGTGTCCGTAAGGAAGAAATAGATGGTAAGCCCACCTCTGTCCTGCATGCGTTGTATAAGACCAAAGTGAAGGGAAAGGTGGAGGAAGGACAGGGTCTGAAGAGTAATGATGTGAGCAAGTCGTCCCCTTCCCTTTATCCCAGCTTGGACGATGTGCAACAGCTGGTGCGTAAAACGTTGCAGGAGGAGGCGGCTAAATGGAAGGCACCAGTGCCATGTAAAGAATAGGAGGTTGGCGGGGTCGCCCTGGTGTATCGCATCACCACAGAGTGGACAAAGGGTGACCCCCGGCCTTATATACCTGTAATAGTCCACTGGGGAAAGGGGAATGACCAGCGCCATCTAGCCTTGGTTGATACTGGGGCTGAACATACGGTAATACCGGGCAATCCAGATAAGTGGAAAGGACCACCGTACCACATTGAGGGTATGGGAGGAGCTCTGACGCGGGCCCGAGAGATTTCGGTCCGCCTCACTATTGGCAATCATACCCTGGTGGTGCGGCGGGTACTGGTGGCTCCCACGGAAGAATGTATACTGGGTATGAACATCTTAAGAGGGTTACAGTTACAAACCACAAGGGGTGCGTTCACTTTTGGGATAAGGGCTACTAGAGTAATTGTGGGAAAGGCAAGGTGGGAACCGGTCCACATCCCTGCTCCTCTCTCTCCGGTCAGTGTTCCCCAATACCGTATTCCTGGGGGGCATGATGCCATAACCGAGACGGTACAGGCTTTGGTCCAGGAAGGCATCGTGCGACCAGCCACTTCCCCGTTTAACAGCCCAATATGGCCAGTACAGAAGCCAGACGGCTCGTGGCGAATGACGGTCGACTACCGCCGGCTGAATAGAGTGGCTCCCCCATTGGCGGCGGCCGTTCCGGACATAGTAACTATTATTGAAAATATCGCCGCACAGGAGAACGGGAGTTGGTATGCTGTGATTGACCTGGCCAATGCCTTCTTTAGTATTCCTATTAGCCCCGAATCGCAGGATCAATTTGCCTTCACTTGGAAGGGGCGACAGTATACATTTACCCGACTACCTCAGGGTTATCTCCACTCTCCCACCGTATGCCATGGATTGATAGCCCGAGACCTGGCAGAATTCACCACCATACCTAGTATTATTATACACCATTATATTGATGATATTATGGTTCAGGGCTGTGATATGGACACAGTACAAGAGGCCCTGGAATCCCTAACCGCATACCTCACACAACGGGGCTGGGCGGTTAACCCCGCTAAAGTCCAGGGACCAAGTCAGTCAGTCGTGTTCCTGGGCATTCAGTGGCATGCGGGAGAGCAAGTCATTCCGGAAAAGGTGCGGCAGAAAATAATTAATATTGCCACCCCCTCTAACAAGACAGACACGCAACGATTCCTCGGGTTGCTAGGTTACTGGCGGAGGCATATTCCGCACCTGTCCGGCCTCCTGCGCCCTCTCTATGTGGTCACCCGGAAAAAGGCCCCCTTTGAGTGGGGCGAAGAACAACAGAAGTCGTTTGAAGATGCTAGGCTAGCTGTACAACAAGCGCTGCCTTTGTCTCCAAGGGTACCTGGTGTACCGTTTGAACTGCAGGTGACCGCCGATGTGGATGCGGCGCACTGGAGCATGTGGCAAAAACAAGCAGGACGGCGAGTTCCTCTGGGCTTTTGGTCGAGGAAGATGTCAGATGCTGCAACACGGTACACCGCCTTTGAGCGACAACTTCTGGCCTGTTACTGGGCGCTGATTGAAACGGAGCGGATGACTGGAGACGCACCTATTGTTCTTCGACCTAGCCTCCCCATTATGAATTGGATCCTATCGGACTCCGCTAACTTAAAGCAAGGGCGAGCCCAACAGTCCTCCATCGTTAAGTGGAAGTGGTACATTCAAGATCGAGCTACCAAGGGACCTGACGGAGTGAGTCGCATACACGAGCTGGTAGCCGAGCAGCCGTTGGAGCCGAAACCAGTCGCTGAGAAGATCGATGTATTACCTACCTCACCCGTGAAGTGGGGGCGGCCCTTTGAAGAGCTAACCGACGAAGAAAAGAAACATGCTTGGTTCACCGATGGATCAAGTAAATGGGTGTCCGGCGTGCCGCGATGGCGAGCTGCCGCTTATCATCCTAGTTCTGGAACCGAGCTTACCGAAGAGGGTACGGCCGGCTCCAGCCAGCTCGCTGAATTGGTGGCAGTCACTTTGCCTTTGGATCACAGTAATTTAGAATCTGATGCTATGGGTCCTAGTGCTGTGGACACTGCTGTGTATTTATATACAGATTCGTGGGCCGTAGCCAATGGACTAACCGTGTGGATGCCTGATTGGGAACGGAACGGCTGGACAGTGCACGGTAAGCCCATATGGGGACAGGAGTTATGGAAGAAGTTGTGGGCAGCTGCGCTGACACGGACCCTAACAGTATGGCATGTGGATGCCCATGATAAGCGGCCCACTGAAACGGCAACTCATAATGAGCATGTAGACATGTTAGCCGCGATCCGAAAGATGGACGTGCTGGCTTTGGGTCGCTGGGCCCATGAACAGAGTGGACATAGGGGAGAAAAGGGTACTCGGGAGTGGGCTCAGCGGCATGGGATTGCTCTAACAGGTGACACGGTAAAGGAGCTGGTGCATACTTGCCCTACCTGCCAGGAGGTAAAACCCCGTCGGGTGATGCAAGGCCCTCCTGCTGCAATAAAACGTGGGAAAGCCCCCGCCCGGGTATGGCAAGTGGACTATATTGGCCCCATGCCTGAATGTCGGGGGAAGAAGTATTGTTTGGTCATGGTAGACACATATTCAGGGGTGGTGTTGGCCCGCCCCAGTGCCAGAGCGGATCAAGACTCCACCGTGGCGGGACTTGACTACTTGATATCCCACTACGGTATCCCGGAAGAAATACAATCAGATAATGGGTCCCATTTCACCGGAGGACAGGTAGCCGACTGGGCAGTAGCCCATGGGGTATACTGGGTGTTTCACATACCTTATTATCCACAAGCCTCAGGACTAGTGGAGAGGATGAACGGACTGCTAAAGGAACAGATCCGGTTGTTGACTCCCAGCCATACACTTAAGGGCTGGTGTATTGTGCTGCAACAAGCAGTAGACCGGTTAAACCAGCGAGTGGGGAAGGGGGGCACCCCGTTGGAGCGCCTGTTTCCCCCTGATGGTAACCAGGCTGGCATTGACATTGAGGAAGACGAGGAAGAAAAAATGGTGCCTGTTGTAGGACAACAGGTATGGGTCCGTTATCCTACAGGTGAACGCCTCCCGGGGGAGATAATTGCTGTGGCCCAGGGGAACACCCGTTGGGTGGCTGTGGAAGGGCATGATCGGGTGGAATGTTTAAATACAGAACGCCTGACTAAACGCGAATGATTGTTTGTTTTCAGGATTTTGATGATGCTCTTGTACGGCCTTCTGACCCTCCTTCTTCTCGGATCCAGTACCAGTTCTCGTATCTGGTTTTGTGACGATGGCACCGACCAGCTACACTTACCCGTCGGTGACAGCTGCATGTGTCATGCGAGTGGATGGAGGGTTGACCGGTTAACTTGTAATTGGTATCGAGTTATTGTTAAAGACGGTGGGGAAGTAATTAATCACCATATCCCAGACGGTGTTCCTGGATTTGCCCTATCATGTCCCCATGGCCGGAACCAGTCCGCCGTCTGTAAGCTGGCGGGCGGGTGTGCCCCGTTATATGGTGAGCGGATGGGAATCTATCTGTCCCGTCGGCGGCGAGATTCCCCTCCCCTTCTTCCCTCCGTCTTCCGAAATAATATGTTTTTGCGAATGAGTCATGAATACGCCCGTCGATTGAACCTAACTAAGTGTTGGGTATGCAGCACGGGCCCCCTGGATAGCGATGCGGGGGTACCTATGATACAACTCCCTTTTCGTAGGGAGGAATATTGGGCGTGGGTACGGTTTAATAACAACACGGGGGAAGTAGATCCGCCCTCAGATAATGTTACCAACTTACCGATGTACCAGCACCTGTTTACGGGGTGGTACATTCCCGCTTATGATAAAGGGAGTGCCCCGCCGACCTTCCCGGTCGCGGCCGGGATAGTAGGTCGGGATTGTGTGTGCAGGCGTACGCGTAGGGGGATCAGGGTTGGTAACAGTTACTGTAACGGAACCACGACTTATACCACAGGTAGGGTACGTGGGGGAAAAGGGGCTTTGAATGGTACGTACTGGATCTATGGTGATACGGCCTACCCCTGGTTACCCTATCTGTGGAACGGTTGCTGCTATTTGGCTTACGCAGTCCCCTACTTACACCATGTGACCAGACTGCGAGATCACCAGTCTGCCCGGGTCCGTAGGGGGCTGAGTGCTGCTGAGCTATTTTTCGGGGCTATTATTCCCGGGTATGGGGTAGTTAAAGTTTCGCGAGAAGTAGACAAATTATATGATTTAGTAGAGTCTATTGCTAATGAAACGGCCAAGGGATTGGTGGAAACAACTGGTGCGGTTGACGCCCTGACGTCCGAGGTGGTTGCCATCAGAACAGTAGCCTTGCAAAACAGGATAGCTTTAGATTTTCTGTTAGCTAAGGAGGGCGGTACCTGCGCTGTGGTCGGCGCCGAGTGCTGCACCTACATACCGGACGTCACGGAAAATGTCACTAACTTAATACATCATGTACGCGAGGCTGTGGCCAATCTGCATAAAGTAAGCGCGGATATTGAGCGGGATAAGCAACCGCACGAGGGTGGGCCTTTCTCTTGGTTTGCGGATTTATTTGGTGATTGGGGACATACTATTGTACAATGGGTTGTGTTTGTTATTCTGTTCATAATTTTTGTGGCTTTATGTGTTTTTGTGATTAAGCAGGTTATTCAACGCTGTTTGACCCCTCGCCGCCGTTGACGAGTTGGTACCGAGGGGTGGAGTGTATTGTAGGAAAAAGACTGTGGGACTTGAGAGGTTAATGGGTTGCTATAAGTTTCCACTCAGCAGGTGGTGTTTGGTGGGGTAGTGGGTTATTAATGTAGTAGAATGGATGGCGTCGGGACAGGAAATGTAACAATGCAATCGGTCCCAGCTCGTCAACCGTAAAGCGTCCTAAATTGTCCTGTGGTAACTGTACCGTGTAGGCATGTAGGGGCACTGTACAGGACGTCAGTATGTTAAGATATTTATTGCTCTCATTGTTCCAAGGGGATATAGAAAGGGGCCAGGGGCTGTGAGGGGAGAAGCAGGAGAGAGAGAGAAGACAAGCAGGTAGACAGAGAGAGGACGACATGCAGTCCGTGGAGAAGGACAACAACTAGCAAGACCAGAAGGAACCCCAGGTGGGGAAAAAACATCCCAGGTGAAGACCGCGTTCGCTGGCGTGGGTGCTTCATCACACCTGTTCCTGGCCCCGTATGAGTCGTGTGGGAGTGGGATTAACCACACGTTGATAAGTATTGCTTGTATCGGGAAAAGGGCAGTTGCACAGCGTACGCATTGATAAGTGTTGCCTGTATCGGGAAAAGGGCAGTTGCACAGCGTGGGTAGTTAAGTTAAGCCGCTTTTCGCAATGAAGTGTCATTTATGCTAATATTTTACCTTACCAATAAATAAGTGAAATACTGTGATCCGTGGTCTAGTCTCATTCTTGTCGCGGGTATATTTTCTCTGATACCACGGTCCTGCTTGGTCGGATAACTTTCCGTCCATAACAATTGGCGCTGCGAGCAGGGTATCAGGATGAATTTGTTCCGCCGCAAGAAGGAGGCCACTCCCGAACAGTTCCTTATCCCCGGCTGGACGGATAATTCGACCGGGTTCGGGATGTTGGCAAATACATTGTCTCAGTTGGGTTCTCCTTATACAATTATGTTGAAAAGTGGCCCTTTTTGCTTTATGCCCTGGATTTGCCTGCCTGCCACTTTTACTTTTCACCTTACTACTTTTTGTTTCTACCCTCATTTTACACCTCTCCGTCTCTCTGCACTTGTTCCCATCCCCCTGCCACATTAGTTGAAATCCTCCTGAACAGCTATAGCAAACGCTCCTCCAAGGACATTGGTTCCAGTGCAGCCCAGGTGCAGACCGTCCTGTTTACACCGGTCCCACCTCCCTCAGATCTGGTTCCAATGCCCCAAAAATTTTAATCCCTTCCCCTTGCACCATTTTTCAAGCCATGTATTCATCTGAAATATCCTCCTATTTCTACTCTGACTAGCACGTGGCACTGGTAGTAATCCAGAGATTATTACCTTTGTGGTCCTACTTTTTAGTTTATCTCCTAACTCCCTAGATTCACTTTGTAGGACCTCATCCAGTTTTTCACCTATATCGTTGGTACCTATGTGCACCACGACCACTGGCTGTTCACCCTCCCACTACAGAATGTCCTGCTGCCGCTCAGAGACATCCTTGACCCTTGCACTAGGGAGACAACATACCATCCTGGAGTCTCGTTTGCGGCCGCAGAAACGCCTATCTATTCCCCTTACAATCCAATCCCCTATCGCTATAGCTCTCCCACTCCTTTTCCGTCCCTCCTGTGCCGCAGAGCCACCCATGGTGCCATGAACTTGGCTGCTGCTGCTTTCCGCTGATGAGACATCTCCCCCAACAGTATTTCTGTTAAGGAGGAATAAGACCTCAGGGGACTCTTGCACTACTGGCCTACTGCTACGCTGTCTAGTGCCCACTCCTTCCCTTTCTGCCTGTGTAGCCTTTACCTGTGGTGTGGCCAACTCACTGAACTTGATATTCATGACTTTCTCAGCATCGCGGATGCTCCAGTATGAATCCAATCGCAACTCCAGAAGCCGCAGCTGGACACACTTCCTGCACACATAGTCGTCAGGGACACTGGAAGAAACCCCGATTTCCCACATGCTGCAGGATGAACAAACCACGGGGCCGATCGCAGCCGCCATGACCTACCCAATATGTTGCCTCAACTTTTGAAACTTTCTCCTTTTAAAGGAACTTATCCGGCCTTACCATACTTGGAATGAAGCTCGTCCTCAACCAGTCAAGACAAAGCCTTCCTACTCTTGCCCCCTGGTATCCGTCGCCCGCTCCGTCTAACTGTTCTCTTTAAAGACTCCCGCTGCCTCACGGTCCGACTCACACGCGCTTGCGCATTCGTGCCCCCGTTAAACGGCCAAAGAAAATGACCTACTTCTTCTAACTGTTCTCTTTAAATACTATCTATTGCCTCAGACACGCTAATTGCCTCAGCGAAATTGCTCTCTCCTCAAAAAAAGTCAGCTAAAACGATCGCCAGTCCATCTGAGTAGCTGAAACGTTCCTTACAACTGAACGCTGCTTCTGACGGAATATGGGATATCCGGCGATTTACTAGATCGCGACCATTTTCTATCCCACACTTGTAGCGGCTGTTGTCCCCGGTAACGTGCCGGACTGGTTACTTTATGCATAGTGCCGTCGTTACCGCGCTGCGGTACCCGCACAGATGCTACTATCGGCTGAAACGTCTTTGCGAAATGGAGAATTCAGGCATCTGATTGTTTTATTTCCACTTTTCTTACTTTGGTCGCAGATTTTTTTGTTCTTTCGTCAGTTAAGTTGGTGCCGATATTGTCACTGTTTCACAATTTCACCTCGGTAGGCTTTCTGAAGTGATTAAGGTGGTCTTTGCTCTTCTAGGCCCGAGTCTCTATCAGTGCAGACACTGCGACCTTATAACAACATGGTAGCTTATTTAAATAACGGTCCAGTCTGTTTTCGACACGGAATTCTGTTCTTCTATATGTCAGTAAATGAGAACTCCTGCTTTATATCTCATTGACTCTACTTTGTCACCGCTCCAAACAATCCCTTCAGCTGTTTCACCTCTAATAATAGAAATTGCATTGTTTACAGGAGCGAGCGACTGCTAGCCGGTACGTGAGTGGTGGACCTCGGATGCCTCGCTCTAAACTGTGGGAAGGTCGTAAATCGACTGAAAATCACATCCGTCATTGTCCTCCAGCCGGAGTGCAGCGACGGAGACCACACACAGGACTGTCCCCATTCTACCGATGCTATGCAGGCTATGGTCTGTTTGGAAGTGGAAAGGGGAATCCAGTGTGTGATAACCTGGATGAGGAAGTGGACCTGGAAGGGTTACTAAATTTGCTGATGACACAAAGGTTGGGGTGTTGTGGATAGTGTGAAGCGCGGTCAAAAGTTACAGTGGGATATTAAGAGGATGCAAAACTGGGCTAACAAGTGTTAGATGGACTTCAACCCAGATGATTGTGAGGTGATTCATTTTGGTCGATCAAATATGTTGGCAGAATATAGCGTTCATACTCAGACTCTTAGCAGTGTGGTTTCCGAGGGATTGTGGGGTCAGAGTTCATGGGACACTCAAAGCTGCTATGCAGGTGGACTCTGTGGTTAAGAAGGCATACGGTGCATTGACCTTCATAAACCGTGGGATTGAGTTTAAGAGCCGAGAGGTAGTGTTTCAGTTATATAGGACCTGGTCAGACCCCACTTGGAGTACTGTGTTGATTTCTGGTCGCCTCACTATAGGAAGGAGGTGGAATCAATAGAAAAGGGTGCTGAGGAGATTTACAAGGATGTTGCCTGCATTGGGGAGGCATTATGAGAATAGGAGTTGAGAACTCGGCCTTTTCTCCTTGGAGCGACGAATGATGAGAGGTGATCTGATAGAGCTGTCCAAGATAATGAGAGGCATTGATCGTGTGGATAGGCAGAGACTTTTTTTTCCCAGGGCTGAAATGGCTGGCACGAGAGAGCATCGTGCTTGGAAGTAGGTACAGCGGAGATGTCAGGGTTAAGTTGGTTTTTTTTTTGATAGGCACTTCCAGAGAAAGTTGCTAAATCAGAAACAATTCCATTCCTTAGTAGAGAGTTTGAAAGATAAACAGATATATTGAAAGTGAAAGCCGCCAAGAGAGTCGCAGGTCTCCCTTCCCGTAACAATGACACTTACCAGGAGCGTTGCGGACTTAGGGCGCAAACCATTGTTGAGGATCCCCACCACCCGTTCAACAGTCTCTTTATCTCTCTGCCGTCAGTACGAAGGAACTGAAGGATTGGTACTGGGTCTGCCAGACTGGGTAACATTTTCTTTACTCACGCTCTGAGTTTAATGAATATCTTCCTAACACCGAGCTGTTGTCACCCGGCCAGCGAGGTGCTAGCTGTATATTGTGCAGTTTACTGATTACTATGTACCCATGGTGAACATTACACATATTTTGAATTATATTTTAATATCATATTTGTGGTAATATTTGGTTAATGCCCTCTGTGTGGTTTTCTGATAGGTGGACGTACCTTGGTCCAGAGGAAAGGTGTTAGGTGTGATTGTATCTATGTAAAGTCAATTGACAATAAACTTAAACTTCAACGTGACACATAAATATGCAGGCGTTGAGTGAGAGGTTCCTAATGCCGGTAATCTGCATTGGAGTGGATCGGCAAGATGGTCAGCATGGCCAGGACTGAATTACACACGTACGTTATCACCTTCGACCTATTTCTTCGAAGTACTATCTCAAATCATATTTATTTTCTTTTTCGCTGATATTGAACTTCTCTGCTACACAATGCACTGCACTTGAACATATGGAATTCAGAATGACAAATAGAAAGAGAAGAACAAAAATGGCGTGAGACTGAGCATGAGCACGAAGGGATGGAGTGCAGAGGGAATTAAAAGGAGAAATATTGCGAAACAGTGAGAAAGAATGTTAGAGTAAGGTATGATGACAAATTCTTGTCAAGCGGCAGCTGAATTTAAACAGCAATAATTTCTGGCAGAAGACGTTGAACGAGGTATTTCATGTAAAAGCTGAAAGAGAACAGCGTTAACACGAGACATCAGAAGCAGTTGCCGAAAGAGAGACGACATTGTAATCGGCTTTTATTGTTGGGCTCTCATCATTCCTCTGCTCATTTAAAGATGTTTGCAATTAGGACAAAGGGATATTTCACCATATTCTTTACCTGCTCCCTGAACTTCGTCTGGGTTACAGCGTAAATACACGTGTTCGTGCAGCAGCTGAAAAGCTGGAACATGAATCCCAGTTCTTGCAGAAACTCCGGAAAGTACGCTGGCCTCAGCCCCATAAAGCGGAGCCGTGTGTTGATAGAGGAGAACATAAACAGTGCCCATAGCAAGATAAAATTACCAGAAATGGCAAACAATAAAACGATGGATTTCCTTCTGCTCGCCATCTCGGAATCTTTTGGAGTATCTGCAGTACTCTGACCACGGAGTCGCCTCCGTGCCCTGCTCGCCACTATAATCTGCCTGACGGTCAAGGTGTTGAAAAGCAGGATCAGAGCAAATGCTACTCCAGGGGTAAGGATATAATGAAGGAGTTCTACCGATCCCCAGGCAGACGAATTCGAAATACCGTACCTTGCGTTACAAAACCACGGGAAATTCCAGAGTATATAATTACCAGTGAACATAAAATACCAGAAGATATTCTTCAGACAGCTCACAACAGTGACCGTCCCCAGAACCACAATCGCCTTCTGCGCGGTGCAATACGTTGCTCTCAGTTTCTGGCAACAAATAGCGATGAAGCGATCAAGGGTGAAAGAGACGGTGAACCAGACGGACCAATCTGTGGCTGCGAACAGAAGGACGGCGTGTATATGACATATGCGGATTCTGGCCACGAATTGAAATTCTCGCCAATAAACAATGGGAATCTGTCTCCATATCAGGTCCAGGATAACGACCAGCAGATCTGCCACCGCCATGGCCACCAGGTAGCGAGTAACGCATTTGGAGAGGCCGCATTTTCCACGGGACAGGACTACGATCGACAGCAGGTTAACTGAGAGGAAGCAAATAGAACAATATTATCCTATGCTCCAAAACATGCATAGGTTTGTTTCAATGTCTGTTTTTTTTTTTAATTCACAGAATCTGCTGGTAAGACTGCATGTGTGGAAAAAGAAACGAGTCATCGTTTCTGATCGATCCCTATTTGAACATATTCGAGTAGTGCTGCCGCAAAATAAAACAATGTCCATGTCATATGCCAGAGATAGTTAACCGGTTTTCCATTCTGATTCGGATTCCAATCCTAACTCTCAAGCTGATTAAACGTATATAACGATCAGATATATCAGATCGGATATGATCAGATAATTATATATAACTGTCATAACTTTATTTCTTAATGAAATCTGTTCTTTTTATTGATAAGGTTGGTATGGTTAGATATCTCAGAAAGCAAATACTCTTTCCGGAACATTTCTAAACTATTTCCTCAATTTAAAAAAATGCATTTATTTATTAATTTCGTTCTTATAACATGAGCCTTGAACTTCTTCTGTCAAAAATGTCGAACAAAGATAAGGTCAATTGTCCCGCTTCCAGACAGATGCAGTTACACCAGTTTTAAGTTGCGTGCTGCTGAAAACAAGTCTGAACCCGCTACAGAATACGAAATGTAAATGCTGGTTGTTTCTGCCAGATCAAAATCGTAATGAGTAAACAACAAACACGCAAGCGTAGTCGGAGCCCTGATCAGGATGTCAGAGGTGTGACCAACGCCATCAATCACACAAGCTGTTCTCTATTACATCGGTACCCTGCTGCAACACCAAATGAAGATCAATTTGATGATTCTAATAACGACATCGGCGGAGTCAGCAGAACGAACAGGAAGCGCACAGTGTTCAGATAATCTCAGAACATGTCACTCCGAACGACTCGGCTAAATGGGATAACGATTATTTGAAAAAAGAACATCATCTCCACGGACAGGTAAAGAATGTACAATATCAATTGTCTCTCAAATCACATTTAATTTCTAAGGTAACTCCTACAGTTGGTAGTTGTGATGGACGTTGAGATTGCGATTATCATTCATATCAGAACATCCATTACCCGTCTTCAAGAGTCACAAAAACGCAAATATTTTTAATATAATATAAGCATTTCACCATTTGTGTCTCTTTTGTATGGAATCAACCGCCTGATGAATTTACTTACCAGGAACTGCAATAGCAGCGAGTAATGGATAATATATCCGTTGTGCCCTCAAGACGTAGCTATAAATGATCATATGGAACGTCATGTTCTTCCCCGATTGGAACAGCAATCCCGGTAAATACCGATGGAATCGCTGTCACTGGATTGTTGAAGCAATCTGACAAACGTCCCTCTTATACAGGAGAGAATATTGAACCGATGACGTAACGGGGTTCCAATGAGACTCCAATTAATACGGTAAATTAACAAATATATTTAACCGTTTCAAAACCGAAAATTACAGAGAAAAATATGTTGAACACAATGCCATATTGTAATTATAAAGCTCAACGAAACTCCAGACCAACAAAGTGAGAAATTTGGTTAAGTAATTATTTCTCCAACTCTGTGGGACAAGGCAATTGTGTGAAATTTATCGGGACGGTTGGATAGAAGTCTTGCAATGAAGAGGATATGTTTCAGGATGGAATGAATGAATATACCTGCACAGACAGTGTCCTGAGATAAATAAACTGAGCGTCAAAGGATTGAGCTGTTCTCGCATCAGCAGCTCAGGTAGCACCTATATGGTATAAAGCAGGAGATATTCCATACAAGCAGCTGTAATATAGAACCACACGACAAATATCAACTGAGTTGGTACTGGAAAATAAAACTACTATCACATATTGTTACTATTAACACAATATTGTTACATTCACAACAAATCACGTGTGTGTGTGTGTGTGTGTGTGTGTGTGTTTGTGTGTGTGTGTGTGTGTGTTTGTGTGTGTGTGTGTGTGTGTGTGTGTTTGTGTGTGTGTGTGTGTGTGTGTGTGTGTGTGAGCGTGTGTGTGTGTGTGTGTGTGTGTGTGTGTGTGTGTGTGTGTGTGTGTGTGTGCGTGTGTGCGTGGTTGACTGTCAATACCACCAAGACAGAAGTGGTTTGCTAATGGAGTACCAGTGTCCCACCCACTCTACCTGCCTTCACTGTTGGTGATGAAAAGCTGTCAGTAGTGCCATCTTTCAAATACGTGGGGACCGTTCACTCTGAGGATAGGGCATTGAGAACGGTATCCAGAGCCGCATTAAACAGGCATCAGCTGCCTTTCGGAGACCTCGGCGTAAAGTCATTCAGAACAGGAGCCTTCGTCCCTCCACAAAGGTCGCCGTATACCAAGCGCTCTGTGTCAGCACCCTCCTTTATAGCTGTGAACCTTTGGTAACCTACAGCCGTCAAATCAGGTCCTTGGAGCGCTTCCATATAAGCTGCCTTCTGCGCATCCTGGGAATTACCTGCGTGAGCGGGTACCTCACACTGAAATACTTGTAAAGACAAAATGCAGAAGTATTTGAGGCCATGATTACTCAGCGTCAGCTGCAGTGGCTGGGCACGTGATAATGATGCCCCCATGTCGGCTAGCCCGCAGAGTGTTATACGGCCAGCTACATCATAGTCGACGCTCAGCTAGAGGGCGCATGAAGAGCTATAAGGATCAGATGAAGAATGCTTTAGGGATGTGCAAGATCAGACCTGAATCTATCACTTGGCGACAGCTGTGTAGGGATTGAGTTCGTATTCTGGAGATGGAAAGAACAACCAGAAGAAAGTAGAAGAGAGTCAGGAGAAATGCAGCCATGGTTGCCAACACTACCACGACTACTACATATACATGTCCCGCCTGCAATAGGGCTTAAATGTCCAGGATATGATTGCCTAGTCATCCAAGATCTCACAATTAAAGGAGTAGACTTCGTCATCGAATTTCGATGAAAAGAAGAAGAAGAAGAAGAAGAAGAAGAAGAAGAAGAAGAAGAAGAAGAAGAAGAAGAAGAAGAAGAAGAAGAAGAAGAAGAAGAAGAAGAAGAAGAAGAAGAAGAAGAAGGAAGAGAAGGAGGAGGAGGAGGAGGAGGAGGAGGAGGAGGAGGAGGAGGGAGGAGGAGGGGAGGAGGTGGTTGAGGAAGAGGAGGAGGGAGGAGGAAGAGGAAGAGAGAGCGAGAGAGAGAGAGCGAGAAATCTGTTTTAATGTCTGTCTTTGACGGGTGCTCTCCTGCTTCACATGTGCTGGGCTATTGATCCGAACCAATGAAAATAGCACTAATGACGCAGTGCCGTGGTGTCACCTCGTCTTCATGAAAAGTGTCCGATTGGTGTTGAAGTTGCTCTTGTGGGGCTTGTCCGATGTCCCACACTGGCTGCGTGGATTCTCCCTGTGGTATCTAGTTTCAACGAGTGGTAACTTGTTAAGTAATTGTGGCTGTAATTTACCCTCGCTGCCGTTGAGACCTCATAGAGACGATTTGCAGATGATAGAAATTATAGATAAAGTGTAAACGAGAGGCGGCAGAGGATACTGGATCACTGAAAAACGAAGTTGCAGAGATGGTCATGGGGAAAACCCAATGGTAGATGAAGTGAATAAATATTTCGAATCTACACTGTTGAAGACAAGAACAGTCTGGTGGAAGTTGCAGGTGTCAAAGATCATGGAGGGTGTAACGTTGTCATAACTAAAGAGAGGGTTCTTTAGGAATGGAATGGTTTGAATGTAGGTAGGTCACCTGGACGAGAAGGTCTACACTCCAATTTTTCAAAGATGTGGATGCGGAGGTCATGCAGACTTTAGTAATGATCTTTCAATAATCTCTAGAGTCTGGATTGGTTCCCGAAGACGGGAAAATTGTAAATGTCAGTCAACACATTTTTACGTACCCCGTAACTGGGTGTCTGACCAGCAGAGAAAGAAGAATCCGATGGAGTCTGGTGGTACCAAGCAAAAGGTGTTTATAGTAAACTACACAATACAATATCAAAAATGCAAATATACATATTAAACAAGTTAGCAGTAATAAACCTAAAAGTGTCGAAATAATAATAATCAATAATAAGCAAGCTCTATTGATGTCAAGGGGTAAAGTAATTGTCATAGGAAAGTATATTCAGTTCATAAATGCTGAAGTAGTTATGGTTGTTGTATTGAAAACGTTGGAGAGAGATTAGAGAGAGAGAGAGAGATAGCGAGATGTAACAGCTACAGCAGCCAAACCGTTTGTTGCTTTCTTAATCCGTCGTACCGTTGTGGTCATTCAGTTATGACCAATCTGTTCTACAGCTAGACCGTTCTTCTGCCGTGCACTCGTCACTCTGGCATGAGTGGACACACACACAAGTCCCCAGCGGCCCTGCTGTCACACTGTGAGCTTTATTGACCGATCTCCTGGTTCGGACTCCGAAGCGGAAGTCTCTCCAGGCCTGTATTTTTATCCCCGCTCACAGGGTATCAGCAATCCATCTACTCTGAATGACTGTGTCCATCAAATCAGGCCACTCCTGCTATCTCCTGAGGAATGTTAACGAGCAAAGTACAGTCCTTGTAGTAGAAGTTATATAATCCAGGAAGAGTCATAATAAAGTAAATCAACAGTCTCTCGCTCTCTCTCTCTCTCTCTCTCTCTCTCTCTCTCTCTCTCTCTCTCTCTCTCTCTCTCTCTCTCTCTCTCTCTCTCTCTCTCTCTCTCTCTCTCTCTCTCTCTCTCTCTCTCTCTCTCTCTCTCTCTCTCTCTCACTCTCTCTCTCTCTCTCTCTCTCTCTCTCCCTCTCTCAATAGCAGTATAACAACCGCAATAGTTCGTAGTTCTCAGGAGGGGGGGGAATGGTTATCTCTGCACCCCATTATCCATCAGGTCTGTCCATCAGTCATAACAAGATCAAGACGGGAGAGAAGCAGAGAAAAGAAACAATAGGCTTGTGCCTGTGACCTCAGAGATTGGCAAGCTGTTAGAGTCCATTATTATGGATGAGATTTCAGGGTACTTTGATCCACATGACAAAATAGGCGCCATCAACATAGTTTCCACAAGGGAAAATCTTGCCCAACAAACTTGTTGGAACTTTTTAAAGGAATAACAGAAGATAGACAATGATGAATCCGTTCATTTTGTGTATATAGATTTTCAGAAGACCTTTGCCATGAAGCCACATGAGAATGCTTAACCCATGGTAACGCAGGAAATAGTCTAGCATGGATAAAGCAGTGACCATGTGGCAAGACCCAACGAGTGAGAATAAAGGGAGCCTCTTTAGCAGTGACAAGTGGTGTAAGACTGAGGTCCGTTAACATCTGCCGGACGATGCTGAGGATGTTGTACGAGTCTGTGGTGGCCATTGCTATCATTTTTGCTGTTGTGAGCTGGGGCAACAGGCTGAGGGTAACCGGCAACAGCAGAATCAACAAACTCATTCGTAAGGCCAGTGATATTGTGGGGGTGGAATTGGACTCTCTGACGGTGGTGTCTGAAAGGAGGATGCTGCCTAAGTTGCTTGCCACCTTGAACAATGATTCCCATGCACTCCATAATGTACTGGTTGGGCACAGGAGTACATTCAGCCAGAGACTCATTCCACCGAGATGTAACACTGTGCGTAATTTGAAGTCATTCCTGCCTGTGGCCATCAAACTTTACAATTCCTTCCTCGGAGTGTCAGACACCCTGAGCCAATAGGCTGGTCCTGAACTTATTTCCACTTGTTATAATTAACATTATTATTTAATAATTTATGGTTTTATATTGCTATATTTCTACACTATTCTTGGTTGGTGCGGCTGTAGCAAAACCCTGTTTCCCTCGGGATCAATGAAGTCTGTCTGTCTGTCTGTCTGTGTTCCTCAGGCGTCTGTGATGGGACCAATTATTTTTTCCGTGGTCTGTCAGTGATAGATTTTATGGCTTGGTTGCAAAGTTTGCAGACAATATGAAGACAGATGAAAGACAGGCAGTTTTGCGAAATTGAGAGGCCACAGATGGACTTCAGTTAAGAGAATGGGCGAATACATTGTCCGGAAGTGTAAGGTCATGCACTTTGGCAGAAGAAATAAAAGGGATGATTATTTTCTAAATCGGGAGAAAATACAAGAAACTGAGGTGCAATGGGGCTTCGATCCTTGCAAAAATATCCGAAAGGTTAATTTGCAGTTTGAGTCTCTGGTGAGGAAGGGAAATACAATGTTTGCTTTCAACCAAAAGGAGTAGAACATAAAATCACTGGGGAGGCATCACTAGAGCATTGTAAGCTGTTCTGGGCCCCTTAACATAGAAAGGATTCGCTGCCACTGAAGAGGGTTCGGAACAGGTTCACGAAACTGATTCCAGGACTGAATGGATTGTCACGTGAAGAGCGTTTAATGCTCTGAGCCTTTATGATCAAGAATTCAAAATGAGTGGTAGACCTTATTGTGACCTATCTAATGGTGAAAGGCCTTGACAGAGTGAATGCGGAGAGGATGACTATTATGATGGGAGAGTCAAAGACAGAGGACAGTGTGTCAGAATAGAGTTATGTCCTTTTAGAAGGGTCAGAAGGTGGAATTTCGTTAGCGGGAAAGCGGTGAATCTGCGAATTCTTTTTTTTTTTCCTTTGCCAAAGGCCGTTGTAGAGGCCTGGTGTTTATACATATTCAAGGTAGAGATTGATTTATAGTTTATTGGTAAGGGCTTGAAAGGATGCAGCGAAGTGGGGTAGGGTGGCAACGAATACTCCCAAATAGGAACTGAGGTAGTGTTTGTGGGTTAAAAATCCTCTGATATATTCACGTAAAGGAAAATAAGCTACTTACCATTCCACAAATTACAACTCCAGTAGACTTAACATTGCTTGTCCTGCCTGCTACCTCTTCCTGCAGTAAACAAGCAAATCTTTGTTCCTGTTCACGCTGGGCAATGAAGTGGCAAATGAAATACACTGTTGGAAAGTGTATGATCATGCACGTTGGTGGTGGAAATAAACGGGCAGACTATTATTTAGATAGGGAGAGAATTCAAAATGCAGAGATAATAGGAACTAATAGGCTAATCTCAGGACTGCGTCAGTTGTGAAGAAGGCTAAAGCAATGCTGGCATTCTTATATAGAATATAAGAGCAGGGATGTGATGTAGAGACTCTATAAGGCACCGGTGAGACCAGACTTGGAGTATTGTGTGCAGTTTTGGAGTCCTTATTTTAGAAAGCATATACAGACATTGGAGAGGGTTCAGAGAAGATTCAAAAGGATGATTCCAGGAATGAAAGTGCACTGTACGAGGAACGTCTGTCAGGTTCGGATCTGTATTTCCTGGAGTTCAGTGAAATAAGTTGAGTGAAATCGGCAGGGGGGTGGGGAAGGTTGGATCTCAGTAGAACTGCAATTATGCCTAGTTCCTGACCAGCTACTTGGTTCACGCTAGCAGAGACAAACAGGTAAAGTATGAACCGGACATTCCCGCACTGTAACAGAGAGTAGGAGATACAGCAGGAACGTTACAATCCTAAACTGTATGAATCTACCCGTGGCTGTCCGCCTACCTGGTTATCTATCCTTCTATCACTTTTCCCATTAGCCTCCCTCCCTCTCTCTCGAAAGTAACACTGTATCTCACGTTCAATTGCAGCCATCCTGCATCTTTTCTGCTCGAAATTTAGAGAACTTTAAAAAAATTATTTAATCCGTCTGTCCATTCCTTTGAAGTTGGAAACATTTCTGCTAAGTTTTCATTTGATGGATTTCAGATCCCTCTAAAAGTCTGTTACGTCAGCAACATCGTACACAAAATACGAGAGGAACTCAGCAGAAAGCCGCCAGCTCGTAATTTGTGTGGCCTTCGATTTCCAAAATCTGCAGACGTTCTGTTTGTTATATTTCCGTGCGTACCTGTAACTCTGTGGGATTTGAGGGACTGAAAGGCAGATCCAAATGGTCCGTCTCGGAGAACGCCGTTTGCAGATGTATAATTAGACAACAAAAAATTGTTAGCTGTAAATGTGGTTGTTTAGAGATAAAGCTCTATCTTTGTTATTAGAGCTCCTGCATCATTTCCACCGTATGAAAGAATGCTGAGGTAATGCCCAGGAATGTTTGATGTATTTGTCTTCAATCTGCCCAGTATTTACATCAGAGACAGTGGTGCCGAGTTAAAGTGTTTGTTCAAGTAAGTGTAACTAAGCAAGTAAGTCAGGGGTATAACCGTATCTCTGGAGACTGATTCACTCTATAAAGCACGACTGACTGGAATGAATCAGCTCAGAGTGTCCGCCAGAACTGTGAATTCAGGAGCAACAGCAGTCACGGATTCTCAGTTAGATGGGTTATCCGGTCATCTGGCGGATTCGAGATGTTTACTATCCCTTCATTTCAGCCTTTGGAATTCTCGGTAAGCTGTGCTGTCAGCTGCTGTTGGTAGTAAATGGTTTAATTCCATATTGTGATTGTTTTTGTCTCTGGTTTCCATTGCTATCTGCTCAGTCCCAGTATTTCGCGTTTCAGGAATGAAGTGGAAAAACCGGAACTGTGGATTTCCGGATTAGGATCTGAAAACAGGAATTCAGCGAATCCACTAACATTTGTGGAATTCAACGATCAATCAGCGTTCTCCAGCGGTTTGTGATCAATAATGTGATGCTCGGGTCTCTGTGCTTTTCGGTTTTGTAGCAGCTGCATTTCCTTTGCAAATATTGCGTTGGTTCAGCACATGGAGATTAAACCAATTGATTGTCTGCATTTGTATGTCAGCGGTAGTCTGAATTAGGTGTAACAATCAAACCAATACTGGTAGTGACAATTGAGTAAATGTGAGCAGTTCCATGTTGCAGCATGAAACTTGTGTATTTTTGATAAATGTGTGCGCAGTGACTGAATGTGAAGCAGTTGGCGGACAACACACTGTAGTCGTTGCAGAGTTGAGTAACACAACCAACGTGTTAATGTTATCACCAGCCTGAAATGTATTCTATTATATTGACAACAGGCACTGTTACAGAAATCTGACTGCGGCTCCGGATTTACTGCTGGATGTTGAGTTTCAGCGTCTTTCAAATGGATTGAGTGGAAGGCGTCATGTCTGTCTGTGAGATTGTGTCAGACTGCGCGGTATTGGTTGGAATCAGTCAATGTTCTGTTGTAAAGTCAGTCAGTTGGCTAATGCTGGGATTGAAAATAAACACAAGAAATACTGGAAACACGGAGCCCCAGGCTGCTTAGATGGAAAGGGAAACGTTACCACGCGTGTCGTAGGCCTCCCTGAGAACAGTTCTGAGGCGAGACACTTCAACTGTTTTTTCTCCACAGGTTTCGTTTTGTCCAGATGAATGTTTTCAGCATTTCCTGTCTTTTGTTCCGTCCTTCGGCTGTTCTGTCGCGGTCGGGGAGCGCCATGGTAATTGATGATTGTCTTATGGAAGAATCCCACCAGCAGCACGTGGATTTATTCACGTCATACGCACGAGACGCCGAAGGCGCCGTTCGTGAACGTTCCATCCATTAATGACTCTGAGGAGTTCGGTACTCAGTTTTAGCTTTGAGCTGTCACTTCACATTTCAGTCATTAATATTCGCCTCTGCTCAGTATTTTCTCAACTTGCTGTTCACTGTCTCACTTCCAGCGAACTTGGTGGCGATTGTGATCCTGTCCCGAGGAAAGTGCGGTCTTTCCAAATGTGTCACTCGTTACCTGGTGGGAATGGCCGCGGCCGATCTCCTGGTCGTTATCTTCGATCCGCTGCTGAGGGTGACAGCTTGGAGTTATTTTCCCGGATCATTTCTTGCCATCACTCCCATGTGCAGCCTCCGTGAATGGCTTGTTTTTGCGAGCACTGCGATTTCCGTCTGGCTGACTGTCGCCTTCACAATCGATCGGTTTGTGGCAATTTGCTGTCAGAAGCTGAAAGCAAAATATTGCACCGAGAAAACAGCGGCTGTGGTTATCGGGACAGTGAGTGCGCTGGCCTGTTTGGAGAGTGCACCCTGGGGTTTTAAATTTGAGCCTGCAGATATAATCCATGGGGTTCCCTGGGGTTGTGTTCCTAAACCGAGCTACTATACATCTCCCTCATGGGCGGCGTTTGCGATGTTTCACCGCATTTTAACGCCCTGTGTCCCGTTCTTTCTGATTTTGCTATTCAATATTCTGACTGTCAGGCGGATTCTTGCGGCCAGTCGAGCTCGCAGGGGGCTCCTGGGACAAAAGTGTGGAGAGAAAGAAAAGGACCGAGAGATGGAGAACCGACGAAAATCCGTCGTTTTGCTCTTCAGCATAACCGGTAGTTTCATATCGTTGTGGGTGACACAGGTGGTATTTTATATCTATCAACGGATTTCAATGATTTTTGTTTATTCTGTCACTGATCCCCGTTACATCACAGTATATACAGCAGCAATGCTTCAGGTTCTCAGTTCCTGCACCAATTCGTGCATTTACACCCTGACTCAGAGCAAATTCCGAGACGAACTAAAGAATGCGGTGAAGTACCCATTCAATCGGATTTTGAAACTCATGAAACGTTAAAAATAATTCCTGTAAGTTATTACCATTCAGTTGCCTCTATTTTCTGTTTATACTTGGGTGAATGGAAACAATGTGATCAACAGGGTTACAAATCAAACACGAAAATATCTGCTGATGCTCGTAATACAAAACAACACACACAAAATCAGAGTCCCGATTACGGGTTCGACCCAAAACGACTGATTATTGTTTTCAAAGGTTCTGCTGAGCTCCTCCAGCATACTGCATGGTGTTACTAAAAAGCAGTTCATAGCTGATGCCGACGGCTTCACTGGCATCTGAAGCCGAGAGACATCGGTTTTGCACCATTCGCACGATTATATTGATCTTGAAATGAAGCCTGAGACATGCAATGATTTGTATTCAGACGTTACCTGCTGGAGATGAAGCTCAACTGAGGTCCTTCATTCAAGGGTTTGCTCCAGATTTGTTGTTCTGTAGAGTCAATCCAGTTCATCTGGAGCGGGTAAAATCCAAGCATGAACTCGGAATGATCGTGGAAATTCTGCACCCATTCACCGCTACCCTTTGCTTTCTATCTGCCAACCAGTTTTCTGTCCATGTCAATATCTTCCCCCCAATGCAATGAGCTCTGATTTTACCCACCAATCTCCTATGTGGGACCTTATCAAATGCATTCTGAAAATCGAGGTACACTACATCCACTGGATCTCCCTTGTCCAATTTCCTGGTTACATCCTCGAAAAACTCCAATAGATTAGTAAGCATGATTTACCCATGGTAAATCCATGCTGGCTCGGCCCAATCCTATCACTGCTATCTCGATATGCCACTATTTCAGCTTTAATAATGGGCTCTAGCATCTTCCCCACTACTGATGTTAGGCTGACAGGACCATAGTTCTGTGTTTTCTCCCTCCCTCCTTTCTTAAAAAGTGGGATAACAGTAGCCATACTCCAATCCTCAGGAACTGATCCTGAATCTAAGGAACATTGAAAAATGATTACCAATGCATCCGCAATTTCCAGCGCCACCTCCTTTAGTATCCTAGGATGCAGACCATCTGGACCTGGGGATTTGTCAGCCTTCAGTCCCATCAGTCTACTCATCACCGTTTCCTTCCTAATGTCAATCCGTTTCATTTCCTATGTTACCCTATGTCCTTGGCCCATCCATACAACTGGGATATTGCTTGTGTCTTCCCAATTGAAATCAGATCTAAAGTACTTATTAACTTCTTCTGCCATTTCTCTGTTTCCCATAACAATTTCACCCAGTTCATTCTTCAAGGGCCCTACATTGTTCGTAACTATCTTCTTTCTCTTCATATACCTAAAAAGGCTTTTGCTATCCTCCTTTATATTCCTGGCTAGCTTCCGTTCGTACCTCATTTTTTCTGCTCGTATTGCCTTTTCACTTAGGTTCTGTTGTCCCTTAAAAATTTCTCAATCATCTGTCCTCCCACTCACCTTAGCTCTGTCATCCTTTTTTTAATGCTATGCAATCTCTGACTTCCTTTGTCAACCACTGTGGCCCCTTCACCCCCCCCCCCCCCGAATCCTTTCTTCTCCGGGGGATGAACTGATTTTGCACCTTGTGCATTATTCCCAAGAATACCTGCCATTACTGTTCCACTGTCTTTTCTGCTAGGATATCCGTCCAGTTAACTTTGGCAAGCTCCTCCCTCGTGGCTCAATAGTCTCCTTTGTTCAACTGCAAAACTGAGACCTCCGATCTGCCCTTACCCTTCTCAAATTGCAGATAAAAACTTATCATATTAAGGTCACTAGCTCCTAATGTCTCATTTACTTCAAGATCGCTTATGAAATCCTGTTCATGACACAACACTAAATCCAGAATAGTCTTGTCCCTGTACGGCTCTCGTACAAGCTGCTCCAGGACTGCATCCCGTAGGCACCTACAAACTCCCTATCCTGGGGTCCAGCACCAACCTGATTCTCCCAGTTCACTTGCATGTGGAAATCCCCCATAACTACTGCGACATTACCTTTGCCACATGCCATTGTGAACTCCCTATTCAACTTGCACCCAATATCTATGCTACTGTTTGGTGGCCTGTAGGCAACACCCATTAGAGTTTTTTTCCCCCTTACTGTTCCTCAGTTCTATCCACACAGACTCTACTTCTCCTGATCCTATGTCCCCCCTTGCAAAGGACTGTATCTCATTCCTCACCAACAGGGCCACCCCACCCCCTCTGCCCACATTTCTGTCCCTACGAATGCACGTATACCCTTGTACATTCATTTCCCAGGTCTGATCTTCCTGCAGCCAAGTCTCCGTTATCCCAACAACATCATAGTTACCCATTCCCATCTGAGCTTCAAGCTCACCGCCTTATTTCTGACACTTCGTGCATTCAGATATAGAATTTTTAGCCAATTTCTCCTCTCTTTTTAAATCGCTGCCTATTGTGCTTAACCCAGCTCCCCGAACTCCCATCGGGCTATAAGCCCCTTGAATTTTGTTGTCCTTCCTAAATGTACATATTCTTTCTGCACATTTCACTCCATGTTCCGTCAGACCATCCCGCTGTACATTTGTCCTCCTTATCATTTGTTCCGCCTCACCTTTCTCTACTACACACTTAATATTCCGGAACCGTGTAGTCCCCACCTGTCCTTTATTCTTCATCTCGCTATCCTCTCTCGCATTCTGGATCCCTGCCCCCTGCAAATTTAGTTTAACACGACCCCCCCCCCCAAGAAGCACTAGCAAATTGTCCTGCAAGAATGTTAGTACCGCTCCAGTTCAGGTGTAAACAGTCACGTCGGAACAGATCCCACCTTCCCTGGAACAAAGCCCAATTATCTAAAAACCTGAAGCACTCTTCCCGCACCATCCTCACAGCCACGTATTAATTTGTATACTCCTTCTGTTCCTTGCCTCACTCGCACGTGGCACAGGTAGCAATCCTGAGATTGTTACCTTGGAGGTCCTGCCCTTCAGCTTTGCACCTAACTCCCTGAACTCACTACGCAGGACCCCCACACTCATCCTACCCACGTCGCTGATCCCTACATGGACCACAACATCTGGGTTCTTGCCCTCCCTCTCGAGAATAACCTGCACCGGATCTGAGATGTCCCGGACCCCGGCACCAGGGAGGCAACATACCATCCGAGACTCCCGATGTTCCCCACAAAATCTCCTATCCGCCCCCCCCCGACTATAGAATCCCCTATCACTACCGCTCTCTTCTCTTCCCTCCTCCCCTTCCTAGTCGAGGGTCCAACCTCAGTGCCAGAGACAGGACCACTGCAACTTGTTCCTGGTAGGTCATCCCCACCAACAGTATCCAAAACGGCCACAGGGCTGCTCTGCTCTCTCAGTCTGCTCCCCCTACCTCTCTTGACTGTCACCCATTTGCCTACCTCCTGTCTTTTCGGTGTGACTACCACCCGATAACTCTTATCTATCTCTCCGTCTGCCTCCCGAATGATCCGTAGTTCATCCAGCTCCTGCTCCAATTCCCTAACTCGGTCCGATAGGAGCTGCAGCTGGATTCACCTTTTGCAGGTGTGGTCATCAGGGACAACTGTGTTGACTCTGACCTCCCGCATACTGCATACGGAGCACACCACTGCTCTAACTGTCTCCCCCATTACTTGATCCCAGATTAGTCAGAATAAATGAAAAAAAGTACCTACCGACCTTACCTTTTTACCTCAGCAAGCACGTACTCAGGCTCACTGATTTCCTCTCACCGAAGTCCCCTTGCGCTGAAGCCCGCTGAGCCAAAGCCCAGCAATCTGCTCCCACGCACTCCGCTGCCCGCTCCTCAGCCCGCGCTCGCCGCTGACGTCACCAGCGCCTGCGCAGTTTTACCTTCCTCCTCAGGTAATGTCCAGGTAGGTCCGTGACTGGTACTGTCTCAGCTACTGTCCCGGTAGGGTTGCTGGGTGCCGTGACTCATTGTGCCTTAAAGAGCTGTTACCGCTGTATGTTTTAAATAAACAAATAATAAATCAATAAATAATAGGAAGGTTGGTGGTGTTGTAAATAGTGTAGAACGTGTTCATAGGTTATAACGGGACACCGACACGTTGCAGAGCTGAGCTGAGAAATGGAAAATGGAGTTCCATCCGGAAAAATGTGAGGCACTACGGAATGAAAAGTGAAACTGGATTACAGAGTACAGGTGGCAGAATTCAGTCACAATATGAAAAAAAATGGCGGCATTTGATCTTCGTGCTTTGGAAGCCCACAGATCCCTTAAGCTTTCCTCGTATGTTAATTGGCTGGTTATGAAAGCTTTTGATGTGTTGGCCTTCATTATTCCGAGCATTAAGTTGAAGAGCCGCGTGACATTATTACAAATCTGCAAAACTCTGATTCACCACACTGAATACAGACAGACAGACATACTTTATTGACCCCGAGGGAAATTGGGTTTCGTACAGTTGCACCAACCAAGAATATTGTGTTCCCTTCCTGTCGCCTGATTATCGGAAGCATGTGGTAACTTTTAGATGGTGCAGAGGGTATTTGACATGATTCAGCCTTAACTAGAGAACGCGTACGGACTCCCTTTTCTTCCCGGGCGTCTCTAAAACATGGTCACTAGTCCTCGATGGCAGGAACCCAACACAGCACCGAAATAATTGCTGTTCTCCAGCCGCGTACGTCTGAGGATTACACACTCTGTTCCCGCCAAATCGGTTGAGATTAAGATGTCTCTCCCGCCCAAGTTCTGGATTTTGTAAATCCTGTGTCACTTAGAGCTCGTTGCCAGGATGTTACAGACCGCATACTGTAACTAATTAAAGGATGTATAAAAACGAATATCAACTTAAATAAAGAATTTCTAAATCAGATAAAAGCGAAACAAAAGACTAATTATAATTAAACAGACAAATATGCACACGTTGGAGCTCAACTCTCCCATAAGTCACATTCGTCGATTGTGAGTAGTCTCTTGCACCTTGCTCCATCGACCATGGTCTTCACTGAATCGAATCTACGACCCGCTGTTCCCTCTTGATCTCACGACGATCAAAGCCAAAGGCTCACACCGGTGTCAGACACAAAATAAAATAAAAGTAAAAATAAAAAAAAGCTTCCCCCGCCTTCTCTCCCGATTGGATGGCTCACATTCCTCAGCACCATTCATCCCTGACAACCCAAACACTGTTTCTACAGAAAGACCATTACATGGGTTATCCTACAACGTTAGCAGTGAAACCCTTACGAGGGAGTTACACTCTCCCCAAACTAAACATACTCGTTTTCCCTTGACTTTGAGATAATTGATCCCCCTTCATGAATAAGCCCGATTTTGAAAGGAGTTTCGCTGTGTCAGTCGTTCTGATCCAGGTGAAAATGGCAGTGACATATCTCAATATGAAGATTAGCACAACACAGAGCTTTCCAGTGCGAAATTGTCCAAACTATTTGGGGAACTCCAGACTCATCATCTACTCTTTCGGTCACATCCTAGTTTTTTTTTTCTGTCTACACGGGAATGGGTCTATTTGTCTATTACTATCGCCTCCCGACAACTCAGGCCCCCCTGTCGTTTGGCTAATCTCTATTTCAGCTCCAGTTATTAATAAGTCCAGTCTCCCATAATTTTCGAACCGAAAACCTATTTGCCACTGCTAGATCCCCCCATTTCACCTGTATTAAAGTTGGTGGATTTGGGAATCTCGTCCTCTGTACTTAGGGAGTTTGCAAAAGGCAACACACCCCATTTGTCCATCTTCTGAGTCGGTAACACATTCAGTTGTTAAGTCCTGCCCAGATCTTTTTGCTGCTTGTCCTTCGGTTCTCCCACGTCGCCGAAGAGTCCTATTACTGAGTGTTGGGACCATGTCAGTCTCTGGCTCAACACGTACCTCTTGTCCCAGAGGTTAAAGGCGTTTCCGATAGAGAATCTTAACAGGCCCATTCCTATTCTGTGGTTTCACCTGGAAAACTAGTAAGTTTGGAATCCGACTCTCCACTGCACAGGACGCATCCGTGCAGCGATCAACCAACTTATGCATCCCAGGTTACCCAGGAGGACTCGGTCTCCAGGCGTGAGCTGGGAAAACCTAAACTTCTGATCGTACCTCTTCTTATTCCCTCAATATTGCTTGGTAGCCGCGACCTCCGCTAGTTCATGGGTCCTTTTCAGTTCCTTCCAGATATTAGACAAACTTTGTGTGAAAACCCTACCCTCCAGTCCCAAAACAGACGTGCAGCCTCGCCTCGCGTCCAAACATCTGGTACAATTGCGAGTACCTGGTAGCTTCACTCGCAGCACAGTTATAGCAGGTGTCCAGATGCCCAATATGTTGAATCCACCTGTTCTTCCAACTGATCTCCAAAGTTCCTACCACGTTTAGTAACGTCCGTCTGAAGCTCTCGGGCTAAGGATCACCCTAAAGTTGACAAGGGGTAGTCATCGACATGGAGCTCCTGGCTGTCCCGCGATCTAAAGCTCAGGGGTGACAGCGCCTTTGTTGCAGCCCGTAGACTGTGGAACAGCATCATTCCCCTCCCTATCAGATCTGCCCCCTTCATCGACTCTTTTAATTCCAGGCTCAAGACTTAATTTTATTCACTAGCGTTTGAATCCTTCTGATGTGGCTGATGTTTGGCTTGTGCCTAGGCCCTTGTGTGGTTTCTTTTGTGCCTATAAGCTGTTTGCCCACTTGGTTATGTCTGTGTTTCTTGTGTTTGTGATTTTAGCTATTTGCTCTGACCTGTACTGCACTTTGGACAACGTGGTTGTTTTTAAATGTGCTATATATATATAAACTTATCTTGACTTGATTTCCTACTGCTCTCCATCCTGGCACTTATCTCTGCAAGCGTAACAAGTGCCACATCAGCATCTACACCTCCTCCATCACCACCCACCATTCACGGAAATCTGTCCTTCCAAGTCAGACCTTTAAATCGGGTTCTGCCGGTATGGCAGCCCCACATTGGTGAGACCCATTGTAGATGGGGTGAGGCATTGTGGAACACGATCGTTTGCAGTCACTGTCTGCAGTCCACGGTCTTTGCATTCGCGAATGGACCTGTGAACAATTCTCAGTATCCCTATCCAAATGGATATGCGGTCGGTCTGTAAGCATGGAATCCAGTGATTCCCAGGTTGGTTGGTAAATTGAGTTTCAGACTGCGTTGCAACAGAAGGCATAGACTTACGGTGGAGACCTGATTTGTGAGTCGGTTCCTAAAATATTCTACTTTTTGTCTACACAGTGCACGTAACAAGAGTAATGGTGGAATATTGCCCTCTGAACGGGGAAATGGGTCTTCAGCAAGCCGCAAGGTTGTTAATACCATCCAGAAAAGGAACTCCACTTTATCACATTTCATTCGGCACTGTGTACCGGGCGCAGTGATCGTCCAGGCAGCATCTCCAGCTTCAGGAGCAATGACCACAGTTCCAGGGAAACCTCGCCACCTCAGAGATCCCGTGCGAGTCAGACTCCTGCTTTGCCAGAAATAAATCTCCATCCGTCACTGTTCTTCAGTCCGCCTCTTTCCATTCGCTGCTTGAAAGTCTGCAAACGGACAGAACAGAAGTTATTCAGATCCATCTGAGGAACAATCGGAAACAAAAAAAAAATAAATGATGCTTTGGTAACAATGCATATATCGGAGAAGTAAACAAAACCAATGCTGGCGTGAATGTATTAATCAGTTAATCCGATGTATTGATTAATGGCTCCGTTGGCTATAAAATAGCGGAGTAGGATTTGTGCGAACAGCTGTCGCAATACAGGGCGGCTGTTCACGAGTTAGTGGTGAAAATAATTCACAAGAAAAAGTGAGTAAAACGGTGAGACTGGTGCAGTCAGCCTCACAAATGGTATTCAAAGTGTGAGAGCGGAAAGCGTGTATCAGCGCTGAGACATTGTCAAATGAGCCGAGGGCCACGCATCAGTACGAGGATCACAATCGATGCATGGTGGCCGACGGGGGCTCCTCGATAACAGCACCACAGTGGATAGGGAGAGGTGGGAAATCCCAGAGTGATTAGAGGCCGCACAGCGATGCCAGTTCCACAATGTATACAGAGTGGTGAGACTTTATTTCCAATAAGCCGTGAGCCGCTCATCGGTACGAGTTCCTCAATAGGTACAGAGAGATGTACTGCGGGAGCAGAAGTAAGTGTAGTTGAAATGTGAATTTGAACACATCCCCAGTTCCGCACATACTTAGATTGGTGACGAAGTGAAAAATCAGAAGATGCTGAATGGGGAAATAGGACAGAGATATTCATGATGTCACAGATTTTTACTACAGAGAAATAGGCTCTTCCGTCCATCTGGATCATTCCTCTGTGATCTTCCACAATAATGCAGCAGATAATACACTGACAGATCCTTCCACACTCCTCGACCATCCTGGACGGTCAGCTTTAGCACATACCCCTCCTGCAAATTTCAACTTCCACTCCACACCTATGAAGTAGTTTTAGATTTACTCAGCGGATGGGGAAAATCTGCGAACAATCACCCTGTCCGTAACTCTCGCAAATGAGTTACTTCTGTAAGATCTCCATTCATTGTCCTGCTGTCAAGGGAATGATTTCCAATTTAACAGTTCCTTCTAACACTTGTCCTCAGTTTCCGAACTCCTGCTTTCAAATATTCGCTACACACTTTGAAGCTGATTGACATTGTAAAACGGTAGCCAGCTGGTTAGAGCGGCCCACCATATCCTACCTACGGCAGTAACAACGTGTTATACAGCTTCAACGTAACGTCCCCACTCCTATACTCAGTGAACTGACTGTGAAGGTCAATGTGGTTGGAACTCAATACGAGCCGATCTTCCCGTGACGCTGCTTTCCTGGAATTATCAATCTTTATTCCCAGGTCTCCTTCTGCACACTAAATTCCACCTATCCAATGTGCATCCTAACCTATTGTATCTACCCTCACAATGCAGACAAACAGATACTTGTCTCTATTAAATTCGTTCTGCCATTTTTAAACCCAATTCCCAGCCAGTCAACATCAAGCTACAAGCTTGGATAGAGTTCCTGGCTGTAACAACACCCACAACCTACGATTCGTCCGAATTTTTTCTGATTCAGTTTACTACATCTAAATCATTAAAATACATGATAAATACCGAATTGCCTGACACAAATGCCTGCAGTAGGCTTGTCAGAGTCAAAGATTCAACCATCCACTCTCTTTTATTCCAGAAAAGAACGTTTATCAATCCGTTCACAATCCGCAGATCAAGTCATATGAGCCTTTAACTTTATTATGAAATGTCCCTGTAATATTGCTTTCGATCTCGTTCATATGCTTAGAGGAGCGTCCTTTATTGCGAAACATGTCATCAGCTATTGCTGTGACTTGCATCAGTCAAATAACTCGAAATGACGAGAAGGAGCGATAGGAAAATACATCTTATCTTCCCCTTCAATAAAGTGCACTCCATTTCACCTGCTGAGCTAATGTACTGATCTCAATGTGAGAAGCGAATGTGCTCCGCCGATGTGACAAAATAAACCTGATGGAAGGTGATTCTCCGTGTTAATTGTTCAAGATGATTGTCTATGTTAGAAACAACACATCATAAAATATCCCATTTCAGCAGCTGAAGCCAGAAATTAAATTGGCAACGTTCATATTATCTTTCGTTTAAAAGTTAGTAACTTGTAACATCCCATTGGGATACGAAGTCATGGCAAGATGAAAGAGTGAGAAAAACAATTTAACGTAAGTGTTTGTGTGGCTGGTTGTCCCTAATTCGACTGACGTGATAGCCACCCTAATTGCCTCAGTGGAATTACTCTTAATTGCATATAACACTGTAAAACCGATTACCCGTCCATACGAACCTTTGGAACGTTCTGTACACCAGAACGGGGCTTCTGTCGGAATATGGGATATCCAGCGATTTACTACATCGTGGGCGTTTTCTATCCTGCAATTGTAGCGATCGGTATCCCTGGTAAGATACTGGATCTGGCCACTCTATGTATGGTTCCGTCGTCTTGCTTTCGTTCCGCCGCACTGTTCGGACTTTTACTCAGCACAAATGTGACTGAAATGTGTTTCCAGAACTGAAGACTCACTCATTTGATTTTCTTAGAAATTCAGTTTCCACATTTTTTCGATGTGGTTGTTTTCCTTCTCTTTTGTCAAATGCTATGTTGCCGTTAGTTTCATAGCTGGACATTCTCGGCTTTCTGAAGCGACAGAGATCGCTTCTACAGATCGGCTGTTTCGAATGACTGGCCAGTCAAATATCGACACGCAGGTCTGTTCTTCCAGAAGTAACGAAATAATAAATTATGTTTTAAATTTCCTGAATTTCTCTTCCAATAATCCCTTCAGCTGTTTCACCTCCAGTAATGGAAATGGTGTTGCTCATGGTGATGTTTGCAGGAGCCATTGAACGCTCACCGATAGGTGAGAAGCGGAAATCAGATGCCTTGCTCTGAACTATCGGAATGTCGTCGGTCTATTGTGGTCCTCCAGCAGGAGTCTAACAATGGAGACGGCACACATTGAATTTCTGCTTTTCACTTCCAAACGTCATACCATGCATAGTATTGGAAGAATGGTGGACATTCAGGTTGCTGCAGCAAATGATAATCCTGTTTTGCTTCTAATTTCTTGCAGTTAATTTAGCGGCAATTGTGATTCTATGTCGACGAAAGTGCGGACTCTCCAAATGCATCACCCGTTACCTGGTTGGAATGGCAACAGCGGATCTGATGGTGGTTATCGTTGTTGCTTTAGTGCAACGGACCAACAATATCTACATATATTCCAGATTCCTGCTCATCACTCCTGTATGTGCTCTGACAGAGGTATTTAGGGTTGTAATGACGGACTGTTCTGTTTGGTTTACGGTCAGCTTTACCTTCGATCGTTTCATCGCAATATGTTGTCGAAAGCTCGGGGAAAGATACTGCACTGAGAGAACAGCAACGGTGGTTATGGTGACTGTGGTTATAGTGAGCTGTGGGAAAAGTGCCCCGTTTTACTTTGCCATTGAACCTTACGTCATTATTGACAACATGCCGTGGCGTTGCGCCAGCACGGTTGAATACGCTACTTTACCTGTGTGGAAAATAGTTGAATTACTGGATAGCATTTTAACGCCGTTGCTACCAATTGGCTTAATTCTAGTGTTCAATGGGTTAACAGTAAGACATATCATTGCGGCAAATAGAGTCCGCAGAGGGCTTCGGAAGACCAGCGATAATCAGAAAGATACCGAGGCGGAGAACCGCAGAAAGTCAATGATTCTGTTGTTTGCAATATCAGCAAATTTCATATTATTTTGGATGCCCTATGTAGCTCATTCCCTGAAATGGCAAGCACAAAACTATTTTTACCAGGACAAATATTTGAGTTCCCCTGTGTATATACTGCAACAATTTGGGTTTATGTTACAAATTCTGAGTATGTGCACCAATACTTGTATCTATACACTGACACAGAGGAAATTCAGAAAAGAATTGAAGAATGGAATGAAATATGTGTTTACATTAAATGATCGCCTCTGTAGATGACGCCTATGTCCAATTGTAATTCAGCGGAGGTTTCGAATAAAACGGTTTTACAATGAGTAGATTTAGCAAATACATCATAAATTCAAACGTTCATGTGTTCCGAGTCCGCGGTCTTGTACTGTGAGTGTTACTTTATGAGCGTCTGTGTGAGGTGGAACTATACTTCGGTCTCAGGCTTAAATTAATGTGTGTGTATAAGCGCGCGCGCACACACACACACACACACACACACACACACACACACACACACACACAGAGTATATATATATATATATATAGAGAGAGAGAGAGAGAGAGAGAGAGAGAGAGAGAGAGAGAGAGAGAGAGAGGTGGGGGGTTTGGAACTATCCTCCGCCCAGAAGGTAGGGTTCATCATCGGCACGCAGTGCACAACATAAATGTGTCTATCACTTTGTATAATCCATGTGTGTGGATTCGTTGGAGTATCATGTGGTACCACTTTTGTCGGCCCTTGCTTAGAATCGGGGTGCTATTTGGTAATCAATTGATGACGATTTGCTGTGGCTGTCCCCTGGTGATATTTTAACTGGATTCGGTACGGCTCGACGGACAAGATATTCGACGAATGTTATTTAGTTTTACCAGCGTGGAACCTGGGGAATTCGACCTGAAACGCGCTCTCTCTACATTCCAGACTGAATTTCAAAATTTTTCTCCCATTATTTATTGTGTGGGAAGGCGGAGGCTGGGAAAGGCCAAGACAGCAGTAGCTCGAGGCTGGGTTAAAACGAAAAGAGCTCGACATGGAGCTACAACAAAAACAATTCGAGGCTGAAGAAGCAGGAAAACAGCAGGACTTCCAGCTAGAGAAGAGAGAGAGATTGCAGCAAAGGGGTCTAACGTTAGATACTGGTGATAAGTTTGTTGCCAGTCAGTAAGTTAAATTGGTCCCTCCAGTTGATGAGGTTGTGAGAATCCAGATGTGGGTTAATATTCAACATATTAAAATCATGACGTCACCACACGACGAAATCTCCAACGACATAAATGTGCTCTTACCTCGAATCACTGACTAAAGATAGGATTAAGACTAAGTAATCGATTTGTTGCATCGTATCAAGCTTAATAATGGCCATGACCAGCGTTGAAGTAACAGATTTGGACTATACTGGGAACTTTGTCACATAGACCTCCAATCGGGAACCATAGTCTTTAACTCCTTGGGGATGAATTGGAAGTGCATTCCCTTAGTGTGGTGCTTCCCTTATAATCGGAGGGCAGAGCTGAGGATGGTGGAGCCAAACGGAATCTGCTTTGCTTGCATCTTCGGAAACAGCTCTATTTCAATCTTTAATATCTCTCCTCCTTTTCAGGGTTCTTTTGAAGAATGTCGCCTGGAGTTACAGGGATGAAAACGTATAAAACTATGAAACGGAGAGATACAATCGAGACAGGAAAGTTGTTTCCGCTGGTTGATCAGACTAGAGCTTGGTGATATAGCCTCATCATTTAGATTTTGAACGGAGGTGAGAAGGTTCTGCTTTTCCCAAAGAGTGGTGAATCTTCGGAACTCTCTGCCAAATGTTGCAGTGTAGGCTACCTCAGTATATATACTGTATTTAAGGCAGAGTTGGACAGATTTTTGCATAGTAGAGGAATTAAGGGTGATGGAGAAAAGACAAGTAGGTGTATATGACACCATGGTGAGATCGGGTAATACATTTTCTCATCATTGACAGTTCATGGTGAGTCAGCGTTTCTACTGGGTGCACACAGGTAGAGAGTCTATGAACCTATGTTTAGACAATCAAAGTCATTTGTCGGTAAATACAGATTTTCTGTACCTCACTGATCATTATTGCACGGCGTGATACAGAATTTGTGTTCCTCGGTGGGCTGGTGGATGAATCTCTGTGTTCAGTGGGGTACTCGAGTCGGACCACGTGGGTAAGTTACAGAGCGATCTAGGGTAGCTAGAGGTATCTAACTAAGCATGAATTAGGGGAATTCTGCAAGTCCAATGGACTTTGATTTGTGTAATTGGAGTGGATACATTCATAAGTACGTCTTACACACTTGGGATGTCACTATCGATCGACTGCCAGAGATGGGGCATAAGGGGGAGAAAATCAAATCAGAACATACAAAGACCACACCGATTGGGATACAGCAGCTTAAGGATTTTGCTAAATGTATCAGAACATGTCTGCTCAGTGTCGATCCGTGAGAGCTTTTCCAATCAACCAGTCATCAGAGAGCAATAGATGGCCCAGATGCCTCCCACGAAAGGAAGTTAACTATAATGTGTTAGCATCCAAATATACACTCAGCTTTATGATATATGCAACGATATGATGGGGGAATATGTAACGGTTTGAAGAACGAAATAATGACTGTTATGTGTCTTGACAAAGGGTACACGATAGAGGCACTAGTCAAATGTTGTCAGAGAGATGAACATCACACTGCACTTGCATCCAGTTAATGGACTGTTTTTCAAGGTGAGTATGGAGCAGCATTAGAGCTGGACCATTTAATAACAGAAGCTTCAAATTGATCGCTGAGGTCAGGTGCATCTGACTGTACTGATCTCAAGAAAACCGTACGGAAACCCACACATACTCGGGCACGGGTACCGAGGAACATAAGTAAAGCATTGGAAAAGGAAATGCAAAGTCCAATAATACTCTCGAATGCGAAGGTGGGACTATTAAATATCAGTCTGTCTGGAGAAATGAGAGAAGTGCACCTCCCTGGCACAGTATCAAAAGGCAAGTAACGTCAGAGGAAATGGAACAGTGCTAAGAACAGGGAGAACTGAAGTTAGAGTTCTTATGTGCTGCAACTTTGGTCAAGAGGGTGGGGGCACATTAAGAAGGAATGCCCAAACCTGAGACTTGAAGGAGCAGAGCAAGACAGAAGCTACAAAATAATATGGTGGAGACACTGCCATCCAGGGAATTGCAGGCTGAACCTCAATTTCGGTATCAGACCTCACCAATCTGGGTGTGTGACAAAAAGTAGGATGAAACCGGACGACCTCTAGATAGTGGAAGGGTTTCAGGCCACGCTGTGGACTTGGTATGGACACTACAAGATCTCGAAAACACAGTCAACAACACTATTGTAAAAAAAAAAAGACTGGAAGTTACAATGTAAAATTATCTTACTTGGATTCACAGGACATTAGCAAGTGGGACATATTGTATGAGTATACCATTGAAAGTTAGATTAGGAGACATAGTGTTAAAGCATTCAGAAGTTTCGGTGAAGTAGCTCAGGTAGTGGGAACATATATTGGGGAAAGATTATATGGCCAAAGCTTGGTTTGTTTTGAGCCAGTTAATTGTATGATTTAGAAAATGAACTCAAACACAACATATAGATCACAGTAGGAGAATATGAGGAAAGATATGCACAATGGGTGAAATGTGGATCAAACCAGAGGAGATGAGCAATGAAAAGAAGGTGCAGCGAATTAGTACACAGAACTCAGACATGTTTCCAAATCACAAGCATGGCTGCGGAAAGATGGTTGGCAGCTCGTGCATTCAAGGTCCAGACCCCAAACCACAGCAGCAATATGGATTTCCTAAAAAAAATGACAGGAAGATGTCGGTTAGGTAATACAGAGTTTGCTACAACGAAGAATACTGAGGCCAGTAGCCTCCACTAATAACTCACCCATATGACCAATGAAGAAACTAGATGGCAGCTGGAGGTTCACAATAGACTCTCGATAGCTGAATAAAGCAACTCCGTTAACAGCCACATATGTTGCAAATAACCCGAATACAGCGGTCAAACAGAATGAAAGAGGGCAGTGGCTGACATTTTCACACATAAATAATGGATTTTGTTCTACCTCACTACATGGTGAGTATTAATACAACTTTGCATTTGCCTTTCAGGGACAGCAGTCAACAACAGCGGTTCCAAAATTCCCCGTCTATATTTCAACAGCCCTCAAGGGAAGATTTAAAAAGGTTATCAAAACTCGAGTGTTTGGTACAATATGCAGATCATCTACTCATGGGGACTGAAACCAAGCGGGAACATTATAAGTTCGGAAATTGCACCATCACATTATGTTATTTACCTTCTGGGGCTGTAGGATCACACTGATGAATTTTGTAGTAAGGTGGCTTATTTAATGGAATGAGCCATTCTAATTGGAAGTGGCGACAACAGATACCACTCTCTCAGCAGTTCTGTTACAGGAGACGCATGGGAAGTTAAGAACAGTAGTGTATGCATCACACATGCTCTCAGCAGCGGACCAGTGGGATAATATTTTCAAAAAACATTTGTTATCGTTTGTCTGGGCGATACAACATCTCGCCTACATAGTGAAATACACGTACAATACTTACACAACATATTCCCATACAATTACCGTTTGATGGAATGATTCAAAGTGTTTGAGTAAGCCAAAGCATAATCATTAGATGGACATTGCTATAGAAAGAAGAAATATTAGTGTAAAGTATATAAACACAACGTTAATGTTATCCGATATCCTGCTGTATCAAGGATGTTAAAATGAGCCTCAAGTTATGCTAACAAATGGTATCAAGAGTCTGTTTGTATCAAAACAAAAAAAAAAAAGAAAGAAAGGGTGGAAGATCAGATTAAATAATAGAACATAGGCACAAATTGTTTACATATGGCCTCTCATCAGAACAGGATAGTGAGAGAAGAACTGGGAGAGGCTCATATATAGAGGATGAACATGGCCAGGAAATGAACCGAGGCATGCAAACTTTTGCGCAACCCTGGTCAACATATCTGTAACTGTGAATAGCTGAGCGAGTAAAAGATTAACTGATTTCCAAAAAGCATAATAGAACCATAGAACATTACAGCACAGAAACAGGCCTTTTGGACCTTTTTGGTTGTGCCGAACCGTTTTTCTGCCTAGTCCCACTGACCTGCACCTGGGCCATATCCCTCCAAACCCCTTTCATCCATATACCTGTCCAAGTTTTTGTTAAATGTCAAAAGTGAGCCCGCATTCACCACTTCATCTGACAGCTCATTGCACAGTCCCACCATTCTCTGCGTGAAGAAGCCCCACACAATGTTCCCTTTAAAATTTCCCCCCTTCACCCTTAACCCATGACCTCTGTTTTTTTTTTCCTCTCCCCTGGCCTCTGTGGAAATGTCTGCTTGTATTCACTCTATCTATACCCATCATAACTTTATACACCTCTATCAAATCTCCCCTTATTCTACTACGCTCCAGAGAATAAAGTCCTAACCTATTCAACCTTTCTCTGTAACTCAGCTTCTCAAGGCCCGGCATAAAGTTAAAGATGACACGTGTCATTAATATTTACAGCAAGACAACTTTTTCAAATTTCTGTCTTTTACAGTTTCAAAATAATGAAAAAGGAAAAGGGCCCGAAGCATAATTTCGGCACCCTACAGGGCAATACTTATTAACAGCCCCCTTGGCAAGCATTGCAACTTGTAAGCGCTTTGTGTAGCCAGCTAAGAGTCTTTCAATTTTTGTTTAGTGGATTTTCGCCCATTCTTCCTTGTAAAAGTCTTCTAGTCCTATGAGATTATTGGGCCGTCTTGCATGCACTGCTCTTCTGAGGTCTATCCACAGATTCTCGATTATGCTTAGGTCGGGGGACGGTGAGGGCCATGACAAATTCTTCAGCTTGCCCCTCTTGAGGTAGTCCATTGTGGAGCTTGAGGTGTGCTTAGGATGACAGCTAAGGATCACACCTGTTGTAGAAGCCATCCTCGTTCCATCTTCAGCTTTTTTACAAACGGTATGATGCTTGTTTCCAGAATTTGCTGGTATTTAATTGAATTCATTCTTCCCTCTACCAGTAAATGTTCCCCGTGTCACGACCTGCAACACAAGCCCAAAGCATGGTCGATCCACCCCCGTGCTTAACAGTTGGAGAGATGTTCTATTCATGAAGATCTGCGCCCTTCTTTCTCCAAACATTCCTTTGCTCATTGCGGGCCAAGAAGTTCTATTTTAACATAATTAGTCCACTGTACTTGTTTACAAAATGTTTGTAAACATCTTGTTTAGATGTCCCTTTGAATTTTATGAACAGAACCGCAAAGGATCAGTGCATTATAGGGAAACCAAGTACATCTGTGTACAAAGTACTGCCCTCCACAATTAAAAAAGTCGGTGGCACCATATAAACCAGCTGAAATAGGTGGAGGAGAAACAGTAATGTTAACACCATCGGTACCAGATGTATATGACAATTACCACAAAGAGCGATAATTGCCTAGAATGTAAATCCATGATGATCGTAGAGGCAATCACAAGAGCAACGTTGAAACCATTCTTAGATCGACCTTTGAAAGAGCGAAAATGGTCCTTGAGTACTGAGTGAACCAAAGGAGATGAGTTCACTTGACCACCATTGATATGTTCCCAACACCGATGGCTTAACTTTCCAGGACTCTTCAACTCATGCTCTCGATATCTATTACTTATTTTTCTTGTTACTTGCACAGTTGTTTGTTCTCTTCACATTGGTTGGAAGACCAAGTTGGTGCGGATATATTTCTTTAAATGCATTGAGTATACCGGCAAGAAATAAATCATGGCTGTATTAGGTGAAACATACTGTATGTTATTAATACATTTCCATTGATATTTGAGGAGATATTGTTTTAGTTAGGCATTAGATTGATAATTTATACAGCTCAGCACAATAGATAAAGAGGATGATACAGTCTTTCCCCACGGGACCGGGCGTTGAAAGCTGCAGAAAACAGGTTTAAGCTGATAGGCGAATGTTTTAAAGGGGTCACAAGGGACACGTTTTCACATATGAGGAAGGTGCTGCCAGAGGAAATGTCTGATGCAGGTACAGGAGCAATGTTGAAGACAGGCTCAGGCCTTGTTTTAAAGGAACATAAGCTGGCAAATAGCTCTGGGACTTTGGGCAGCGGGGACCGGTCAGGCCAAAATGCTACACAGCTCTGTGAAAGAAAGCGTGGGGCGGACGAGGGAACAGACAATAATCTCACCAGGAACACCATCCGCACATCATCTTATGTGGTGAATGGATCTGGAAAGGATGCTTCTTATGGTGGGGGCCTCATAATAGAGGGGCGTCTAATTAGAACTGAGTGGAGCGGAATTGTTTTCATCGAGAAAGTAGTGAATCTGGTGAAGTATTTGCCACAAGCAGCTGTGGAGGCCAAACCTTTAATTATGTTTAAGAGAGAGGTTGATATATTCCTGATTGGTCAGGGTATGAAGTGATACGGTCGGGGGTTGGGAACGATGCCGAAGACTAGGAATGAGAGGAGAAATGAATCATCCATACTGAAGTCGTGGACTATTACCCATTACCCACGAATTCACTTTCCAGGAAAGCTGATGGGGACGCTGTTTTAATTTGTTTGGATGCCCTCCACCTCTCTCTACCTCTGGCGCTTCTGATCTGCTTCGAATTCCACACCGCTCACGCGACGTTCCACCGTCAACATTCCCACCATCCTCTGCTTCCACCAGATTTATAAACTCGCTTTGCTCTCCATATTGGCATATATAGCAGTGACTTTATAGCTTTATATAGCTTTAGCCTCCCTGTCTTTAAGCACAATACTGTAGTTCCGTGCAGAGTTTTTCGTGGATGTTCTGAAAAATCTGACTCTTGTGAAATTTCCAGTAAACAGTAGGCTTTGCTCAACCACTCCTTAAATACATATATATATATTTAACCACAAGACGTTATCAGACTAAGAACAATAGGGAGGTAACATCTGTTGAAATGCCACAGACACATAGTGAAATACTGATCACAGCAAGGGTGAGGTGACAGAAGATTTTGGGACTGGGTAACTTAATCAATTTTCTATAGCTTGACACCCATCGAGATATTTCTTTTACCCAACACTTCCCGTTATAATTGCCTTCAAAACGTCTACTTTGCAAATACCTCCTGAGACACAAACAGTCAACTGCGATATTATCGCACTTTCCCTGTTCATCGAAGGCTTTGCCTTTTCTATCATTCAGTCGAGGACGTCCATTTTGAAACAACTGAACTGCGGTCAGTCCAGAATCCATACCTCTCCTTCTCATTGTCAAATCTCTGTAATAATTTGGAATATATATGTACCAATGTAACAATTACGCCAGCTCATAAACCATTTTCCCAGTGTCCTACATGAGCTGCATGAATTGTGCAATCTTCCGTCGATTTTGGAATTTAAGAATGGCCAGCCACATGATTGTTTTAATTGATGACTACTTTGCCAAACCTAATCATTGTTGCCCTGTTTTATTTGAAAACTCTGCTGTATTACAACTGGACCTGTACGTTATCTACACAGATGCCCATTAAAGGTAAAGACATACTTCATTCCATTCTTCAGCTCTTTTCTGAATTTCCTCTGTGTCAGTGTATAGATACAGGTATTGGTGCACATACTCAGAATTTGCAACATGAACCCAAATCGCTGCAGTATATATACCGGGGAACTCAAATATCTCTCCTGATAAAAATAGTGTTGTGGTTTCCATTTCAGGGAATGAGCTACACAGGGCATCCAAAAAAATATGAAATTAGCTGATATGGCAAACAACAAAATCATCGATTTTCTGCGGTTTTCCACGTCGATATCTTTCTGATTATCGCTGCTTTTCCGAAGTCCTTGCGGACTCTATTTGCCGCAATGATATGTCTTACTGTTAATCCATTGAACACGAGAATTAAGCCGATTGGTAGCAACGGTGTTAAAATGCTATCCAGTAATTCGATTCCCTTCCACAGGGGTAAAGTAGCGTATTCGTGTGTGAAAGCGCAATGATAGGGTATGTTGTCAATGATGACGTAAGGTTCAATTGCAAAGTAAAACAGGACACATCTGCCGCAGCTCAGTATAACCACGGTCACCATAAAAACTGTTGCTGTTCTCTCGGTGCAGTATCTTTCCCGTAGCTTTCGACAACATATTGCAATGAAACGATCGAAGGTAAAACTCACCGTAAACCAAACAGAACAGTCCCTCGTTATAAGTCTAAATACAAGTGTCAGAGCGCAAACGGGAGTGATGAGCAGGGATCTGGAATAAATGTAGATATTGTTGTTCTGTTCCACTAAACCGAAAACAATAACCACCATCAGATCCGTTGTTGCCATTCTAACAAGGTAACGGGTGATACATTTGGAGAGTCCGCATTTTCCCCGAGATAGGATCACAACCGCCGTTAAATTAACTACAACAAAATTTGAAAAGAAACAATACACGTAATTATCGTTAGCTTCAACTCTCTGAATGCCCACTATTCTTCCAATGATATGCAAGGTATGATTTTTTTTTGGAAACGCAAAACAAATTTCAATATGTGCGGAGTCCTGCGGCGCACTCCGGTTGTTGGACGATAATGGACGGAGTGGCAGTCGGTTGGCGACTTTCTGACAATTTAGAACCGTGGATTTGATTTCCTCTACTCACGTACCAGTGAGCCGTCGATCGCTCCAGTATACAGCACAATTTCCATTATTAGAGGTGAAATAGCTGAACGGGTTATATGTACTGGAGTTCATGAGGTTCAAAGTACAGTTATAATTTAGTGATATTTGGATGAAAAGACCTGAGTGTCGATATTCGACTGGAAGGTCATTTGTAAAAGCTGCAGATCTGCAAAATCGACCACTGTCGCTACAGGAAGACAAACAAGATCAAACTAGGAAACCATGGCAATATCGACAGCAACGTATTTATCAAAAGAGAAAAAAAAACATATCGGAAAAATACGGAAACTAAAACTGAGTGTAGCATTTGTGCTGAGTAAAATTCTGAACAGTGCAGCGGAACTAAAGCAAGAGGTCAGCACCATACATATAGTGACCAGCTCCAGTATCTTACAAGTGACACCAATCGCTATAATTGCAGGATAGAAAATGCTCGTGATGTAATAAATCGCTGCATATCCCATAATCCGTCAGAGGCAGCAATTAGTTGTACAGAACCAACTGCTCCTGTGGACCGGTGATTGGTTTCACGGAGTTTTTTAAAAACTTTTTTTATTGATTTTTCAAATAATTACAGAAAGAAAAAGAAAATATATTTAAAAAATAACCTTCCCCCCTCCCCTTAGCCCCTCCCCTAACATCCCTATAGAAAAAAAAGAAAGAAAGAAAGTAAGAAAGAAAGAGTGCCAGTATATCGGAAGATCCCCGCATGCTCCATGGAGTTCGTAATAACTTTAGTATATATATTTATTTATTTCCCCAAATAACCAATTTGGGTCTCACAGAGTTATATACAGTTCAGTGTAACTCCTTTGAGGCAATTAGTGTGGTTATGATATCAGCCACATACAGGACAACCAGCTACTAAACACTGACTTTAAAGTGTTTTTCTCACTCCAAAATCGTGCCATAAATTCGTCTCCCCAAGGGACATTACAGGTTACTAACTTTAAAGCAAAAGATACTATGAACGTTACGAATGTAATTTCCAAGACACTGGCTGTAGCTGCTGAAAGGGAACATTTCTGATCAATGCTGTTTCTAACATAGACAATCATCCTGAGCAATCAACATCGACAATCGATTTCAAACAGATTTATTTTGTTATTCGACAGAACACATTCGCTTCTGGCATCAAGGGTGGGAGTTTAGGTCAGGAGGTGACATGGAGTACAGGTCTTTATTGAAGTGGAGGATAGTTGCATTCTTTTAATTCGTTCGTTCTAGTAATTTCGAGTGCTTTGTATGCTGGTAGTCTCAATAACAGATGATGACGTGTCACAATAACCCACGCTATGGGTATTTTCATCAAAGCATGTAAAAGAAATCGAAAGCAATATTCCAGGGAGTTTTGATAGTAAAAAAAATGCTACGCGCCCACACAACATTGGATAAACCGATTGCTGAACGTTCTTGTCCTGCACAGACGCATTGGCTATTTGCTGTCTCTGATTCTGTCCTAGTGAATGACTTCACCAATTTACCCCATACCTGTGACGTGTGGTACAGTCTATTCAACTTTGAACACATGAATCTGAGCTGCACAATTCTACCACCATTTCTCCATCCATATTAGGTTTGCACAGATTTAAAAACTAAAATGAGTGATTTAACAGCAAGTTCCACGGCTGGTCTATTATTTGCCACGAAAACCGCATTAGACACCATAAAACACATAATATTCGCACGGAAGGTGTGTGCTGAAAATCCAAGTTCCGAATATGCTGAGACAATATATTTATTTTAGTTTCTTCAAGTGAAAATCGCATGTTGTCTTTCAATTTTCATTCAGACACATCAAACTGAAACAGGGGGCCAGAGAGTGGATTGTTGAATCTTTGACTAAAGCGAGTGTGTCACAGGGGTTGATGTGAGGTCCGTTATTATTTATCGTCCATTTGGTAGGATATTGCCCAAATATTAAGATTTTGTACGTAATTGATTTGAATACATGTATGCACAGTCAGATAGACAATCAGCTCAATGTGTCATAATAAATCTTAGGGCCTGGTGAAAGGCATTCCCGGAGCCTGTCGGCCCTCGCTTTCATGCTGTGGAACCGTTTGCCGGATAGAAGCAGCTGAAGCAGTTAATGGTCGGCGTGGCTGGAATCTCTGTTGATTTTCCTGTTCCATTTTACGCACCTGCAGAGAGGAAGCTTCACATCCGCAGATGCTCTGGGCTGTCGGCACCAGTCTCTGCAGTTTTCTGCGATTGAGGACAGTACTATTCACATGACAATCGCTGACACAGCCAGTCAGGAAGCTTTCGAATGTGCCTCTGTAGAAATTCCTAAGGATTTGCGATTTCATGCTAAATCTATTCATCCGTCTGGGTTGGAAGAGGCGCTGTTGTCGTTTTTTCACCACTCAGAAGGTATGTAGCTTCCAGTTGACATCCTCGGCGATGTGTAAACCGAGGAACTTGAAACTACTCATCGTCTCAACTACAGTCGGATTGATGTCAATAGGGGCTAGCCTGTCTCTGTTTCTCCTGTAATCTACGACCAGCTTCTTCGTTTATTCGACATTGGAGGAGATGCTGACTTCAGGGCACCACTAAGTCGGGGCGTTGAATTCTACTCAGTAGGCCGTCTAAAATTTGTTGGAGATAAGGCCTATCAATGTCGTGTCACCTGAAATTTGATTATCAGGTTGGTGCTGTGCTTGTCAGCACCGTCGTGGGTGTATAGGCATTAGAGGAGGGTACTCGGGGAAGAGCCCTGGGGGATCCTGTTTTGAGGAATTAGAGGGCAAGCAGTGAGTGGGCCATCCTTACAAGCTGCTGCGGTCTGAAAAGAAGTCCAAGGTGGGGTCTCTGAATTTTGTTGTGGAGATTCGGGGGTGTTATGCTGTTACATGCTAAACTGTAGTTAAATAACAGCATTCTAACATATGCATCCCTCTTCACGAGTGAGTGGCGTGCTCTGGCTTTGCTCAGTCTGTTGATTTGTTGTGTCGGTAGGCGAATTGTGGGGAGTCCAATAGGTGGTAACATGCTGAAGATGTAGGACTTGTCCAGTAACTCAGAGCATTTGTGTAAGTTTGAGGTGACTGAGACGGTACGCCAATCACTCAGATATGATACTTTCTTTTGTTCTTTTGATACAATAACAATGGTGAATGTTTTGAAACAGGAGAACCCTCACCCTAGGATAAGGTGAGAATAAAAATGCCTGTGCACACTCTAGCCGGCTGTGCCGCGTGCACTTTGAATACTCGCCCTGGGTGCTACACGTTCATTAGCTAATGCAAATGCATGGATTTCGTGGGTGACTGCGAAGCAATGTCGTTCCACAACGCTTTTGCCCAGTCTACGTTGGGTCTCACCAATGTAGAACCTGCCGCTTCTGGAAGGACAGATTTTCGTGAATGGTGATTGGTGAGGGAGGAGGTGCAGATGCAGGTGTGGCTCTTGTAATGCTTGCAGGGATAAGTGCCAGGAAGGAGATCAGTTGGGAGGAATAGTGGACAGGGGGTAACGTGCAAAGTGATACCTGCAGAAAGCGGATAGGTCGGTCGGTGTGGGTCGATGAAGTGAATCTTCGGACGGTCTCCTTGGAGAAAGATTAAGGAGGATAATATACTCGTGTGGTGTTAGGTAACTACATGAATAACTTCTCTTTTTTCCAAGTTGGATGATATGAGAGCAAATTCTTTAGAAAGTGAGACATAGATATCGATAAATTATCAAGTTTTACTGGGTGATCATTCCGTTCAGTCAAGCCAAGGCCAAGTACATGTTGTAATAAAACCAAAACATTGGAACCTGCAAAATAATGGTGATTACTATCTGATGTAAATGAAAATCCAGGAAACCGTTTGAAGATGGTTTGTCAAGTCTTTCGATGGGAATTGTCCAGGGCATCGGGCCGAACTGTAGAAGTGTTGTCCTGCCAACTCTCCATAAATTCCAGGTGGTGTATCTGCGTTTTGTACAAGTAATGCCATTATCGGAGTGAATGAGTTGATCTCGAACTTGCCAAATAAATCTCGTCAACACTTACTTGTGCTCTGCCAAAAATGAGAACCGACAAATGTTTGAGGCTGACTGTTCCTTCTATACTAATTACCATTTCCGAAAATTTTAGAATTTGGGTAGCTGAAGCCTCGGCTATGGTATAGAATAACACATGAAGAACATATTTTTCCACGATATTAAAAACATGGTATAACTATTAATCAAAAAGAGAGCTTCTAATATTCTTTAAGAGAGAAATCTGTTGCTGAACGATGCACTGAATTATAAAACAATAGTCCACTTCCATGTTTTTTTTCAGAACATTGTAGATGATGCGTCAGAGGAGGAGTTCACACAAATTGACTGTGTGGCCATTAACTTCTGTAGATGAAACACCGTTAAATCTATCACAGCACACACTGTCCGTTGGAAGGTATTGAAAATGTAAGGTCTTCATATATCAATGTACCGAGTACAGTAGTTACTGATGCCATTTTGACTTTGTGCAGGACGATGGTGATGCCTAATATGGAGTATAACTATGTAAACATGTGTTCTGGTCACCTACCTGCATGACCGATATGAATGATTTCGAATGAGTGCAGTCAGTCAGCGCACTTCCCATTACACATTCAGAGGAGTTTGCCAAGGTTTTTGATGACATGTCGAACCTCCGCAGACTCCTGAGGAAGTAAAAGCGCTGTCGTGTTTTCTTTACAATAATATTTATATGATAGATTCGGGTCAGATCCTCTGAGATAGTGATGAGCAGTAATTTGAAGTTATGAACCCGCACCAGCTCTGATCTTCCGATAAGGACTGGCTCATGGACACTGGTTCCCCTCTCCTGAATATTGCAATCATTTCCTTGGCCTTCTTGACATTGAATGAAATGTTGTCATTACATCACTTAGGCAAGTTTTCAATCTGCCTTCTGTATGCTGATTCATCGCCATATTTGATACAGGCAGCAACAGTGGTGTCATCAGGAAACTTGTATATGGTGTCGGAGTTGTACTTTGTCAGACAGTGATAGGCGTAAAGCGAGTAGCAAAAGGGGCAAAGCGCCCATCCCTGCAGTGCTCCTGCGCTGATGGAGATTGTGGAGGAGGTGTTTTTGCCAATCCAACCTGACTGGGGTTTACAAATGCGGAAATATAGGAACCAGTCGCACAGGATAGTATTGAGGCCCAGAAATATGTATTTACTGATTATGGTGTTAAATACCGAATAGTGACCGGTAAAGAATATCCTGACACGCTTGCTTCCAGTTGTCCCAGGGCTGTTTGAAGAGCCAACCAGATAACATATGTTGTAGCCTCTCAAACGGCTGGTGTTGAGGCATATTAACTCCTGTCTGAATAATGACTTGGATGGGCTGCAATTCTTCTACCGAACACATCTTCACTATGGATGTATGTGCCACTGGGCGATAGTCATTTAGACAGCGTACAAGGCTCATTTTGGGCACCAGTACGACACACTGCTTGAAGCAGGTGAGTGTCACACACTACTGGAACGAGAAAATGAAGATACTCGTGAAACCTGGCTGTTCGTCATTGGTCTTTACTACTCGGCAGGGACACAGTCCGGGCAGGAGGCTTTGATTGCATTCAGTGTGTTCAAGGCAGCCCGCACGTCACCTTCGGATACTGAGACAAATGGGTCATCGGGAGACAGCGGGATGCGCAATCGTTCCTTCCTGTATTGGTGCTCAAAGCGACCATATGCAGCTTTGAGCTCATCTGGAAGCGAGGCTCTGCGGTTACCTTTGTCGCAAGGTTAGTTTTGTTGGAGGTCATGGCATTCAAACGCTGACACAGCTGTCGAGCATCCCTCCTTGATTCCTGTCTACTCCGGAATCTCCACTTCGCCCAGAGATCATACATTCACCCGGTGTAACATTCTTGATTTCTAGACTTTATTGCCTCTGACCTGGCTCTCAGCAGGTTCCCGATTTCAGTGTTTAACCAGGGCACACCCAACCACTGCCGTTGTAATGAAGTCTACAATACCCCTTGTATAGCCATTGACGTCCTGTTATAAGTTATTGAACAGGGCAAATTCCACTCACCCAAGACAATCGTGTAAACATTCATTTGCCTTCAGCGACCTTAAGCGATTAGTTATCCTCTGAATCACTGCTCTTTGGGCTCTGTCTTTATGCATGTGAGAGGACTACAGACCAATGATCCTATTTGCGAAAATGCGGACTTGGAAAGAAGCGAGAGACATTCCTTATCGCAGTGTAGCAGTGCTATTGGGTGTTAGGACCTAAGACGCAACAGGCTACTTGCTGGTGATAAATGGAGAGCGTTTCTTGAAACAGACCTGGTTAAAGCAGCCGACCATAATTTTAAAAGGGGCGGGATGGGCTGTTTCTTGTTTACATGCAACATCGTGCAGTTTCGAAATTGCTTGCTTATAATCGGCCACTAGTGTTTGCCATCTATATCGTCAATTTGTTGATAACGTTATAAACTGAGACTGCAAATGACACCAAATGATACGTAGTGGATAGCAGCTGTGGTTGATGGTACTTAGTACAGGTGACTGAGTGGTGTAGCACATTGGAGGACAAATCGTGGTAGGAAGTATGCGGTGAACTGTTGGACACGGAGTCGTGCGATTTAACAGAGGGATCAGGGAATATAGATCCATGATTCCGTCAATGTGGAGTCACAGGTAGGAAGTGTCGTAACGAGAACTCATGGCACTTCGGCCTTCATATATGAAAGTAATAAGTATAGGAGTTATTGCGATGTTAATGTTGTAGAAGACGATGGTAGTGCCTAATATAGAGTATTGTTTGTGTCCGGGTCACCTACTTGCATGAACAATATCAATAATTTTTGAAAGAGTAGGAGATATATTGCGAGGATGATGCCGGGATTTGAGGACCGGAGGCAGAGGGAAAGTGTGAGGCGGTTCAGAATAGGTACCGATGCCCTCAAATGATTTCAACATTTTAAAGACAGTGGGATAGCAACATAAATGGTAGAGTTATGGACGACAAGGCCAAGGTATAACATCAGTTCGGCACTGAAGGATGAGCAGAACCAAACTGCTCTATGCTTATCTGCTCTATGACACGGTTACCGAATTCAACTGTGGGCTGTTCTCCAGAGGGGTAAATGTACTTCCGAAAGGCTGGGTGTCGTGTGGCATCAACTTGGGGCTTCTTACCATTTCTTTCATAGTCTACTGTAGGTAGAAATGTATAACACATATTGCGTGCAAATCTTGCAGCGAATTAGGCAAAGAATTGGCAAAACAACATGTTGTTTTCCAAGATGAAACTTGGAATTACCTGCTCAATCTGACCGCTCCTCACCTGACCTTAAGTAAGCACGGACACTCTTGTCATTGAACTTGTGAAAAAACGGTCCGGCGCCTGAGATATCAAGCACAATCTGTGGAGGATTATGGATAGCTACCTTTGCAGGACGAGGATATACAGATACTCACGAGCTACTTCAGTCGATTACTTCAGTCTGCGTATCGAACCCTCTCTGCTCCCTTCTCACTATTGACCCTGCCGCCGAGCTCTGTAACAGCAGCAGACATGGATATAATACATTTTGTTCCAAATCTAAATCACTGATATAGACTATAAACAGATGGGGACTCGACCCAATCCCCGTGTCACCCTACTGGTCACGGCTTCCAACTCGAAAATGGCCGGTTGATTCCCTCTCTCTGCCTTTGACCTGCTGATTAATGTTGGGTCCAGACAAGTACAGTACAGTACCCACTGTACAGTACAATATCAGAAACATTCTTAATCTCCATCTACACCTCATTCATGACTTCTGAATTTTCCATCGACGACTGCATTGGCGTTGTCTCCTGCACACATGCTGAGCTCGTTGACTTCATTAACTTTGCCTACAACTTTCACCCTGCCCTCAAATTTACCTGGTCCATTTCCGACACCTCTCTCCCCTTTCTTGATCTTTCTGTCTCCATCTCTGGAGACGGCTTATCTACTGATATCTACGATAAGCCTACAGACTCTCACAGCTACCTGGACTATTCCTCTTCCCACACTTTCTCTTGCAAAAATGCTATCCCCGTCTCACAATTCCTCCGCCTCCCCGCATCTGTCCTCAGGATGAGGCTTTTCATTCCAGGACGGAGGAGATGTCTTCTTTTTTTAAGCAAAGGGGCTTCCCTTCGTCCACCATCAACTCTGCTCTCAAACGCAACTCTACCATTTCCTGCACATCTGTCCTCACCCCAACCGCAAGCCACCACTCTCGGGATAAGGTTCCCCTTGTGTTCACCTACCACACCACCAGCCTCCAGGGCAACGTATAATTCTCCGTCACTTCCGCCACCTCCAACGGGATCCCACTACCAAGCTCATCCTTCTCTCCTCCACTCTTTCTGCTTTCCACAGCGATCGCTCCCTACGCGAATTCCTTGTCCACTCCTCCCCCCATCACTTCCCACCGATCTCCCTCCTGGCACCTATCCTGGTAACTGGTACAAGTGCTACAGCTGCCCTTACACTTCCCCCCCTCACCACCATTCAGGGTACCAGACAGTCCTTCCAGGTGATGCGACACTTCACCTGTGAGTCGGCTGATGTGGTATACTGCGTCCGGTGCTCCCGGTGTGGCCTTTTATATATTGGTGAGACCCGACGAAGGCTGGGAGACCGTTTCGCTGAACACCTACGCTGGGTCCGCCACAGAAAGCAGGATCTTTCAGTGGGCACACACTTTAATTCTACGTCCCATTCCCATTCTGATATGTCTATCCATGGCCTCCTCTATTGTCAAAATGAATCCAAACTCAGGCTGGAGGAACAACACATTATATACCCGCTGTGTAGCCTCCAACCTGATGGCATGAGCATTGACTTCTCTAACTTCCGTTAATGCCCCTCCTCCCCTCCTTATCCCATCCCTGACATATTTATTTGTTTGTTTTTTTTTTGTTTCTCTCTGCCCATCACTCTGCCTGTTCTCCATCTGCCTCTGGTGCTCCCCCTCCTCCTTTCTTTCTCCCGAGGCCTCCTGTCCCATGATCCTTTCCCTTCTCTAGCTCTGTATCACTTTCGCCAATCACCTTTCCAGCTATTAGCTTCATCCCACCCCATCCGGTCTTCTCCTGTCATTTCGCATTTCCCCCTCCACCCCCACTACTTTCAAATGTCTTACTATCTTTCCTTTCCGTTAGTCCTGACGAAGGGTATCGGCCCGAAACGTCAACAGTGCTTCTCCTTATATATGCTGCCTGGCCTGTTGTGTTCCCGCCAGCATTTTGTGTCTGTTTCAATTTCCAGCATCTGCAGATTTCTCTGTGTGTGTGTGTGTGTGTGTGTGTGTGTGTGTGTGTGTGTGTGTGTGTGTGTGTGTGTGTGTGTGTGTGTGTGTGTGTGTGTGTGTGTGTGTGTGTGTGTGTGTGTGTGTGTGTGTGTGTGTGTTGGGGGCGTGGCAGGAAGGAGTTGAAGCACTGAAGGACAGTTCAAAATGGAAAACCGCAGGGGCAGATGTTGACCTACAGTGTTTGTTCCATGAACTGTAGCTAAGAAAATTATACAGGGTGAAACCATATCCCTGGAGACTGATCCTCTGTATAAATCAGGACCGTTTTTAACGCATCAGGTCAGAGTGTCTGCAGGAGCTGTGAATTTTGGAGTAACAGAAGTCACATATTCTCACTGAAATGGCGCATTCAGTCATCTTGCGAATACAATCAGTTTACTGTCCTTTTATTTCAGCCTTTGGAATTCCCGGTGAGTCACAGTGTTAGTTGCCGTAGGTGGGAACTGAAGTTTAATTCCAATGTTGTTATTTGTTTCTGTCACTAGTTTCAACTGTCATCTGCCCAGTACCAGTGATCCGCCTTTCAGAATTGGAATGGAAACACCAAGAATCTGGATTCTGGGATCTGGATCGAAAAGAAACTGCTGCAGACATTCAGCGAATCGGCTAACAACTGTGGAATTCAACGGGGTAGGCAGCGTGCTTCCAGCTGTTGTGTTCAATAGTGTGAAGCTCGGGTCTCTGTGCTGTTGGTCTTGTAGCAGATGGACTGTATTGGGGAATATTATATTTACACAGCCCGCTGTGATTATACGAAGTGATTGTCTGCATTTGTATGTGAGCAGTTGATGGACAACAGAATGAAGTCTTTGATGAGCCAATTAACACAACGGACGATTGGCTTCAGAGTTAACAATACTCTGAAATTGTATTATATTGCATCTACATCTGACACCTGACTATGGCCCCCAGCTTACTGCTGGCCGTAATATTGCCCCAACAACCAGTCCGGTTCCTCGTGATGGATTCAATGGGAGAGGTCATGTCTGCAGGAGAGGCTGCTTCAGATTGCTGTTGGAATCAGTCAATGTTCTGTTGTGAAGTCATTGAAGTTTCAAATGCTGGATTAGGAACCAAAAACGGGGGATGCCAGAAGCACTAAACCCCAAGCAGCTTGTCCGGAAAGAGAAAGCTGTTAATACTCGTATCTGGGGGCTGTCTGAACAGATCTGGGAAGAGACTGTTTAATTGTTTTTTCCACATAATCTGTTTGGCCTGGATGAGTGCTTCGAGAATTCCCTGCCTCTGCTCCGTCCTTTGGCTGTTCTGTTGCTGCCAGGGAGCACCATGGAAGTTTATGATTGTCTAATGAAAGAATCCCGTCATCACCGTCCACATTTATTCATTTCATCGACATGTGACGCAGAAGGCACCGGTAGAGAATATTCCATGCAGTATTGACTCCGAAGAGGTAGTTACCCAGTTTTAGCCTTCCGCTCCCACTTCACGTTTCGGTAATCAGTAAGAGATCAGGATTCAGATAATAGTTACTTTAGCTTACTGTGTAAACTCATTTTTTCCACGCCGCCTGTGCACCCTCTCTTGACCATTCCACTGCTAAATGCAACACTAATGTGGAGATACTCCCCTCAAACCGCTGCATTGGCTTCTGCTCACTATTTTCTCAACTTGTGTTCACTATCTCTCTTTCAGCGAACTTGGTGGCGATTGTGATCTTGTCCCGGGGAAAGTGCGGTCTCTCCAAATGTGTCACTCGCTACATGGTGGGAATGGCGGCGGCCGATCTACTGGTCGTTATTTCGGATCCGCTGCTGATGTGGACGGCTTGGTATTATTTCCCCCGATCATTCCTGTTCCTCACTCCTGTGTGCAGACTCCGTTCCTGGTTGATATTTGCGAGCACTGCGACCTCTGTCTGGCTGACTGTCGCTTTCACCGTCGATCGATTTGTGGCTATTTGCTGTGAGAAACTGAAAACAAAATATTGCACCGAGAGAACGGCAGCTGTGGTTATCGGGACAGTGAGTCTGCTGGCCTGTTTGGAGTGTGTCCCCTGGGGGTTTATATGCAAGGCTAAGATAATAATTGATGGTGTTCCTTGGTATTGTGTGGCTACACCGAGCTACAGAAACTCTCCCTTCTGGACGGCATTTGTGATATTTCACCGCGTTTCAACACCTTGTATCGCATTTTTTCTGATTTTGCTGTTCAATATTCTGACTGTCAGGCGGATTCTAGAGGCCAGTCGAGCCCGCAGGGGGCTCCGGGGACAGAAGAGTGGAGAGGATGACAAGTTCCGGGAGATGGAGAACCGACGCAAATCCATCGTTTTGCTCTTTAGCATTACCGGTAGTTTCATATTGTGTTGGGTAACACAGGTGGTATTTTATATCTATCAACGGATTTCAATGAGTTTTGTTTATTCTGTCACTGATCCCCGTTACATCACAGAATACACATCGGGAATGCTCCAGGTTCTCAGTTCCTGCACCAACACGTGTATCTACGCCCTAACACAGAGCAAATTCAGACACGAACTCAAAAATGCGTTGAAATACCCACTGAAACGGATTTGGAAACCCAGGATATGTGAGGAATAAAGTCTGTGAAGTATTTCACTTCAGCTACATTTATGCTCCTGTTCTGTACTTGTGAGTAAATAGAGACAAAGTGTTGAACAGAGTTACTGAACAAAGGCGAGAAATTCTGCACATGCTCGAACTGGAACATAAGACACGCAATATCATAGCTTTGTTGAAGTCATTCAGCCCGATACATTGTTCCATGTTTGATGCTTCCCCTGCTGAATTCCTCCAGCAGTTTGTGTGCGTTGCCATAGAGTTACAAAACAGTTCTTTACAGAATCCGTGGACTCAGTATCCCAGCGAAATCCCCTTTGCGCCTCACCTCCATCCCCGGTTAAATTGAAGGTACAGTCGAAACTGTAACCCCTGCTTTCCAGTTGTGATTAAAACTGCCTGGTATTGGAGTGTGTTTTCGGCTCTATCAAGCACCCCTGCATCCGCTTTTCCCGTATTTCCATTGACCCTCCTTTCTCTCCTTCATCTGTATCTGTAGGTCTTCTGACTGCCACCTGGTACTTGCAATAACAGAATTTCACTCTCCTTCAAATGACGACATAGCTCCATAGGGGAGAGAGAGAGAGAGAGAGAGAGAGAGAGAGAGGAGAGAGAGAGAGAGAGAGAGAGAGAGAGAGGAGAGAGAGAGAGAGAGAGAGAGAGAGAGAGGAGAGGAGAGAGAGAGAGAGGAGAGAGAGAGAGAGAGAGAGGAGAGAGAGTGAGAGAGAGAGAGAGAGAGAGAGAGAGAGAGAGTGAGAGAGAGAGAGAGAGAGAGAAAGAGCAGCCAGAGAGGTGAAGACTGTGATACTGTTCCAGCTCGGGGCATTGGCGATCGGAGTTCAATTGCGGCTTCCTCTTTAAGGAATGTGTACGTCCACCCCGTGACACGTGCGGGATTTCTCAAAAGTCCACGGTTAATTTGTGATTGTTGGGCTCAGCAAACTGTCATTGCTGACAGAGTGTACACGGAGTGTAGTGTCCTTGTGGATAATGCAGAAGTTCTTCATAGGTTACGGAGGGACATCGGCACGGTTCAGAAGGGGGCTGAGAAATCGCAGGTGGAGATCCGGATATGCAATTACATAGATTCTCAAAATTGCCTATCAAGTTAATTGCCTGCCTAAGAAGGCTTATGGCTTACGAAGTGGGAACTCTGGGTTCGTGATCTCAGGACTACTTCCGGTATCACAAGCTCGAAGTCAGAGATTCTAAGTATGTACAATAAGCGCGTGGTTAACAATCTGTGCAGGAGGAAGGACAACGTGTACTCGGATTATTGGGCTATTTCTAGGATTGGTGAGACTTGTGTAAGCAGTATGGGTTTTCTACTTGTACTAAAAAGAGAGCAAATATTTTAAAAGTAAAGACAAACACAGGGGTGCTGACCGATTAACTCCAATCTTTCAAGTTTGCGGAGGTAAGTGATGGTGAGTCGCATAGTTAACTGTGTGGCTAACATTCTGGTGCAAGAGGAAGGGCATCAGGGAAACAGATCATTGTGCTCTCTGCCAGTATAGGTGGGACACCTGTAAGGAGGATGGGTAAAATCTACACTAAAGGGGAGATAATACTCAACAGGGACGTTTGGCCGAACTACACAGTGAGAAGCTTAACATGAGGCATGCCCGGGGTTGTGGGGCGGGGCTGGGGGGAACTAACGCTACAGGTCAGCAAGTAGCATTGAGCAGAATGTAGAGACGGGGTCGAGGAACTCCAAAAAGGAAGTCGAAGTGGGGCCAGATTATGAGCACGGTGGCACCGAGGGGGCAGAATTGAGTTTATTTCTTTGCAAGGTGTATAATAGTTATTTGAGTCATACATAGAACCAGGATTATTACGTGAAACAGTAATGCAACCATTACAGATATCCGGTTCGAAGAAGGACAGGGCTGGTAGCTAAACATTTCACGATTCAAAAGTATCAAATCTCTGACCTCTCGAGCTTCTGATACCGGAACTAATCCTGAGATCATTTGTTCCACACGAATAGACCACGCTTGGGTGCTTTGGTAGAGAGCTGGTGATATTCTCAAGCTTTCCCTGTGCGTCCTTGCCATTTACATTCGGGGGTGCTGAGCACAACAACAAACTCCCTGAGCTGGTACAGCGGCCAGCCTTTAATTATACGATATGGAGTATAGGCGAATGCAGTATGTCTGAGGCCAGTGAACTTGTGCCGGGGCGCCGGTGGAGGTGGGAGAGTCGGAGCAGCAAGTGTCAACACAGTGATACTGAGCAATAATGTCGCCACAATTCGGTCACAATATTGATATCAAAAACTGAAAGCAAATGGACTGGACGGCGAGGCAGACGGAAGCTAATCTGTGTGAACGTGACCCCCTGGTAATGGTGAGCAAGAGAAAGAGCAAAAAGTGTATGAAAATTCGCTCATACCATCCTCTGATAAACTCTCGTGTTATTTCACCGTCAGTAAGCAGTGTTCCTCTGCCCTTCACAAGACAACGGCTGTACTTTATTAGGAGCTTGAAGCGATTTGGCATGACAACAAACACACTCATAAACTCCAATAGTTGCACCCTGGAGAGCATTGTGACAGGCTGCATCACTGTCTGGTATGGAGGAGCTACTGCACAGGACTGAAAGAAGCTGCAGGAGGTTGTAAACCTAGTCAGCTCCCTCTTGTGTACTAGCCTACAAAGTATCCGGGACATTTTCAGGGAGTGGTGTCTCAGAAAGGCAGTGTCCATTATAAAGGACCTCCAGCACCCAGGGCTTGCCCTTTTCACACTGTTACCATCAAGTAGAAAATATAGAAGCCTGAAGGCACAACACTCAGCGATTTAGGAACAGCTTCTTCCCCTCTGCCATCTCATGCCTGAATGGACTTTGAAAGTTTTGGACAGTTTTTAATTAACAATATTTCTGTTTTTACATATTCTAATAATCCATTGATTACTCATAATTGATCTACTTGCTTATTTACATTATTATTATTATTATTATTATTATTATTATTATTATTATTATAATCATCATCATCATCATCATCTTCATCTTCATCATCACCAACTGCTGCTAGGTCAAAAAAATTCTCGCCAATTGCCAGTGATAATAAACCTCATCTTGAATCAGGATTCGCAGACATGACCCACAGCTGGACGACTCTTTGCCCGGAATGAAGCTGATTTAGGTGGTGAACTAGTTGATGCACTTGCACCTGGTCCGTCAGACAGAAATAAGTATTTCGGCCAGACAGAAAAGAGCAAATGAATGCAACGGCCAATGTTTATCCAGAGTCCCGGACGTGAAACGCATCGAGAATGCTTGCCATAAACAGTGGTATAAGGGAAGCATATCACCTGTTCTCGTTGCAAAACGCTCCGGTTGAGCTCTATTTAGCCTACGGAGTGTGTAGAGAAAATTCGCGCCTGTGGCTTTAGCAGAGATTGCATGGGCTGCGGCTATTTTCCATGTAGTAACTAGGACTGGCGGGTGAATTTAGAGAGGTTTCAAACTTCCCGTGGGTACTAGATAGGGTATATGGAAAATTATACATTTAAAGTAAGGGAGTCCAAGTTTGAGGCCAGATTGTCAAACAGAGAAGGCAACGTGTCAAAGTGGGCCTGAGGAACACTCTGTCCACAGAGACTGTTGTGGATTTACGGAACGGGAAGATGTGATGGAGATCACTAAAGTAAGAATTATAAATAGCCATCTGGACAGGAGCGTGCAGTACAGCGAAAGACAATCAGCTGAAATTTCTGAATGAAGGCACCTTGTTGGGCAAGGAAAATCTGTGTGAAATGTCCGTTTCTGTGCAGTAATGTGTCATCACTCGAAGAACCTGGAAACTAATCGGACAAATATTTCTCCAAATCCTGGTGATATTTTGTGAATTCCGGAAGTTCCTGTTTATGCAAACGTAATGCCAATGGCTGACCTTAAGGAATAAAGCAGGACAACCAATGGAAGAGTTATTTTTATATTATTTCTTGCAGCGTGTTAGAATCAGCGACTGCGGACTTGTTGTTATAACTGAGAACAACATTGATGATATTACGCTGGAACACAGCGTCAGAACCCCTGCAAGCTGTATATATTTGAGGAGGCGAAATGAAACACATTTGGATTGATAATTTTTTAAGCTGATCACCGGGAGAGAATTGGGAGCGTTAGATTTCCTGATTGGCTGGACTTATCAGAGCCGAAGAATGATGCTATTGTAAAAGGGGAAGAATACAGGAATTCATTCGCACTGTTTAAAAAGCTTAATTTTATCTCCGCCCATAGCATCAGACCGAGGAAACTGCAGAACACACTGTGTGTATCGTGCGAACAGAACCTAAGAGGTGGAAAATGGTACAAAAATAAGGTTCTCATCTCAGTAAATCAGCCATGTCTGTTAATATCTCCGAGACTGTAGGACCATATGACGTCGTTGGCAGGGCCAGTCCGTCGGACTATACAATCCAGATTGCTTATAATATTTTCGGTTGATGTCATATTAATCAAACTAAAAGGCTTCAGAGAATGTTAATCGCCTCTCGTAACTGTGTCCCATAAAACATATGATTTTCTGGATGGACAGGATGAAGTTCTCATATCTTTAAAATAATTGTGGACGATGAGAAGTAAGGAACATTCCAGAACAGCTTCAGTGGTTTGAGCAAGCTCCATCTGGAAGCTTAGGATAGTTCACCTCATATTTAGAATCAGAAGGAGACAGTTATGCAAAGCATTTATTGTAGTTGCCCCAACCAAGTCAGAGACAACGGGAGAGAGAAACAAATGGAATCACTAGATCTCTTCGGACTGAAGCTGGAAGGATACGAGCTGAATTTAGGGAAGTATCAGATAACCGTTGGAATATTCCTACTGAGTGCACGTTACCCATTGTAGAGTCGGCAACGACTGATGACGCAACGATTGCAATGCCAACTGTTCCTTGTTCTTTGTTGTGTAATGTGTTTTAGATGAATACAGGGTGAGTAGGACTTGTATCAGAAGTCCTACTATATTCTGTACCGAGACATAGACATCTGTAAACTACAGCAGTTGACTAAACGCCAATTCCGAGCTGACGTGGAATAAGCCTCCAGGAGCTGAGCCAAAATTTATAAACTGTAAAGACACCAAATCAAAATTTAATTTCGAGAGATTGGAAAGGGGGACACACGGTTAGTTTTAATTAAGTGATTGAAATACACTGCTGTGGATTCCGCGGCAGATACTCTAAATATGGTGGAGGTAGATTTACGCTGATTTTTTTAAAGGTAAAATATGGAAATGGTTGTAAATCGAGATTATGAAGATCTGGGAGGAGTTTGCACCGTAGGTAAGTAAAAACGGAATGTATTGCTGTATTGCATATTTTACAGGCCTTGGGAAGCAGGAAAAACGAATTATTCACAGATAATCGTGAAACGGAGAATCAGAGGTTGACGATGTCAGCAACATTAAATTAATGGCGCCTCTAACAAATAAATCTGTTTGTCACCTGTGCGCTGAAAGAAAAAAAAACAGCTACAACCACAATTGCGGAGGAGTGATAGATTGCGATGTTGAAAAAGAACAAGAATATTATACATCGGAATTCCAACTGAACATCGGTAGCCCGACACGAATCAGTTTAGAAACACAAGGACCCCGAGATAAACACTAATTGGAAGTCCTCTTTAAATTGTCAAAGTACGTGGAAAACTCGTGCCATTAAGAATAAACTGTATTCAACAAATTATTTCTCTTGCGATCAGACAGCAACCTGGCAGGAGTGTAGAACATCGGATGGCACGATTTATTGAGGTCGAAGCCAGAAAAAAAAACATGCGGATCCCAAGGTCAGTTATCGGCAGCTGGGATGAAGGGAAACACTGAAGGCAGATGCTGCTGCCTTCTCAAGATGGAAATATGATTTGCATAATGGATGATGAGATATTTACCTTTGACGATTAAACGTAAATCATAAGTGTATTGTGAACGAATTAGTTGAGGGGGACTAGGCCCTCAAACATCTATGTGATCGTTTATGCATGGGGCCACCGAGTGTGGGCACGGTCTTCAGTGTGAATATGTGGGTGTATGTGAATATTTTTTTTCATATATTTTAACCATCGAGAAATACATCTTGGTACATAGATTACCTAATCTGGAGTGAATCAATGATGATATGGTGCTCGATATCTTAAAATAAAGGCCACTAAATCTCCAGAGCCTGACCAGGAGCACACAGTGTAAGTATCAATCCAGCCAATGCCGTAGCCACAACTGAATGCATACAGGCTGGAGACTTGGTGAGGTTGTTTCGTTGTGCATGTGGAAAACAAGTAATTTAACTGACGTTGACTTCAAGTGGTTTGAATATCTCAGGAACAGCTGATCTCCTGGGAGTTTCACTCACAACAGTCTCGGCATACGAAAAACTAACTAACAAAAACCTAGTCAGTGGCAGTTCTGTAGGCAAAAAAATGTCTTATTAATGAAAGAGATCAGAAGCGTATGGCCAGACTGATTGAAGTGCACAGCAAGGAAATACTAACTAAAATAACTATGTGTGCAATAGTGGAGCAAAAGGAGAGCATCTCTCTACATGTAACACCTCTAAACTTAAAGAGGATGTGCAAGAGCAGGAGAATACCTTGAACTTGGAATCTACTCAGTAGTCACTTCATCGCCAACGTGAGGTGCTTGATAAGGTGGCCACACTGAGTGTATCTAAATGACTTCGACTAAAATGTGGAAACACTGGTTAGCAAGTGTGAAGATGGAAGAGTTGTGGATTGCAAAGAAGCATTTCCATAGAATCAGTATCATATTTATTATCACCGGTGTGTGCAAAACATAATGTAGAAGGAAAAATAGCAACAATAATAAATACATAAGTAAATCAATTACAGTATACGTATATTGAATTGATTAAAAAATCGTGTATTAAACAGAAGTATATATATAAATGAGATAGTGTCCAAGGCTTTAATGTCTATTTCGGAGTCGGATGTCAGAGGGGAAGAAGCTGTCCCTGAATCGCTGAGTATGTCTCTTCAGGCTTCTATACCTGCCCCCTGATGGAAACAGTGATAAAATGTCATGCCCTGGGCGCTGGACGTCTTTAATAATGGACACTGACTTCCTGAGCCACCGATTCTTGAAGAAGTCCTGGGTACTTTGTAGGGTAGTACCCAAGATGGAACCAACTAAATTTACAACCCTCTTCACTCATTTGCAGTGTCTGCGGATTTGGAGTTGTGTAGTATCTCAAGGTTGTTTGATTTACAGATACTTCCATTATTAATGCACTTTGAACTTTCAATAGTATTTTTGATTTTTTTAATGTGGCGTCAGACATTTTGTGAAGTTTGAAATGATACTTGCACTCTTATAATCTGATATGAATGTGCTGGTGTCAGTAGGATTGCGGTGCACACTGAATTGGGGATTGCGCCGATTTAGGGGTGTGTTCTCGTACATGGGGCACACACTGATGTGGTGATGTGCCCATATTTAGGGTTATATTCTGGAATATGGGGTGCACATGGATTTGGGGTTTTGTTAGTCGACGGATCAGCATTTCCCTGCACTGGGAAAATCTGATCTGCAGGTGGGGGCGTCAACGGGTTTGGGGTGAGCTGGACTGTTTTATGCTGAAACAAATATGTTCTGATCTGTTTGAAATGATAACTACTATGGGATAATCTATTATGAATGTGGGATGTCAGGGTGTTTGGCGTGGGCACTGACCTGGTGATGTGCGCAGATTTGAGGGTGCACATTTATTTGGTGGATCAAGATTTGCTCATAGATTTTGATTACTAATGACGAGGCAGCCATTTTCTCAACTGTTTCGAATGATTCATGCTCTCGGAGAAACTGATGTGTACATGGAGATGTCATTGGATTTGCTGTGCGCACTGAATTTGGAATTGCGCGGATTTAGGTATTTGCCAGCGAATATTTGCACACGGTGTTGGAGTTCACCTTGATCTAGGGATGCACACGAATTTAGGGACATTCTCGATTATGGGTTTGCACACGGATTTGGTGATGTAGACTGATTTGGGGGTATATCGGATGATTTGGAGTTGGACACGGGCTTTGCGAGCTTTTAACGTCGAGGCAGCTATTTTTTGAACTGTTTGAAATGATACTTTGCAGGATAATCTGATATGCATGTGGGATTGTCAGCGGGTTTGGGGTACACATGAATTTTCGGGTGCAGGTTTGGGGTACACATGGTTTTTATTGAACTTCGCATATTTTGTGTTGTACTGTCGAATATGGCAATGCACACGGATATGCAGTGAAAAGTGGGTGTGTTTGCCGATCTGCAGTTGCAACCGATTTTGGGGCGCGTAAGGGTTTTCAATATCCAGACAGACATTTCCTGAAATACTAGCTCTGAGATAATTATGCATGTTAGGGTATCAGCGTGTGCTCTCCGACGTCAGCAAATCTCTTCTGAGATTAACGGCCTAAAACTGTTCACAGTACTGAAGGTGCAGCCTCAGAAGCACATCCTTGCTCTTGTATTGTACACCTCTTGAAATGATAACATGCCAGGTGCCTTCCTCACCATCACCTCCTCAGTATCTGTTTCATTTACAGATACTTTCATAACCAATGCACTTCGAACTTTCGATGGTACTCTTGTTATTTTATGGAGAATGCAGTCATTTTGTAAACTGTTCGAAATGATTCTTGCGGTGGCATACTGTGCTGTGCATCTTTGTGTGTCAGCGCGTTTGGAGTTAGACACAAATTTGGGTGTACGTTGGAATTTGGCTTGTCGCTGGATATTTCGTTTTCATTTAGCATTAAAAACATTTCATTCTTACCCGATTGCTTAATTTCGATTTTGTGAACTGTTTGAAATGATTCTTGCTCTTATGTGCATTTGCGACTGTCAGCGGGTTTGCGGGCGTACACGAATTTAGGGTTGTCAATCGATATGGTGGGTAAACAAATCTCATTTATAAATGATAAATAGACTGTCAACATTGAACTGTGTTTTCGCTAATATTTAAGTGTGAGTCAGCTACTTTGTTAACTGCTGGAAATTATCTGTGAGTGAAAGAATTTGGGGAGTGTTGGCGAGTATGTGCGCAAAGGGATTTTAGGGATGCTTGGGACTTGGAGCCATACACCGATTTGGGGAGGTGGACAGCTTTAGGCGCACATGGATTTGGGGCTGTGACGATCTGAACATTGCTTAATTTATCGAACATTTAATAATAACTGCACTTTAAACTTCGAACAGTGTTGTCTCTATTTTATTAAGATGAATTTTGCAAAATTTGGAAGGTTTCTTTTTGGGAAAATCAATAGTGCATTCGTGAGTGTCAGCAGATGTGCTGGAGTGATCACGAATTTGGAGATGCAGTGAATATTAGGTCGAGACAAATCTCAAGGTTGTTTGATTGATAGGTACTTTATTATTAAATGCACGTTCAATTTTCTACTCTACTGTCACCGTGATTTTTAAGTTGGAGGTTGCAATTAAGTGAACTATTTGTAAGTATTCCTCCTCTGGGATACTGTAATGTATATGTAGGGGGTATTGGCGGAATCGGAGTGCGCACCCATTTGGTCGTGCAGCCGGATGTGTGAGTACACGTGGATTTGAATGTGTTAGAGAATTTGGGGTTTCGTTTACAGATACTTTAATAAATAATGAACTTTAAACTTCAGCGTTCTTGCTATTTTTAAAGTGGATTAAACAATCTTGTGAAATGTTTAAAATAACCTTTGCTCTGGGATAAATAATTATACATGTAGGGACCCATCCGGTTTTGAGAGTGAACAGAGATTTGGCGATGTGCACTGCGAAATTGCGTACGTACAGATTTGGGAGTGTTGATGAATTTTGGTGGGTGACTAATCTCAAGGTCCTTTCTTTATAGATACTCTCATAATAAATGCACATACGACTTTCAATGGACACCTTTGGTTGATTCTTGACTCCCTTATCACTTCGGAGATAATGATGCGTGGAAACAAATCCCGGTACACTAAAAAGCACACAAACGCTTACTTGAATTTTCATAACTCCCGATGGTTCGGAATCTAACTCACAATTTGTTACTAACACTTTTCCCGGATTCATATCGGTGATTTGCTTTCTGCGTTCCCTTCAAACTTGCAACAATTTCTGAAAAAATGCAATATCGTTAAATTGGAATTGCGCTATTGATAAAGAATAGCACCAAGTAGCCAGTGAAGGGACCGAGCGAACGGGATTATCGGATTTAATTTGCAGCGGTTTTGCGTTGATAAATCAAAACTGCCTGTCATGCGTCCACAAAATTAATCCATCTCCGGGATCTTCAACTCTACGTTTGTTTCACCTGCCAATTTATTAGCAACTGAAACCACGGATGAAACTACAACACAATTTCTTAAACACAGAGTTTTATCACAATGCCTGCATTGCACTTACTGATACACCGGCATCTAAATGTTATCCATAAATGAACAAGCCCAAAGACCGCGGATACAGCGCCGCAAATGGTAGTTCGCCTCTGTTCTTACCAGGAATACCAATAACGGCAATTAACATGTAATATAACTTTCGCACACTGTAAAATGTTTCAAGCATGGTGTCTGAAGTTGACTCCGTCTTTTTAACTACCCGCGGTGTTGCCTAAGAAACTCTGAGCTGATCGATCTCTACCATTATTAATTTATACTCGCTCCGGTACACTGATTATTCATTACTACAAAAGGCTGACGTGTCTTCCAGCAGTTGGGGTAAAAATAAATATGATATTATTCATATAAAATCCCAATTGTGATGTGGTATGCAGAGCATGACACAAAATTGCAAAGTCTTGAAGACGAAAAACAACGTTTTGAGATGTGTGTGAAAATTGTTGACAAGCACTCTCAGATTCACCTCTCTATTTCATGATTTATCTTGTTGAACTTCTTCATTCTGAGAATCCACAGACTTTGTCAACACAGACCAATGCTCTTCTGTCATTGGGCTGCTATGTTTCACTCTGAGACTAGTCTCGATTAGAGATTTTGCCATAGTAATATATTAAAAGGGCATGTTAATTTTACGTTCCATAAATATAATGAAGAATCTTAAAGAGATAGTGCATGCTGGCTTAGGAAGATACTGAACACATACAACTCTTGTATCAAATTAACGGCAACATAGATAGATAGATAGATAGATAGATAGATAGATAGATAGATAGATAGATAGATAGATAGATAGATAGATAGATACTTTATTCATCCCCATGGGGAAATTCAACATTTTTTCCAATGTCCCATACACTTGTTGTAGCAAAACTAATTACATACAATACTTAACTCAGTAATAATATGATATGCATCTAAATCACTAACTCAAAAAAGCATTAATAATAGCTTTAAAAAAAGTTCTTAAGTCCTGGCAGTTGAATTGTAAAGCCTAATGGCATTGGGGAGTATTGACCTCTTCATCCTGTCTGAGGAGCATTGCATCGACAGTAACCTGTCACTGAAACTGCTTCTCTGTCTCTGGATGGTGCTATGTAGAGGATGTTCAGGGTTTTCCATAATTGACCGTAGCCTACTCAGCGCCCTTCGCTCAGCTACCGATGTTAAACTCTCCAGTACTTTGCCCACGACAGAGCCCGCCCTCCTTACCAGCTTATTAAGACGTGAGGCGTCCTTCTTCTTAATGCTTCCTCCCCAACACGCCACCACAAAGAAGAGGGCGCTCTCAACAACTGACCTATAGAACATCTTCAGCATCTCACTGCAGACATACACAAACGTTTGGAAGAGTTCAACAGGCCAGTATCGATGTAAATAAATAAACAGTCGACGTTTCCGGGCGAGAACTTTCAAATTAAATAATGTTTCGCCGAGCATTGTAATTTTGTTGTCCAGAAAGAACTACAGTGCACAAGTTAGTAGATTCGAAAACATCGGAACAGCGGAAGTCGACAAAAGGAACTATAGGCTACAAATTAGTGGATTCGGATGAATCGAGGTCAGTGGTAGCAGCCAAACTAATTATTTTTTTCCCCCTTATGAACCGATTCTTGATCTGGGATAAACATTATGTAAAATAGTAGACCTATGATGGAATTGACCTGTAATCTCGTTAGACAGTGTTTGATTTACCTAGTGTTCGCTGGTTTTAAACGGTCACATTTGAATTTAACAAAGGCACAATTCTAGGAGAAGAAACCCGAGACTCCGTTGGTTGTCCCCCTGGACTAGAGGCAGTAAGAGGAGACCCAGGTAGGTCTGGTGACATTAAACCAATGGGATGGAGATACATCAGTTCAACTACTGGGGAATCATATAAGGATCAGAATTTCCAAATACTTAACAGCGGTGAATCTTCAATAACTAGAGAACAACCTTTGCATAAGAGGCGGATCGTACAGACACGTGGAGATCAGGACCAGAAGGAACGCGTAGACTCCTTGCCCGGGTAAAACCTTTTCACGTCAATTGCTTTCCATGGAGTGAGAGGAACATTCTAGTGGGGATGCACACGGGATTTTTAGCTTAGGCAATGAAGGTTATTTTATGGCAAACACAAATTCGTTCTGTGCCTCTCTGAGCATTTGTTTTACTAACGGGTAGATCTTGGAATTGGCGCCCCTGGCGGGATTCGATGGTAAATCTATTCGTTCAGCGGGATAGCCGATTCGGAAAATTTTGGGGAGGGGCAAAAAGATCTGCTGCTTGGTAGTTAACGGCTACTGACCAAGAACTAAATATTCAGGAAATTCTGCAAGTCCGAAGTAACTGCATTTTCTTGATTAGAGGGGATACCTCCAGAAATAAGTTTTAGGGAAGTGTCCACAATAAGAGGAGGCCCCTAATCATACTTCTGCAAGCAGTTATCTGTCTTTTAATAGGCACGACTTCAACAATAGAGAGTTTATTTGGTAACTGTGTCTCCTTCAACCATGATCTGCACATTTTCCTCAGTAGCCATATCTCTGTATGTGTAGGTTCACATTTTCACTGCAGTTTTGGATGCTTTCAAACATTTATTTGAGCCCTGGGATCATAATTTTTTCAATATAATGCGGTTCCATACATCTTTGGATAATTTGTTCACCTCTCCACCGCCCTGGTGATTTTGGCTACAGGGTCCCCCGCCCCGAGTTAATACCAATAACCGTTAATATTGCATTATGTAATTCCTCAATTGTCCCGCCACTATATCGTTCTGTATCTGGGTTAATCTGAGTGCATATGCGGATGCCAACACGTTGTAATCATTTTCCTTTCTGCGGAGTCATCTGGGCTCAGGTTTGGGCTGCAGACTCAGGGTGGAGGAGCAACACCTCATATACCGTCTGGGTTGTCTCCAGCCCCTTGGTATGAACATCGAATTCTCCAACTTCCGGTAATTCCCTCCCTCTCACATCCCCCATCCCACTTTCTCTCTGCCTCCTCTTCCAGCTGCCTATCACCTCTCTCAGAATTCTGCCTTCTTCTACTACCCCTTACCCCTTACATTCCTTTTTCAACTTTCCTGCCTATCCCGTCCCTGCTTCCCCTCCCCCACTCCTTGATCAATGTAAAATAATCCTTGGTGAATTCACAGGACATTCACAAGTGGGACATCTGATTGCACCATTTGAAGTTTAAATCGGAAACATAACATGAGAAGATTCAATAGTACTAGTTGAATTACCCAGGAGGCAGTAACATATACTGGGGAGTGATTACATGACTAAAACTGGGCTTTGTTTTCAGTTAATTAATTGTACCATTTGGCACATGCCAACTTGCATGAATTACGTCTACCATACGCAGGTCCCACAAGAAGAAAACAGGAAAAATATGCACAATGGGTGAAAAGTGAATAAAACCGCATGAAATGAGTAATGTTCAGAAGATCCATCAAACAATTACACAGTACTCAAGTACATTTGCAAGGCACAAGCATGTCTGCGGAAAGATGGCTGGTAGTGTGTCCATACAAGGTCCAGACCAGAAAGCACAAAAGCAATATGGTTTTCACAAAAAAAACAAAGCAAGTTGTAGGTAAGGCGATAGAGTCTTGTACTATAAGGGGTATTGAAATCGTTACCCTCTACTAACTGCTCAATCATTTAGCCAGAATGGAATCAAGATGGTATCCGGACATGGACAACAGACTATCGAAAACTGAATTAAGTAGCACTGTTAGCAAACACAACTGTAGCAACTAACCCGGAAACAGTAGTCAAACAGAATGAAAGAGCGCAATGGTTCACAGTTTTAAACATAAATAATGGATTTTAGTCTATCCCGCTGGAACGAGAGTGTCAGAGCACATTTGCGTTTACCTTTCAGGGACAGCAATGTACATGGACTTTCCTACTGCAGGGGATCGATAATTCCCCACCTAAATTTCACGAGTGCTTTGGGGAAGGTTTAAAACAGTTTTCAAACCCCATTGTTTGGTACAATACGTAGATGATCAACTCCTGAAGATTGAAAGCAAGCAGAAGCATTATTAGCTATTGACAGAACTGTTGCGATAATTACTTGCGTTGGGACGAAAGATAAACCCTCAAAAAGCGCATGTGATGAAACAGGAAGCTAGTTATTTGGAAATGACGTTGACACGAGAAAACGAAAAGCGAAGATTACAGGAGGTTATGAAACAACCAATTCCCTGAGATGTGAAAGGGCTGCGGTCTTTTCAGGGTTTTCTAGGATACTGAACAGATCACATTGATTTATTTTCCACTAACAACGCTGCTTTAATGGAGCCACTGAAAAGTAATGTGTCATGGGACTGGAAGTCAGATCACACCCTGGCCATTACAGCTCTGAAGAAGTAATTGGCCACTGCTCCTGCTCTAAAAATCCCGAATCATTGGAGATGGCCACAACTGATAGCATTCTCTCAGCAGTGCTATTTCGGGAAACACTTGGGAATTTCAGACCAATAAGGTGGGCATCACGTATGCTCTATCCCGTAGAATAGGGGTATACAATATGTGAAAAACGCGTTAGCTGTTTTCTGGGCGGTACAAAATTTCGCCAGTAAGAACAACTTATTCCGCTTACGATTCTGAAAGTACACAGTTCCATGCAATTGTCAGCATTGGCACATAGCAATTGATACCCATAATGGTTCCGATTCGGGAGTTTCCAGGATGGAGCAACTCTTCCAAGAAGATGGAGACAGATCCTGTCAAGGTGATGTTTTTTCAGTTTCATCAGCGAACAACGGCATTTTTTTCAAAAAATAAAAGGAATAGAGCATATGCCAGAGCTCTCTCTCCCATCGTGAAACAAAATTGGGTGAGGAAAAATGAAAACCTTGAGTTGAAAGAAAATTCGGAAGCTGGGTTGAATAGTCTAACAAAAACCAAAGAGAAAAATATGGACAACGATATTTTAATATTTAAACAGCAAATAGGAGAACACATTAAACAGAGAAACATAGAAAACCTACAGCACAATACAGGCCCTTCGGCCCACAATGTTTTGCCGAACATTTCCCTACCATAGAAATTACAAACTTACACATAGCCCTCTATTTTTCTAAGCTCCAGGTACCTATCAGAAAGTCTCTTAAAAGACGCTATCGTATTGGCCTCCACCATCGTTGCCGGCAGCCCATTCGATGCAGTCATGACTCCCTGATTTAAAAAAAAAACAATTTACTGCTGAAAACTCCACTATACCTACTCCCTAGCAGCTTAAATCTGTGTTCTCTTGTGGCAACTACTTCAGCCCTGGGAAAAAGCCTTTGGCCATCCACAGGATCAATGCCTCTCATCATCTCCTACACCTCTATCAGGTCACCTCTCATCCTCCATCGCTCCAACTGAAAAGGCATCAGTTTTCATAAGGCATACCCCCCCCCCCCAATCCTGCCAAATCCTAGTAAATCTCATCTGCAGCCTTTCTATGGCTTCCACATCCTTCCTGCAGTGAGGCGACCAGAACTGAGCATAGCACTCCAAGGGGATATCGGACCAGGGTCATATATAGCAGCAACATTACCTCTTGGCTTCTATATTCAATTCCACTATTGATGAAGGCCAGTACACCGTATGCCTACTTAACCTCAATGTCAACCAGCACAGCTACGTTAAGCGCCGTAATGTCTCGGACACAAGATCCCTCTGATCCTGCACACTGCCATCATATTTGACCTACAAAAATCAACCACTTCACACTTATTGAAACACATCACACAGCTTACCCTTGTGTGTTAAAGTTTCAATTCAGCATGCAAATGTATTTTTTGTATTGGAATTAACCATGACTGGGGACACGACAGGGGGAGATACAAGAGGATGTCTCACTTTGGTAACAGAATACCTGCATGTGGATGTACGATTTAATCTAACTGAAATAACGGTACCTGAATGGTGCTCATCAGCAACGAAACGATTCTTTATTCACCTTCGTTGGAGACAACTAAGCAGGAGTGAGTTGACGTCAGTCAACATTGCAGGGAAACAGGACTATTGGAATTAGTGGGGTCATGTTAAGCATCACGGGTAGCAAGAGTCAACACCTTAGATTTAGCAGAATGAGAAAGCCAGATACAGTCCCTCCAGCAGAAAATAAGCGATATTACTGGAGAACATTACCAAGATCAGGTGCAAACTAATCAGTTTGTTCAAGATGCATACCAGGTAACGTTAAAGGTCAAAGAACATTATCGAAGTACATATGTGTCGCCACAAACAAACATGAGATTCGTTTTCTTGTGGGCATGCACAGTACACGAAATAAAATCGAATCACTGAAAACCCTCACCGAGCAGGACAGACCAATGTGCAAAAGATAATAAAACGTCTGAAACGATGCTAAACAGAAAAAATAATAATCACATTAATCATAATCATAATAATCACCATCATCAGCATCTTTATCCTCATTGTCATCATTATCATGACCATCATATTCATAACCTTCATTATCATCATTAACGTCATTATCATTATCATCATTTTCATCAACATCATCCCCATTAAGTAATAAACAAAAACTACTGAGGCCAACAGATGTGGAGTTCCTGAATGTGAGTCTATAGGTTGCTGGAACAGATCAATGATGGGGAGAGTGAAGTAGAGTGAATAACTACTCAAACATGGAGGTGTATGCCTTGAGACTCCTGTCTCTTTGTCCTAATGGGAACAGCGAGAAGAAAGCAGGGCCTGTGAGGCTGTCGTGTTTTGCTACTATTGGAACTAACATGCTGGGCCAACGGCAAATCCTGTGAAATGCTATGTTGCTGATCTCTCCGTTTGTGATCCAATGATGTCGAATGGCTCAAGGCCCTCTCGAGTTGTCCTGCTGCAGGCAGAGAGGTTAGGATAGGAATAGATTGTTGAGATAAAATGCCATTCAACAGGGACATCGGAGTTATTCAGATGCATTGAACATAGGTGATTCGCAAAGAAATAAGTTAATCAGTGTTTCGCTACTTCTGTGTAGAGGGGACAAAGTTATGAACGGAACGCAATGCAGAGCATTGGAAGTTTAAACGTCGATATATATTTATTATACAAATATGTGCATGTCCCCATATTCGTGTAGGCTTCTACAGTAAATTCAAGAAACGCAATAGATCATTGACGAACGGCAACGAACAGGGTAGACAAACGACCAATGAGGAAATCACTGCACACAATGCAAATACAAAAAAGAATGAAAAAGAGTATGCATAATAATCATCATTATCATAAGTATTGGGAACATGAGATGAGGATTCCTTGAATTGAGTCCATAGGTTACGGGACCATTTCAATGATGAGAAGAGTGAAGATGAGTGAAAACCGTCTCTGAAATGGGATGGCAGCATCGAGGAGAAAACAAGGAATGGTTGGCTGACGTACATTCATTGCAATGGCAATAACATGCTGGGCCCAGGACAGATCCTCTGAAATGATAACGCTGTGGAATTTGAAGTTGTTGACCCTTTACATATCTGATCCGCCGATGAGGAATTCGCTCATGGACCGCCGTTTTTCTCCTCCTGATCAATGATCTCTCCTTGATCTTGCTGACACTGAGTGAGAGGCTGTTGTTGTGAAACATCACTGACAGATTTTCAGTCTCCGTCCAACATACAGGTTCGTCCGCATCTTTGCTTCTGCGCAGGACAGTCAATACCAAAGCTCGGAGAAGTAAAATTAGTGAAAAGTAAAATTGTCATTTAAAGTAAAATTGGATCGGTATATGGATAGGAAAGGAATGGAGGGTTATGGGCTGAGTGCGGGTCAGTGGGATTAGGTGAGTTTAAGCGTCGGCACGGACTAGAAGGGCCGAGATGGCCTGCTTCCGTTCTCTAATTGTTATATGGTTATATGGTTAAAACGAGTGTCTGCTTTCCCAGTCATGACATGGATAATGGGAAGTTAAGAGCAAATAGAATCGTACTGAATTTTCCTTAATTTGCGGCCGAAGAAGACAGCAAATATCCTGATGACTAAAAAAAAAAAATCTACCAACTCCAAAACCTATAAAATGTTCCCGAGTGAGTGAAAAAAGAAATCTGAAAGCAGCTTCAATGATAAGTAATCAAGTAACAAGGGGATTTGTTTGGTAACAAAAGCTATTGGGCTTATGGTGATAATTTATGTAATTAATAGTGCTGTGCAGTGCAGATTGGAGTCTAGATGACCAAACTCTCTGTTATTGTTGTTATAAAAATTAACTAAAAGCACAATTTATCGATGACCGCCAATGTACCGTTGAGTAATAAAATGGTTCACATTGTGTTGCAACTGCGGAAGTTAGATTTTACCAGCAAGGTGCCTTTCTTATTCATAACCCATTCCCTCTGAGTAATGTCTTTTAGAACCAAATTTAGCAATAGCAGAATTGACTATCTAGAGCAATTCATTCCATTTTTACAGTGCGTAATCATTCACGGTGCAAATTCTATCATTTCTGGGTCTATGGAATGCTGACAAAAAAAAATAAAGCCTTTGGAATATTTGTTTATAAATTTATCAAGTTCCAGTCGGCTGGTATTACAGATATTTACATAGCAACCCATTTATTGTTAACACATATTTTATCCCGTTCTTTAGCTCCTCTCTGAACTTCCTCTGCGACAGGCCATAGATGCAAGTGTTGGTGCAGGTACTCAGATACATTAGCATGATACCACTTTCTTGAAAGATGAAAATCGGTGTATTCATATGTTTGTCTGTGAAGGAATAATTTACCGCTTGCCATTTCATAGAGTGTATGATATCGGGTATCCACAGAAAAATGAAATTACCCGACAGAGCGAACAATAAAATAACCGACTTTCTCCGGTTCTCTACTTCAGGGTCTTTTTGATTTTCAGTGTTTCTCCAGAGTCCCTTGCGGATTCTATTTGCCGCTATAATGTGACTCGCTGTTAAACCGTTACATAGAAGGATTAAATCAATTGGCAATAATGGTGTTTTGATGCTGTCAAACAACTCGTAGGCCTTCCACACTGGTGAAGTGAAGTATTCTGGTATGAAGACGCAGCGCCAAGGTACATTGTTGATTATTACTTGCGGCTCAAGTACAAGGAGAACCGGAATACACCTCACAAAGCCGATAAACCCCACTATGACAATAACTATGGTTGCTGCTCTCTCTGTACAGCATCATTTCCGAAGATTTTGACAGCAAATTGCAACGTAGCGATCGATTGTAAAAGCAACTGTTTGCCAAACGGAGCAGTCCAGGCTTGCAATTTTAAGCACAAGCATCAGAGCGCAAACCGGAGTAAGGTGCAAGGAGTTGGCGTACAAGTAGAGATTATTGATATCCTGCCCAATAACTGCAATGACAACCACGATGAGATCTGACACAGCCATTCCCACCAGGTAGCGAGTGATACATTTGGAGAGTCCACATTTTCTCCGAGACAGTATCACAATGGCAGTCAAATTCACTTCAATATATAAAGAAGAAAAATAACTTACTTTTCCAGAAATTCAAACGAATCATTTCTCATTGACAAATGAGAAAGATGCAGATTACACTGAGCGCACGCCAGTACCTGTATCCTCACCTGTTTTACCGGCGTATTTGTGCCAAAGAAATCTGAATGCAAATAACTGATGTGGCTAATGCAACTTAAAGTGGAGATTTATTACACGGGGTGGTATATGGAGCAGTGGGGTGGCCTCCGGAAAATATTTCAGAAGTCCAATAAGAAATAAAGGAAAAAGAACTCAATAAGTTCAACTTGTCATACGTAAGGTAAATGGTCGATAAATGGTTAATGATAAATGGTTAATTTCATGTTGATAAATGGCTAATGTTTCAGGGGCTAAACCCGTGAACAACATCAGAAGCGATCGGAAACGTGTCGTTGCTGCTTTACAGCCGGAATAAGGTGAGCTAGAGAGAACTATAAAAGAGCTAGAGAGGGTGCCTTCGACACCGTGAAGCCAGCGGTGCAGGAATATTTTTGTCTGGTGGATTCAATCGAACTGTCAAATCTTCCTCAGAACAGAATCATTTGCTCTCAAAGTGCTAAAATGCTGTGAAAACACAATTAATAATAAAAACCGACTCCAAGAGTTTGAGGGCACAAAGCTGCCAACTCACCTGATATTGCGTTTGTGCTGATAGAGCAAGAAAAGGAAAGACACTGGTCCAATATAACAGGTAACCGGACTGCGGTAGAAATGTTAATGCGGTATAGGCGGGAGTCCGAGATAACCGGAATCAAAAATTTCATATTTGTTCGTGAAGGCTGTAGTGCTTTTGGAGTGGAAGATGTGCTGCGGCTGTTCCCGGTGTGGAGGGGCTTCGGTTGAGCCTCGTTCAAACGAGGCATGATACCACAGACAGAGATTTTCAAAATATGAAATAGGCAGAATGTCAGAATCAGAATTAGGCTTATAATTACCATCATGCGACAAGAAATTTGTTCATTTAGCAGCAGCAGTTCAATGCCATACAGGTTCTAGCAGAGAGAAAAAGAATTTTAAAAATAAATAAATAAATAAAACATTAGAAGAAATAAACAAGTAAATGTATTACATGTATTGAATAGATTTTTTAAATGTGCAGAAAACAGAAATACTGTATAGAAAAAAAAGTAAGTTAGAGTCCAAAGCTTCAATGTCCATTTCGGAATCGGATGGCAGAGTGGAAGACGCTGTTACTGAATCGCTGAGTGTGTGCCTTCAGGCTTCGCTCTCTCCTACCTGATGGTAACTTTGAGAAAACGGCTTGCCCTGGGTACTGGACGTCCTTAATAAAGGACGTTGCCTTTCTGAAACACCGCTCCATAAAGACGTCCTCGGTACTTTGTAGGCTAGTGCCCAAGAGAGAGCACACTAGATTTACAATCTTCTGCAGTTTCACTCGGTCCTGTGCAGTAGCCCCTCCATACCAGACAGTGATGCCGTCTGTCAGAATGCTCTCCACGGTACAACTATAGAATGTAACACTTGAAAGGATTTTACTGCACAGCAGCAAGTTGTCACACTCTCCATCTGATCATAATGAACATTCATCTATCTGTGACATTCACTCAGCTATCCCTCTTCACTGGCACTGTCGGTCAAAGGCACATGTCGCAACTCTGCATTTTGCAATCGTCACATTCGTCTAACTTGCTCTCTAATTGTACTATGTATTTACAATAACATCAAAGTTACCCTCTTTATCGAAAACACGGTGAACAAAATCATCGGCTAGTCTCATTTACATTCGCCCTGGTGTTTCCTAATGCAAAAACATCTTTCGATTTATCTTTCAATTCTCCTGTTCAGGAAACAAGTTTCTCGCTTGACCAGTGCTGACGAATAGTTCATCATCTCCAGCACTTAGTCCTTTTTCCATCTCAAAAGTTTCGTGTACTCTGCATTCTCCTTCATAAATCATTTGTTTCCGCAATTGTTTTTCATTTCCATTTTGTTTGCATTTGCAATGATTTGATTTTCATTTAGAAAACGATGGACTGTCTCTGATCACTCGGATCTGATCACTTTGATCGCCGTAAATGAGAACCAAGGTTCGATAGTGGTTTTGGCTGTCTTCATGCTTGTGGATGTCTGCCACTTCATACAAGTCCAAAGCATCTCAATCTTTCATCACGAGCAAAGCCGGAATATGTCTGACGGATGGATATATCGACCGTGATTCCTCTGTACTCGAAAGGACGTAGTTTGGAAGAAAAGTGCCAATCTAGTAGAAATTTAGTTCGGTCTTGTGTAATTACCTGACGGCGATGAAAGAAGGAATAATTCGTTGTTTTACAGCAGATGCATCCACATTTCGGCAACTAACTGTAAATTAGTTTGTTAGCTCTGCTATGGTTGCATATTAATGATTTATCCCTAAAATAACATATTTTTCGTCCTTAATAAGGACCAGGACAGAAGAAATGGATCCAAAATGTGTCTCCGATTTTGGTGTCTGGTTAGTATTCGAAAAAAAACTCAGCCTTACCACGAACTCAAATGGTAAAATTGACAACTGGACAGCAACCTGGTCAATTTGCTGTAAGTGCCATGAGGAATAGGAAGATGAAAACACTCAAATAGCAACTAGATGCAGTATCTTACCCGGAATGCCGAGCGCTGCAAGGATCGGATAATAGATGCGTGCTACATTTTAAATAGTTAAATACGGCATTTTCAGTAAGAATTTGCGAGCAGTTCTTCAAAGCTGTTAGAAATGCCCTACGTTCTGGCAAAGTGCTAAACCAGCTTTTATAATGGACAAGGGAGTTTCGCTGGGACAATCCGGGGAACAACTCATCATTCCAATCAGACACAATCCACTGAGCAAGCACAATTAACTTTGTCTTTGCTCGTTGTGTCATTTTATTGCTCGATGAGTACGGATACTTCTTTGTGCAGCGTGTCCAACATTAGGTTGTAAGTTTTGTCCTCTACATGTAAACGGAGGAACCGAACAATTTAGAATCTGGCCGATTCACGCCAAGGAATCGCTTCATGGCCTATTTTAGTCCTGCATGTTATCGCCGCGTCTGTTGTGTAACAGAGAAACATTTCTCAGGAACTTATGAATCTCTTCTGGCACAAATTCACCCAAATCGTTAATTCGAATAACTTTAACGATGCACACATGTGGAGTCATCAGACAAAATGCAAATAAATCATTCCTTAAGACCAAAAGACGTAGGAGCAGAAGTAGGTCTATCGAGTCTGCTCCGCCATTCAATCTAAGACTCCAGAACAAGACTCTACACTGTAAGACTGTACAATTCCCCTTCCTTAAGCATGTAAGTATATGGCTTCGTTGCCCATCTGTATTTTGCAAAATGAGCTTTAATGCGCTATTATAATCATATGAACATATAATAACTACATCACGGACAAGGCCACCTCGGCCCTTCTAGTCCGTGCCGAACGCTTACTCTCACCTAATCCAACTGACCCGCACTCAGTCCATAACCCTCCATTCCTTAACTGTCTATATACCTGTCCAATTTAGCTTCAAATGACAATACCGAACCTGCCTCTACCACTTCTACTGGAAGCTCATTCCACACAGCTACCACTCTCTGAGTAAAGAAATTCCCCATTATGTTACCCTTAAACTTTTGCCTCCTAAGTCTCAAATCATGTCCTCTTGTTTGAATCTCCCCTACTCTCAATGGAAAAAACCTATCCACGTCAACTCAAACCATTCGCCTCATCATTTTAAATACCTTTATCAAGTCCCCCCTTAACCTTCTACGCTACAAAGAATAAAAACCTAACTTGTTCAATCTTTCCCTGTAACTTAGGTGCTGAAACCCCGGTAACATTCTAGTAAATCTTCTCTGTACTCTCTTTATTTTCTTGACATCTTTCCTATAATTCGGTGACCAGAACTGTACACAGTACTCCAAATTCGGCCTTACCGATGTTTTGTACAATTTTAACATTGCATCCCAATTGCTATACTCAATACTCTGATTTATATTGGCCAACATAACAAAACCTTTCTTCACCACCCTATCCACACGAGATTCCACCTTCAGGGAACTATGCACCATTATTCCTAGATCACTCTGTTCTACTGCATTCTTCAATGCCCTACCATTTATCATATATGTCCTATTTGGATTATTCCTACCAAAATGTAGCACCTCACACTTACAAGCATTAAACTCCATCTGCCATGGCTCAGCTCACTCTTCTAACTGGCCTAAATCTCTCTGCAAATTTTGAAAACCTACTTCTTTATCCACAACGCCACCTACCTTAGTATCAGCTGCATACTTACTAATCCAATTTACCACCACATCATCCAGATCATTGATGTATATGACAAACAACATTGGACCCATTACAGATCCCTGAGGCTCACCACTAGTCACCGGCCTCCAACATGACAAACAGTTATCCACCACTATTCTCTGGCATCTCCCATCTAGCCACTGTTGAATCAATTTTACAACTTCAATATTAGTAACTAACGATTGAACCGTCCTAACTAAAATTCCGTGCGGAACCTTGTCAAAGGCATTCCTGAAGTCCATATAGACAACATCCACTGCTTTACCCTCGTCAACTTTCCTCGTAACCTCTTCAAAAAATTCAATAAGATTTGTCAAACATGACCTTACACGCACAAATCCATGTTGACTGTTTCTAATCAGACCCTGTCTATCCAGATAATTATATATACCATCTCTAAGAATACTATCCATTAATTTATCCATCACTGATGTCAGATTGATAGGCCTATAATTGCTAGGTTTACTCTTAGAACCCTGTTCAATCAATGGAACCACATGAGCAATACGCCAATCCTCCGGCACCATCCCCGTTTCTAATGACATTTGGAATATTTCTGCCAGATCCCTGTTATTTGTACACCAACCTTCCTCAAGGTCCTAGGGAATATCCTGTCAGTACTTGGAGAATTATCCACTTTTACATTCCTTAAAAGCGCCAGTATTTCCACTTCTTTAATTGTCATAGTTTGCATAACTTCCCTACTTGCTTCCCTTACCTTACACAATTCAATATCCTTCTCCTTAGTGAATACCGAAGAAAATAAAATGTTTAAAATCTCCTCCATCTCTTTCGACTCCGCACACAGCTGTCCACTTTGATTCGCGAAGGGACCGATTTTATCTCTCACTATCCTTTTGCTATTAATATAACGGTAGAAACCCTTCAAATGCATTCCATTCTGTCTTCTCCTATCCCAGTGTAATCTATTAGTATATGTGGAATAGCTGTGCCGTATCGTTCTGAAATGCTGTCATGTTTCACTTTCTTGTACTAGATCCAGGATGGACTGATCGGTAGTCCGCCTGCCCGCTCATTATGCCACGACTCCTTCCTGGACACAACTGAGAAATTCAGTCACATCTAAACCCTTGAACTTGAGAAAGTGCCAATGAATATTCGTGATGTTTATGTTGCCTGTCACAACAATGCTGTTAATACGGCACCTGTCCAAAATCTATCTCCCGATCTGCCACTGTCTCTGTCTGTTGATTTCATTTTGGTGATGGAGGATCTGTACAGAATATTTTCAAACGAGTGCTTGTTCCCTTCCTACTTCTGAGTTCCACTCACAGTCTTTTAACGTACACTCCCACCACAGTGTCCTCCCTTTCAGCAGCTGTGATACTATGACACTATCCCTATGTTTCAAAGATACTTATACACTTTTTCAGCCGACTATGACCATTTTGAAACATCTAAACCCCGAAAGGTCCGGGCGTCATTCCTTCCTTTGTGATTGAATTGACATTATTTCTTACATCCTTCACATACATGAGGTATAAAAATATTTACTTTACATCGCCGTCTCAAGGTACAATGTGCAGTCATCGTCATTTATAAAAAAATTAAACAATAAATGGAACATAGATATACACTCATATCAGCATGAGTTAATCAGTATGATGGCCCGGTGATTGAAACTGTCCCGAAGCCTGTTGGTCCTGGCTTTTATGCTGTGATACCGTTTCCCGGATGATTGTCAGGTCTCTACGATAGTTTGGAATTTATTCATTTCAGGATGACCAGGGACATGATTGTTTGAACTTATGACATATTTGCCAAACATACTCCTTTTTAAAATTGGACCTGGACGTTTCTACACAGTTGTCCATCTCCCAAGTTGGGCTGCCAAGTTCCTACCTAGTAGCATCAATTAAATACATTCCATACTCTCAGCTCCTATCCCAGTGTAAGGTTATAGTAAATGTCGAATAGTTGACCCGCTAGGAGACCTGTCACCTGCTCCGTTTCATTTTCTCCTAAGTGATCGTGGATGAATAGTTCTCTATTTCGCCTTCCCTCTTATTGTCCAGGGACACCTACCGAGACGCAACTGCGAAATTCTGTCATATCTAAACCTTTTACCCTGTAGAAGTGCCAATGAATGTTAAGGAGATTAAGTTGCCTATAGCAACAGCCGTCTTAATATGTCAGTGTTCAAAATCCATCTCCCAAATAGTTCCTCGCTTCTCCGTTTTTTTTTTGATAGGATGGTAGGGGGTGGAGCCTCTACAGAATACTCCTTCTCAGATTAACTTACAGTCCATCAATAGCCAAAGTCTCCACAGTTTCTTCCCTTTCTTCCCTTTACACTCTTTACCCGACTCTGTGCATTTTGAAACATCTGAACCAGGGGAGGTTCAGAAGCCATTTCCACCCTTGTGATTGTCGATTCTCCGTGATAGATTGGAGTGTACCACAACATATGTAACAATCATGCCAGTTCAATTACCGCTTGTCCAGTTTCCTACCTTAACTGCAAGAGGTATGCAATCTTCCGTGGATTTTGCAATTTCTGGATAACCAGACAAATGATTGTCTGAATTTATGACCGACCCACTCACACTTAAAACCGTTTTATTCGAAAACTCCTCTGAATTGCTTTGGACGTGGTCGTTATCTACACAGATGGCCATTTAATGTAAACGCATATTTCAGACCATTCTTCAGCTCTTCTCTGAATTTCCTCTGTGTTAGTGTATAGATACAAGTATTGGTGCACATACTCAGAAGTTGGAGCATGAGCCCAAATTCTTGTAGGATGTATTGCGGGGAACTGAAATACCTATCCTCATAAAAATAATTTACGGTTTGCCAGTTCATGGAAAAAGCTAAATAGGGAATCCAAAATAATATGAAATTAGCTGAAATTGCAAACAATAAAATCATCGATTTTCTGCGGTTTTCTACCTCGGTATCTTTCTCTTTATCACTGCTGTTCCGAAGCCCTCTGCGGACTCTATTTGCTGCAATAATATGTCTTACCGTTAATCCATTGAACACAAGAATTAAACCGATAGGTAGCAACGGTGTTAAAATGCTATCCTGTAATTCGTAACCTCTCCACACTGGTGAAGTAGTGTATTCATATGAGAAGACGCAACGCCATGGTATGTTGTCAATCATGACATAAGGTTCAACTGCAAAGTAAATCGGGACACTTCTCCCGCAGCTCACTATAACCACCGTCAACATAACAACAGTTGCTGTTCTCTCGGTGCAGTATCGGTCCCGCAGCTTTTGACAACATATTGCGATGAACCGATCGAAAGTAAAACTGACCGTTAACCACACAGAACCGTCCCTCGTCACAGGAAATAATACAGTTGTCACTGCGCATACAGGAGTGATGAGCAGGGATCTGGAATAAATGTAGATATGGTTGATCTGTTCCAATAAACCGAAAACGATAACCACCATCAGATCCGCTGTTGCCATTCCAACCAGGTAACGAGTGATGCATTTGGAGAGTCCGCATTTTCCTCGAGATAGGATCACAATCGCCGTTAAATTAACTAGACGAAATTTGGAGAAAAAGATACAACACAGAATTTCGTCAGCTCCAAATGCCTGATTGCTATGCAGGGTATAGAATTTTTAGCAGTAAAAAAACATAAATTCCTCTTAGGTCCACACCAGCTATGTATTAATATGTTGGAAATCATGACTTTCAGACAGTTTAGAGGCCGGGATCTGATTTCCACGACTCACGTACCGGTAAACAGTCGATCTCTCCATAAAAAAATCACCATGTCTATTAGTTGAGTTAAAATAGCTGAAGCGATTACTTGTGGTGAAAATATCAGATTCAATGCACAAATTATAATTTAGTGGCTTATGGAAGAGCATACCTGAGAGCCGATATTCGACGGGCCGGACAGCTGAAAAATTATAATCTTCCGATCTGGAAAAGCGACCAACATCAGTTCAGAGAACCGAGTAAGGTTAAACTATGAAACTATGGTAATTTCAGCACCAACGCAATTGACAAAAGAAAAAAAAATAAAACGTCACAGAAAAAAATATAGAAACGGAATAACAATACTATCAGATGCTTGAATCCTCAATTCTAGAAACACATTTCAGACGACGGTAGTATTTGTGCTCAGTAAAGTTTCAAGCAGTGCCGCGGAACAAAAGCAAGCAGACGACAGCTACATATATAGAGTGACCAGCTTCAGTATCTTACCAGGGATACCGATCGCTACCATTGCAGGATAGAAAACGCCCGCGATGTAGTAAATCGCTGGATATCCCATATTCCGTCAGAGGCAGCGTTCAGTTGCACGGACCTTCCCCACTGTTCATATAGCAGGTTTTTACAGAGTTATATGCAATTCAGAATAATTCCACTGAGGCAATTAGTGTAGTTATGACATCAGCCGCATGAGGGACAATCAGCTACCCATGCCGTTACATTAAAGTGTTTTACTCACTTTGTCACCGTGCCATGAATTCGTATCCCCAAAGGATTTTACAAGTTCCTAACTTTTAAACAAATGATAATACGGACGTTACCAATGTACTTTCCAAGACATCTGATGTCAGCTGCTGAACTGGGACATTTTCTGATCAGTCTTGTTTTTAACATAGGCAATCATCCTGCACAATCAACAGGGAGAATCAACTTCAAAGAGATTTTTTTTTCACATTCAGATGAGCACATTCGCTTCTAACATTGAGGGCGAGTCAGCAGCTCGGCAGGTGAAATAGGGTACAATTTATTGAGGGGGATGATAGGATCATTTTCTCTGTCGCTTGTTTTAGTCATTTCGAGTCATTTGAATGAAGAAACTCACAGCATCGCCTGATGAAGTGTCACAATAAAACACCTTGTACGTACAGTATGTTCTTCTGCGCATATAAAAGACACCGAGACTAATATTCCAGGGACCTTTAATAATAAAAAAAAGTTACGCGCCCACACGAATTTTGATGCGGCTTGATGAACGTTCTTTTCTAAATTAGCACAGAGTGAATGGTTGATTCCTTGACTCTGATAAGTGTAGTGCACGGACTGGTGTTAGACCCATTATTTTCTTTATCATGCAGGTTAATGATTTAGATGACGATGTAGAAGACTGAATAAGAAGAATACGATGTGTGAGGCTGACTATGCTAGTCTCACCGTGTGATTCACCTTTTCTTGTAAATTGCTTTCTATCAGTAACTCGGAAACAGTTGCCATTTGTGGTGCGTCACATATTATTAATCAATACACCCTGTTCACTGATCAATACATCAACGCTCGTACTAGTTTTGTTGATTTCTGCGATATTTGTGTTGTTACCAAGGCATCATTTATTATCTGTCTCCAACTGCTCCTCCGATGACAATGATTAACTTCTCTTTTACAGGATTGCAGCCTTTCAGGTGACGAATGGGAAGAGGTAGAGAATAACAGTGACGTGCAGAGATGTATTTCTCGGCAAAGCATTTTTATGACTCACACGGGGATTCGAAGATGGCGAGTTCACCTGCAACTGACGTAACTGTGGCCATTGGTCCAGACGCTGGAGGTGCTGCCTGGAGGAGCACTGAACACGGTTCACACTGCAGAATGAAATTTGAGGAAGCGGGGTCGTTTGCTGGATGACATCAACATTCCTATTGACTTGCTCGAGATTAAAGAGTGGAATGTTCCATCATGCTCTTGTTCCGTGTCATCTCTAAATAAAAAGTAGGATATTTTAGTAGGCGAGTCACAAAGCAAGTCTCCATTGTGTATCTATATATCCTGTTGCAAGGCAGTTTGAACCTCATTTTGCCAGTCTACTGAGATTCACTGGGCTCCATTCTTATAGACCGGCCGCAGATCTGTCTGGACAGTAGCCCTAGGGAACGTTCACAAGTTCATTCGCCAATGTCGAAAAGCATGGATTTTAGAGGTTGAATGCAAAGTGATAGTGTTCCACAATGCGGTACCGGAATCTATATTGGGTCTCACGAATCTGGATTGACGGAGGACGTGTAGATGCAGGTAGGGCAGCTTTAACGCTTTTAGTGATAAGTGCCAGGAAGGAGATTAGTAGGGAGGGATAATGGACAAGGGAGTGACGTGATAACTGAGGAAACCGCAGAAGAGGCAGGGGGCTGTGTAGGGAATGGTATCGTTGTACGATTCCCACTGAAGACGAAGAGAGTTACGAAGGAGGAATGCTGGAGGTGTGTTGGGTAACAACATGAAGATGTTTTATTTTTTCTCTCTCTCCAGCTATAGGAAGGAGGTGGAAACCATAGAAAGCATACAGAGGGAAATTACAAAGATGTTACCTGGAGGAGGGAGCATGCCTTATGAAAATTGTTTGAGTGAACTCGGCCTTTTTTTCCCTTTGGAGCGACTGAGGATGAGAGGTGATAGAGGATAGAGGTGTATGAAATGAAGAGAAGCATTGATCGTGTAGATAGTCAGAGGTTTTTCCCAAGATAAAATGGCTAGCACGAGAGGGCATAGTTTTAAGTTGTTTGGAAGTAGGTACTGAGGAGATGTCAGCGGCATTTTTTTGTTCCTCAGAGAGTGGTGAGTGCGTGGAATGGGCTGCCGGCGACGGTGGTGGAGGCCGATAGGATATGCTCTTTTCAGAGACTCCTGGACAGGTACATGGATCTTAGAAAAATCTAGAGCGATATGTCACCCCAGGTAATTTCCAAGGTAAGGACAAGTCCGGCAGAGTTTTGTGGGAGGATGGGCCGGCATTCAGCTGTAGGTTTTCTGTATTTCTATGACGCTGGAGGAAGGTAAGTGTAAATTCTCCAGAGAGTGAGACAGAAATGTCGAGAAATATTCACCCGTTTCAGGGTGATAATATCGTTCATTCAAGCAAAGGTCAGGCAAATGGTTGCAAAATCAAACAATGAAAACGGCAGAATAATAATGATTACTATCGGAATTAAATGAGAATGTAGGAACCTGCACCAAGTTTCAAGCGTGTGAGGATGGTTGATCAGGATCTTCCGTTGGAATTATCTAAGGACACAGGGCTATTCACTTGCTAGAAAGTGTTGCTCTGCCAACTCTGCTACAAAATTCCAGGTGGTGTCTCTTCGGTGAATACAATTGCTGTCATTGTCATCCTGAAAATATTGTTTTTGTACCGGTCAAATAAATAACGTAAACATTTATTATGCTGACAATCATCAACTACAACCAGCATTGAATTCCTAACAGCTCAGTGTATCGTGGGTCTTCCATCATCAGGAGCACATATACAATGGCCCACTGCCAATGACAGTGAGGTTTTTTTTTAAGCGGGTAAAATGTAGCATATTTATATGTATTCCTGAAGTTGAAATGACAGTAATTGTATTCACCGGAGAGACAGGATCTGGAATTTAGTTGCAGAGTTGGCAGAACAACAATTTCTAGCAAGTAAATAGACCTGTGTCCCTAGGTAACTCGAGTTGAAGATCCAGATCAACTGTCCTCACACGCTTGAAATTTGGGACAGTTCTTGTCGTTTCTACATCCGTTCACGAAGACAATTTACTTCAAGTTCTGGAACATTAATAGCTTCTGCGATTCTGTGCATGAATTGTGCTTCGTTTCCGATTTCGGTCACTTGTGGAGGTTGGATTTCTGTGGTCTTGCATGGAGTGGAAATTATGCAAAATCACAAGGATTACAAATGTTGTAATTTTGCTCGTCAATATATACAATGTCAGTTCAGCTGGATAAATCGTGTCCTCTCACCCTACGTCTTTGTATCCAAGGGAGCAGCATCAGGTGTCATACTCCAGAACGTTGTTTTTACCACTGTGGCGTGGGATCATGTACGGGTTCTGCTGTTAAGAAAATATTTTAAAATCTATTTCTTTTTCTTCCTGATTCAACAGCGTTATGTACTTACAATGAAATAACGCTCCGTGGAAGTGTTGACGTCCGTAAAAGTACACATTTTTCAGGATGATATGCAATCTACTCATCAACAACTTGAAGCAAATCAGGGAAAAGTAGATTGTAAAGAATACCTATCGGCTATTCAGTGATCTGTCCCATTGAATACTGGAGGGAAGCCACTTGTAGAAAGCTAAACAAGCCAAAGCACATTTCTGCTAACGCCACTTTGTCTTCCCGCCACCAGTTTTCATTACCAACTTTTAGACATAACAGGCGAACAAAAAATATGATTTTAACAGATTTCATATTTTCTTTAAAGCTCGTAACAGAAAAAAAAACAATATATTGCGCTCTTCCTTCTATGCTAAATGTGATCCTACCATGGTACACTTTCATACATGTTCTGATACGTTTTGTGTGTGATTCAAAAGTACCTCATAACAGGAGCATTTATTCTCACAGATTTTGCTCAACTACTGTTCAAATCGAGGGTAAACATTCAATGTCATTTCACGGAATATAATGAACGTCATTTCAAGGGTGTCTGTAATATCACCGGAGAGACGTCTTCTGTACTTAGCACGCTTGCCGTTCAATCTGTCAGGAAATGCAGAGGAGGTCTGAACGAAAATCAGAGCAGCCGAGCGGAGTCAGTGGGGAACGATAACTTCCATAACAGAACGCAAAATATAAAGCAGAATAACACCAGAAGTCACAAAGCAAGGGGCAAGGGAAACTAAACGCCAGTTGCAACCGGGTAAACGTTATGGAGTTCGAGTGAAAACCAGAAACTGCTGGTTGAGGCCGACTGGTTCGATTATCGAACAAGGATGGTGGTTGAGAACAGGGTTTAAGTAGGCTGCAGGTAATTTGTATGGAGCCAGTGGCAGATGAGTTGGAGACAAGGATATGACAGCGTGTGCAGGCCTGATCGAAACCCCACCACCATCACCCTCCATGGCCTTTCCCCGATGGCCTTAACCAATCCGGAACGGTCCAATAGAACTCAATGTTGAACGATTTATCAAAAATGCTGCTAAGAAGGAAGAGGTCACGGGTTCTGCAAGCAAGACAGAAGACACTGATTACGAAAAGCTCGTGAATCATTTACGTACCAGCAGCAAGAACTCTGACAATCCCTGCAGCAGAAAGACAGATACTGATTTCCTTGGAGAACGTCCTTTATCTGTTTGTATTTCAACCTCTGCCAATAATTGGGGATATCTCAAATAGGATTTTGAATTTAATCTGGATGACATGTGTTTAGCAGCATTTTCCGCGTTCACACGACTATAACTTATCTTTGGTCATTTTGTACATCCGTTTTAATACTCTTGTACACAGGATGAAGTTTTGGCATCTGTTTGTGCTCCGAAAATCGCAAAAAAAAAGAACAAATCCGGAATTACAGGAATGTGAGTTCTCATAGCCTGGACATTATAAGCAGAAGACAATCCATAATATTGCTCTTCACTCTATCGGGCTACTTCATGTTACTCAGTCTGACAGCATTTGGGAAACATTTTATCCGCCCTTTCGCCATGTATTCGGGTGGCGACATCTCCTGTTGTACAGGTGTCATTGAACAAATCGGAAACCTGCTCACGCACATCTCTTCCGGTGCAAACATAGTTATTTAAGCATTTTTCACACTAAATTCAGAGAAGAGCCAAACACTTGATAATGTCTCCTTGCCAGATTATTATCACATTGACCAAGAATATTACATTTCAATCCATGTCGCCGTGTCATCGGAAGTGTTCGGTTTCATTTCATGTCCGCTGCTACAACTTGCACCATTCTATCAGGAATCTCGATTGTTTTTGACAAAAAAATGAATCACATCTAAACAAGGTGATTACTGTCCTCCTGGCCTATTGCACCATCTATTGTCCGTATCGAGTGAATATACTTAGATTAATGAATGAGGAAAAATGTTTCGATGAGCAGAATCGAAGGGAAGTGAATCCTAAGGCAAATTTTTCATCGGCGGCACCGTGGATCATAGACAGAAACTGAAGTCAGAGTTAAGAACAGACTAGGTAGATGTGTGCTTTACCTTAGTTTCTTGAAGAACAACACCATTTAACAGTCAGCAGTTCAATTGTTCCGCATTTAATATGAAAGATTTTATACAATGTACAACATCAAATTCTTGTTCTCCAGACATCCAGGGAAACAGAAGCGTACGCCAAAGGACGAGAGACAGTGCAACATTTGGAGCCCGAAAGCGTCTCCCTACTTGCCCCTCACACGCACAAGCAGCAGTAAAGCGTTGACAGCCCCCTACACCAGTTATTGCAGCAAAGCACACCGACACTCTCCCGCTACCAACCAAGCAATAGTAAAGCCCCAGCGGAAAAGAAAACACATTACCTGTGGCAAAAGAAAAACACTATAAAGGATAATTCAACATAGCTCGGGAGTTCTCTCCCTCTTTCACACATACGCACACTCGCTGTCTCCATTTTCCGACTATTTGCATCACGTCCATGATTCTCTTTAGCGCAGGAGTGTACACTGCATCCCATCTAAACTGGAAATCGAAAACAATTTCCTGGCACAATATCTGTCCGATGTGCAAATCGGTGCAGAAATTTATTATTATTAATTTTCTTTTATTGTTTTCTCAGCTCAGGCTGGTGAAGCCTGAGGTACGGAGAAACCCAAGCACGCGCATTTCTCAACTGCTAGAAGCAGGTGCAAAACTCGGCAAAACAATGTGGTTTTAGGGAATCGTCCTAGAAAAAAGTCTTGGTTCATTCTGATAGCTATATTTTTTGTTACTATTTTCAGTGCCTATATACATCAATACTTCAACAGGTGTCGAAGGAATTTCATAAATATTGGGTATAGTTTATATATATATATATATATTACAAATTTCTGTTAACAATGAGTGTGGGACACAGTCAAAGTCTTTTTTGTAGAGAATTTAGAAGCACGGAACGTTTCTGCAGTACCTGCCGGGCTTAATTTACAATTATGGAATCTATTATCAGTTCAACTTAATTTGCGAAATACATGATGTTACAATTTGAAATATTCAGTCGTTTTAAACAAGATATGTGACCATATTTTGATGCATCATCTGTGATTTCCCCTTTGGGTAAGAGATATGTTTATCATCTGTTGAAATGTAGACACTTTCTCGAGACATTTAAGAAAACTTTTGACACTCGTTAATACGTACAGATAAACGCAAATATATTTTATATCAATATTTAATAGCATTATCACTGCCAATAGATTTCCACTTCTATGTATATTCTATAACTTCTTTCAACATATCCATTGTAACCAGTTATGCGCATTTCTTCATTCCTGTGTGTGCGTTCTGTCTCTCACTAATCATTCTCCATCTTGATTTTGTGTAATGCTGTTTGATCCGATATTAGACGAAGAATTTATTATCTCTGTGTTTATTCAATTTCAATGCTGGTAATCGTAACGTTTTGGTTCATTGCATTTAGTATAAATATCTTCTCTGGATCATTGACACTGTTTTTGAACTGATAACTCTGTTTTTTAAGTCTGGTGCATTTCAGTTTCTCTTTCGTCTAGTTTTGTATGCACCAGGTTTCGGTTTCAATGTATTACAATTTCCAAAATGCTAATCCTATGTTAATCTTCTATTGACGTTATAATTTTTTAGATTTTCCTTAGCCCATTCCTTAAATTTCTTTATCGTGTTGTGCATTCTATACTCCATTAGCTGGACCATTTCTTTTCTTAACGTTTCAATTCTGTTGCTTCCTCCCTTCTGCCATTTTGGTGTCCTCATTTCTTTACATCGTTTTGAGTTCTGATAAATGAGTGAATTCTATTTTGGGGTCCTTTTACTGTATCGGCGTTAATGCTGCGCATTATGTAACTGTGTGTTGTTCTTCAAATATTTCACGTTTTCCTATACGTTGTGGTAATATAATATTATTGAGAATGCTAAATCATTTTTGCAAGTTACAAAGACGTATTTTGTTTACATATGTAAGATCTTTTGTTGGACCTCGTGTACTGTTAATATTAATATAACTCTGTCTTTCCTGAAAGCTTCATCCAAATTCGGCGAATGTTCTTCCTATGTATTGTTGCTGTTGGAATAATTGTACTTTCATTAGTGCTTCGGTGGGCTGCAACATCATCATATTTTTGAATAGTATTGTTGTGATCTTTCGGTTGACTTCTTATTTGCTCTTGTACAACTTCATATTTTATGTGGTTTATCATGTCTATACAGAGTATTTTTTTAATATTTGCTCCACGTTGATGTGATATCCGTTGAGTATTGGCTTGAAAGAAGGAAACTCGTTAAACTATTGATGGAGTCTGTGCTGTCAGCTCAGCCTCAAATTCCATTAAAACTGTCCCAAAGACATTCTACAAATTCTCTCTCTTGAGGTGCACGACTGACTTGGCTTTCCCGATCCACTTTCACCGTATTTCCTTGGACGTTCAACTCGCAATTTTATTCGTTATGCTGCCTGCATTCCAATATAACACTTTCAGACCAGTATTTGCTGTTTTCTGTTTTAACTGCACCACCACGCCTCCATTGCCCTGTAACTCTTGCCACTGGTTGTGATTAAGCCTAATCTCCTGCCTGCTCTTTCTATAATCACTGCTGCACGTTATCTTTGCTTTATTTCTGCTTTCTTCTTCATCAGCCCAATCAATCCAGTTCCCACCTGCCCACCCTGCCCCCCCCCCACCAAATCAGTTTCAACTCTCTCTAACAACTCAATTTAATGTGCCTGCTAGGATATTGAACCCTTTGGATTCAGTTGTAAACGGTCCTATTTGCACAGATCGAGTCTCCCCCAGAAGAGGCCCCATTGATCTAGGAATCTGAAGCCCTGCTACACCAGTCTCTCAGCCACACCACATTAATTTGCCTGATCATGCTATTCCTGGATTGCGGCACATTTCACAGGCAGAATTGCCGTGATTACTACCCTCGCGGTCCTGCAGTTCAGCTTCTAACCTAACTGTCTGAATTCTTTCTTTTTCCCCTCACATTTTCTACATTTCTCATTGGCCCTGACGTTACCAGGACTTCTGGCAAGTCGCCCTCTCCCTTCAGGCACCCGTCCGAGATAGCCCGTACCATGGCACCTGGGAGGCAACACACCATGCGGCAATCTCTATCATGTTGACAGAATCTCTTGTCTATACCCCTGACTATGGAATCCCCTATGTCTACGGCATTCCTCAACTTCCTCTTTCTCTTCTGCACCACCGAACCAGGCTCAGTGCCAGGGACCCGATCGCCGTTGTCGTCCTCTGTCAGGTAACCGAAACGAGATGACTATTACTGAAGGGAATGGCCGCAGGGCTGCTTTCAACTATCTGAGCTCTTTCCCTCGTTTCTCTCTCTGCGCTGACCGTCACCCACTTATCTAACTCCTGCAGCCTCAGGGTGACTAACTCCATGTCTCTCCTCTCTATCTCCTGTTCACTCTCCCTACAATGCTGTAGGTCATCGAGCCGCAGCTTCACATGCCTAACACGTTCTCTCAGGAGCTGCACCTCGGTGCACCCGGCGCAGATGTGGCCAGCTGGGAGACTGAAAAATTCCCCGAATTCCCGATCCACACCAGGAGAAAAATACTAACCCTACCGACATGTTCTCTATTCCTCAAAATAAATGCAACGAAAAGCCAAAAACGAAGCTGACCTGCCCAACCAACTCGCCGAGAACCGAAGTTTGCGTGTAACCCCAGGTCAGGATCTTCAAAACAAACTTCTAAAAGGGAAAAATAAGAGATATAAAAGATTGAAATGAAGATGTTCCTGAAAATGCAAGCAATGGATTCGCTGTTACGTGCCATCGTCCTCCTAAACTTCGCCCATGCTTGTGAGCTCAAACCGCGTGTTGTCGGGCTAGGATTAATAACGTCGATGTTGTGACGAGAATCACAGGTGATCATGTGTAAGGAGATATGGTCAGGACACTTGGTCCGTTAACCGGCGAGCTATGCGACCTGAGTCATTGGGTTAAATGTCTGTTGCGACCTTACTGAATTTTGGACCGTTCTGAGCGACGGTCCACGCTGCTGTAGCTTTTATTGTTATGAGGCCAAACACTATTCAACGCCTAAAGTGTAGCTTGCGCCCTCGGTTGCGTGCGGGATAAAGAAGCAGTTTTAGTACTGAATTTGCAATCAGGGCCAACTCAGCGTCAGTTAACTAATCCCATAAGCCTACCGAGGGGAAAATAAAATGCAATATACGGAGAGGTTACATAAACTTATTCATGACTTTTCTGCACAAATGACAGCAATATAATTAAGTATATTCTTAACTGTTTCTCGTTAGAGTTGACCATTCGAAAATCCGAGAAATCGGAAAAAAAGTGATGCACACTTAACGTCGTAAATCAGTGATTATGATTTTGTTCCTGTGTTAGTTTCCCCTCTGAACTAACGATACTTCTCTGCTCCTTTATCTTTTATTACGAGGGGAGGGAGAGAAAGGGGGAGAGAGAGACGGGGAGAGAGAGAGAGAGAGAGAGAGAGAGAGAGAGAGAGAGAGAGAGAGAGAGAGAGAGAGAGAGAGAGAGAGAGAGAGAGAGAGAGAGAGAGAGAGAGAGAGAGAGAGAGAGAGAGAGAGAGAGAGAGAGAGAGAGAGAGAGAGAGAGAGAGATACTATGATGTGTTTAATTATCCTTTTTAACGATTAGGTTTTTTTCTTGTACTGCAGATCATTTTTTTTCTAGGGCTTTGCTTCTACTTGGTTGGTGGTGGAGGGTGCCGGTGCATTTTGGGCAATAAGTGGTGGAGGGGGCGGTCAATGCTTTGCTGCTGCTTATGCGTGTGAGGGGCGAATACGGGGACACTTCCGGGGTCTAATTTATTTTTTTACTGTCTGTCATCCTTTGGCGTACGATTCTCTTTCCCTGGATGTCTGCAAAGAACAAGAATTTGATGTTGTATATTCTATAGCACCTCTGATATTAAATTGAATAATTGAAATACTGAAACAATATTCTGTTGTTTTGCAGGAAGATAAGGTACAACACACATGTACCCAGACTCTTCTTATATTTGACTTCAGTCTCTGACTATGATCCACGGTGGCGCCTATGAAAGTCTTGCCTTAGGATTCATTTCCCTCGATTCTTCTCATTGAAATGTTTGTCTTCTTACAGTAAACCAAGTATAATCACTCGATAGAGTATGTAGATTGTGCAATTAGCCAGGAGGACATTAATCACCTTGTTTCGATGTCACTCTTTATTTTCTCAGTAACAATCAGGATTCCTCATATAATGGTGCAAGTTGTAACAGCGGGCATGAAATAGAACCGAACACTTCCGAAGGCACAACGTCCTGGTTTGACTTCTATTTTTGTTGGTCCTGGAGTGTTGGTGACTGTCAGAATAATCTTGCAGGGAAGCACTACCAAGGTCGCTGGCTCTTCTCTGAAGTTCGTGTGGGTAAATTCTTAAACGCCGATGTTTGCATAAGAATAGATATGCGTGAGTAGATTTCCGATTTGTGCAATGAAATCTGTGGGGGAATAATGTTCGGGATGGAATACATGGCGAAAACGGGGATAAAATGGTTCCCTGATGCTGTCAGACTGAATAACATGAAGGTGCCCGATAGAGTAAAGAGCAATATTATGGATTGTCGTCTGCTTACAATGTCCAGGTCACAATAATACACGTTCCCGTAATTCCGGAATCCTTTTTGCCATTTTCTGGCCACCAAAAAATGCATAAACTTCATCGTATATGCAGAAATATTAAAGCAAATGCACACAATGACCAAAGATAACTTTTCGTGGCGTGAATGTGGCAAAAGTTGTTAAGCAAATGGCATCCAGTTTAATGAAACGTTCTCAATTACTGGCAGAGGTGCTGAGGTTGAAACACATGGGGGATGTGCTCCATGGGAATTAGGATCTGCCTTTCTGCTGCAAGGATTGTCACAGTTCTTGCTGTTGGTAAGTAAGTGATTAATGAGTGTTTAGTAATCACCGTCTTCAGTCTCACTTGCCAAACCCGTGACCTTCTCCATCGTAACAGCATCTTGGATCAATACACATACACATACACATGATCTGCAGCCTACTTAACCACAGCTCTCAAACACCATCCTTGTTCACTCATCGAATCAGTCGGACTCAACCAGTAGTTTTTGGCTTTCACCTGACCTGCATAACGTTTCCCTGGTTCATTTTCCTTGCCCCCTACTTTGTAGCTTCTGGTGTTACTGTTTTATTATTTCTCGACCTGTTATGGAAGTTATCGTTCCCCGATGAATCCGCTCCACGGCTCCGATTTTGGCTCAGGCCTCCTCTGCATTTTCTGACAGAGTGAACAGCAAGCGTGTTAAATAGAGAGATTCTCTCCAGTGATATTACAACCACGCTTGAAATGACGTTAATTATATTTTATGAAATGACATGAAATGTTTCCGTTGATTTGAACACTAGTTGAGTAAAATCTGTTGGGATAAATGCTGCTGTCATTAGATATTTTTTTTCAATTACACAGAAAGCGTCTCAGAACATGAATGAAAGCGTAACATGGCAGATATGATCACATTTAATGTTGAAGTAAATAGTAATTAAATAAATAATGCAATATGTCGCTTTTTTCTGTTACTACCTGTAAGGAAAATAGGAAATGTGTCAATAATCTCATTTATGATCACTTGTTACGTCTCAGAATGGCTAACGAAAACTGGTGGCAGAAAGACAGAGTGGCGTTAGCATAACTTTGAGCTTTGGCAGGTTCAGTTGTCGGAAAGTGGATTCCCTCCAGTATTCAACGGGTCCGATCACTGAATGGCTGATAGGTAGTCTTTGCAATCTATCCTTCCCTGAATTAATTCAAGAGTCTGATGAGTGGATTGCATGTCATCCTGATAAATTTGTACTTCTCAGGATATCAATACCTCCATGGTGCGTTATTTTATTGTAAATGCATGAAACTGTTGAATCAGAAAGGAAAAAAAAACGAAATGGATTTAAAAATATTTTATTTACAACAGACTCCGTACATGATCCCACACGACATCTGTACAAAAATCTCCAGAGTATGGCACCTGATGCTGCTCCACTGGATGCAAAGAAGTAGGGGGTGATGACAGGATTTATGTGGATGTGTCAGTCCCGTTCTTCGAACTGGCCTTGTATATATTGACAATCAACATAACCTCAGTTGTATACTGTGATTTTGCACAATTTGCCCTCCATGAACGATCACTAAAATCCAACTGCCGCAAGTGCCCGAAATCGGAAATGAAACACAACTCGGGCACAGAAACGTAAAAGGTGTTAATGTTCCAGTTCTTCAAGTAAACAGACTTAGTTAACGGATGTATAAATTATTGCTCCAGCGATTCGTTCCATTTAAGCTATACTTATTTGCTCCCTTTTTCACCTTATGCCGTTTAAGCATTCATATCCATGGACTGTCCACTTAAATTTTGAATGTTATGAAAGTGCATATGTCAAACCAATCATCGGTATCTCTTTCCATATACTTACATCTTATTGCTCAAAGTGGTCCCTCCACTTATTTTTAATTTTCTTTCCACACTTTAAATAATTATCCACTAGTTAATGATCGTCGAAACTGTTTGCCACTGGTAAGTCTGCAGAGACAACTGTATTATTAGTCTGGTCAGTGATGGATCTGCATTAGCAATGTCGTCATCATCATGGTCAGCAATGACATTGTCAGTGTGTGTGCAGCAATTCTTATGAAAAAGCAGCAATTAACATATTCTTCCTGACAGGAAATCGCAGTAAAGTTCGGTTTTATAATATAAAGCTCCACCCCTTATTGGGTGATTTAGTGAAAAAACGTTTCAATATGCAGACCATTATTTATAGCCACTGAATACAAGTGGAATGTGCTTATGCTGCTTCCGATTCTGCTTCCACGGATCTGCATACGAGTCCAGACATAAATTTGAACGGATAGGTAACAACAATGTTTGTGAGAGAACTTCATTGTATCTACCTAATTCTGTTTAGTCTTACAAATGAAAATATGTGTCTGAAGCTGGGAAATGACAGGAGGAACGGACAAAGAGCTGAACAAGAAGGATATCTTCTCCAACTGTTTCCATCTCTCACCTTCCAGAGCTTGTGGATCTTCATCCGGTTGTGTTTCAGGTTCCTGCTCATCCTGCAGAAGCTACTTTATTCTGTTCCTTGGAATGTATTGTCTCATTCGAGTAATGTTTACAAATTATTTCAAAATCTTTTAAAAATCTGTATCAATGTTATTGTACACAAACGTATAACTGAGCGTATCTCGTAATTCTGCAACTGACAAATTATAACGGGTTAACCATATCTCACCTTAACTGTAATTAATCTGACGAGTGATGTGCAATAATTTTCTCCTGTTATTCTGCACCATGTGTTTGAAATAACAACAAAAAACTGACACATTTATATGCAGCATCATCACACTTTTATCAAAGGTTAAATATACCTAACGTATGTTTACACGTATGCAGGGTATTTTAACAATTATATTCACTATTTTATTCATGGTAGGAGACATCGAGGAAATCATACCGGTTGTCTAAAGGTGATGAAAGCTTGGCATTCTCATGATCCCCGGTGGTTTCCATTATCTGAATCCACTGAACACAAACTGCACTGATTTTCGTCATTGCGGGTCTATATCCGCATACGAACTGATCAATGTTCGGATTTCCTCGTGCAGACTGACTAAATATAAGGGTGAAAGAGGATTTGCATGCAAACAACACGACATTTCATTTACATTTACTAAAATAAAAATTGTGCCGGTGCCACATAATATAAACACGGTCCAACGTGATGATAGAAAGGAAAGAATGAACATTTCTCCTTATCCATTGTGTCAAACCTGATATGAGGACGAAAATATCAGCAAACGCCAAGGTTAATTATCTTTATGCCCACTGATGTTTCAGTCACTCTTTGGTGCATTGACCGTACAACTATCACGACCGGACGTGGAATGGACCCAAATGCAGGGCGCAGGCCCTGACGCACTAGGGGTAGGACAGGATGGGGATGCCATGGCATGCAAGGGGTAATGCAGGCGGTGCTGGATCCCAGAGTTCAGGCAAGCGAGGCAGGAGGATCCCAGAGTTCATGCGAGGCACGAGGATCCCAGAGTTCATACGAGGCAGGAGGATCCCACAGTTCAGGTGAGGTAGGAGGATCCCAGAGCTCGAGGCAGACAGGAGGATCCCAGAGTTTAGGCGGGGCAGGAGAGCACCCTGGGGCGGGCGCATAATTCCCAGGCAGGGCCGCCTCCCAGGAAGGAACACGGAGACCCGGGCAAGACGCGGAACACCTGGGCAGGTGTGGGCACAACCCTTAGGGAGCAATGGGTGGCAAGGGTCGGATTCTTTAGGGCGGGCCGCATGGATCCCGGGCAGGGCCGCCTCCCAGGCGGAAACACCGATGCCTGGGCAAGGCGCGGACACCTGGGAAGATGAGGGGTAAGGAAGAGAACCCAATAGAGGTGAGGGTTAAGGAAGGGAGCGGAGTCCCTCCGCCGGGCAACGGCAGACGGCTTCGCTTACCCGACAGAGGCAAGGGTCAGGAAGGGGCTGAGTCCAGGGTGAGCAGCAGGAAACTGGTCTACACCTGTAAATAGAGAGAAGCAAGCAGACAGCGCGACAGCTCCGGCAAGGGAATACGGCGGAACAGCGGGACCAGCGCACACGAGAGAAGCAGAAAAACAAGACGAACCGGACAAAACAAGTACAGAGCAGGTTGCAGAGCGGAATGCAGAGCCGGTAGCGGAGCAGGATACGGAGAAGGATTCGGAGCAAACGAACCAGGTACAGAGCGAGTTAAACCGGCTTCAGAGCAGGACGACCCCAGAACTAGGCCCAGTCCCCGAGCCCCTTATAAACACCTGCCCCCTAATAGGCGACAGGTGTACCTCCTTAAGCAAAGATGATCCAATGGCTCCGGGTGACAGGAGGGCTGGCTGTCCCGGAAGGCGGGCTCCGGACCGGACCCTAACAACAACTCTCTACTCTGAACGATAAGTTGCACGGAGATTCTGTCCACATCGTATAGCCATCTCCTGTTGCACAGAGTACTATAAATGACATTAATATTTGCACATTTTTGATTCTGATTCTGCAGTTTGTAATTTGCACGATATCAACATTTTATTTACTGCAAGGAAGCGGGCGTTGCCATATATAAATATGTTCTGATATCCAGCGACAGAGTGATCACTGATTGCAGGGCATCAGCACTAACAGTGTGACTGTGCTGAAGTGCATTTTTTATAAAGAAGAATAATGATATGGTTTTCTGGTCATACATATTGTTTTCGTTGTGTTCGTCACGAGGTTGGACAAACAACGAAATTGCTAGTTTACTTGGAGATGGTTTGAATTAGCAGTGATATTCTCTGTGTGAAATATCGTGGCACCGAATGAGCTTTGATAATAACATTCCGGTATTGATGGAACTTGACAAGCAGAGACAATATCTGTGTAGTCGCTGCTTGTCAGACTAAGCGCTGATGACACCAGTGTTGCCAGTGATGTGCCTGTAGAGCTGTGACAGTCCAGTTAATTGCAAGTATGGAAGTAACACCACTTCGCTCGTCACAGCCCAGAAAGGGAATTAAATTCTCGTAAATGTAATCCTTCTCAATTAGTTAATGTGTATGTCTGTCTATTTATGCAGCTATCTATCTATTTATATGCGATATTGGCAATAAACTGAAAACCTCTGTCTTTGAAATAGCCGTGATGACAATTTGTTATGGAATATTCAGAATCATGTCTAGAAAACAGATGCATGCTTGAAATGATTGTGAAAATCGTGCAAAGTAATCTTGAAAGAATATCAATGCGTCATGTCGTAGCTGATTCGTTTGTTGTTTTACATGTATTTCTAATTCATGTTTAATTACTGATTAGCGGTGTTGATTGCCTGTTGTTTCCGACGATGGCGTAAAATTTGAAGGAAGGATTTCATAGTGAAAAAACAATTGCGCTGGGGCAGTTCCGCTCCCTCGGCCTCAAAAGTCTTGTTCCAAAGGCAGGAAAGAATGTCAAGATTGGAGACTTTCTCGGCCGCTCTGTACAAACGGGACGATTTCTGTAACTTGTTTTGTCCTTCGTTCTCCATGAAGAGCTGCTGCACCGCCTTCTTTTGGTGTTGAACCTTGTATTCCGGGAACTGGCTTCAGATGCTGGCGTATGCAAATCCCTAAATCATGGGGATTCAAGTTTCCCGGTTACCCTCACCTGGTTTAACCCTTACCTGTCGTGTCGTACCACGGGTTGCCAGTGTCGGCTGCAAACAGTTACTGGGAGCCACCGGTAAGAGCTGGATGTAGGAGGGGACTAAAAGTGGACGAGCTGCCACTAGGGAGAATACGATAAGCCCGGCAATAGAGGTCCAAATCAGTTACTGTTTATAAGATTTTAAAATGAAGGGTTTGGAGATTTTATTTTGGCAGGAAACTTGAGCCGTTATTTTGAGACACATTAATAACAAGTAACTTTCATAGCATGTACAACGTGCACTAAATAAGTTTCAAATCCGATCTTTGGCAGAGCGCATTGGCTCTCTGTTAACGACAGAAAGTATTTTCAGCTGGTGACATGTAGTGTATCTATATGTGTTCCTGAAGGTGGAACACGCACGTTTCACTGAGCTGTTAGTAATTAAATGCTGGTTGTAGTTGAAGATATTTAGCATAATAAATGTTTATTTGAGCAGGACACAATCAACATTTTCAGGATAACAATGGCAGTAATTGCATTCACCAGAGGGTGTCATCGTCTGGTACGAAGTGCACATTCCGGTTCACGGTTCGGTCCACAGACTCTCGACTCCGGGTCCTACGACTGTCTGTTGTTTCGGCTTGGACTCAAGCATTTGCACCTGATGCTCCTCTTGTTGGCTAGGAATATAAGTGGCTCTGGGATTGAGGGTAGTTGGGGTGTCGTCCCGTCAGTCTCCGCTTGGAGTAACCCACCGGTGGAAGGCGCGTTATTTCAGTGAGCATGGATTTGGCTGTTCCGTGGCCCGCCAAAGTTACCGGCCCCCTCGGGTCTTGATACCACCCCCGACCAAGCTCTCTTCCCGTCCCTCGCCTCCGTCGGGTAAGCCAGGCTGGGTGCCGGTACCCTGCTGATTGTTCTGTCCCTTTCTGTCCCTAGCCTCCGTCGGGTTGTGTTCCCGCGCCCTGCCCAAGACACCCGTGGTCCGCCCAGGAGGCTAGCTCCAAGAACCCAACACTCTAACCGGTTCTGGCCCTTCCTGTTCCTTTCCTCCGTCGGGTTGTGTTCCCGCGGCCCGCCCAGGAAGCTAGCTCCTAGAAGCCCAAGCCTCCTTGAACCCCAAGCCTCCAGGATCTCCAAGAACGCCAGGAACGCCACGAACTGCGACCTGCCCCGTCCTTTAGTTTTGTCCCGCCCTGTTCCTAGTACTTCAGTGTCTGTGTCCAGTCGCAACGCCCCTTTATAACAGAGAGCCACCATCTGGAATTTTGTTGCAGACTTGGCCGGACAACACATTCTCACATGTAAATTTACCGTTCAACCCTTGTCCTTATGTAACTTCAACTGAAGATACCTAAAATAAAACAGCTGCACACACCTGAAGTTTGCTGCAGTTTCCTGAATTCTCATTTACTTCAGATAGAAATCATCCTTATTTTCCAGGTTTTATTGTTTGATTTTGCACAACATTTGTCTGACCTTCGACTCCCATTCCACTATTCCTCCCTACTAATCTCATTCCTGGCACTTATCACTGCAAGCATTAGAAGTGTCTCACCTGCATCTAAACGCCCTCCCTCATTCCACATTAGTGAGTCCCAATATAAATTCCGCTACCGCATTGTGGAACACTATCGCTTCGCATTCACCCTCTAAAATCCATGCTTTCTGCATTAGCGAATGAACGTGTGAACATGGTCCGGTGTTCCTATCAAGGTGGATCTGCGTCCGGTCTATATGAATGGAGCCATGTGAATTCCAGGTAGATTGGCAGAATAAAGTTCATACTGCCTTGCAACAGGATGCACAAATTCACGTCGAAGACTTGCTCTATGACTCGCCTCCTAAAATATCCTACTTTCTGTCCACAGATGACACGGAACAAGAGTCTGATGGAATATTCCACACTTAAATCTTCAGCAAGTCAATAAGAACGTTGATTCCGTTACGAAAACAGTAAATATATAAGTGAGGCAGGGTTTTTTTTATAACAAATAAAACATTTATTATATACTGAAAAACAAACCACTAACGTAACAGGAAATCAGCTGCTGTGCGGCAGCTTAAACTGTTCTTAAAGGAATAAAGCGAAAACAGTTCTTAAAACGATGTTGCAAAAACATTTCTTCAAAGTAGTGCTGCAAAAGTTCAAAATGCTTACAGTACATTAAAGGAGAGACTTTTTAGACGATTTAAGTTCTCTTTCACGTCGTGTTGTTGCTGTTCCCAGTCGAACTATACTTTTCCTGGAGAATTTACGAAGATGAAAATGAAGTGACTTAAAGGCACTGACCTTTCCTTTACAAAACTGTACCTAAGCCTTTCTGCTATTATTCACAGGGGTTACCACAGGGACAGCCAACGAATTCCTTTCGAATGAGGATCAAACAAGGTCGAACCTGTTTCACCGTCGAAATCGAATTTCCTCGATCTTTTAGCTGCCGAAGTCCGATCTTCACTCTCCACTGATTTTAACTGGCAGTATTATAAAGGAACTGCCGGCAGTGACCTTTTAAACTTTAGGCATTAAATAAAACTCCACCTTTCAACCAAACTGCGTCATAATATTGAACCACGCAGAGGCATGGAGTCAACATTGCAAATCCAGCCACGAACTTCCCCTACTCACAGGGAGGGGTCCTCCTTTTATACCCTGTAAAAAAAAACTGTCACATGACCTCTACTAGCCGGAAATGACGTCACTCCTCCATCACAAGACCACTACCTTAAGTCCAGTATAGCTTCAACACCACTGTCACGTGACAAGTACAAGATACCCACGGGTACGTAACACCTCCCTCCAGCAAAGGATCCCACTTCATCACATTTCATTCTGCAGTGTGAACCGTGCGCAGTGCTCGTCTAAGCAGCACCTCCAGCGCCTGGACCAATGACCAGAGTTGCAGGGAAAACTCGCCATCTCAGAGTCCTTGTTTGAGTCAGAAACATACTTTGCCGAGAAATATATCTCCGTCCGTCAGTGTCCTTCTCCACCTCTTCCCATTTGCTACGTGAAAGGCTGCAATCTTAAAAGTCATTGCCATCGGAGGCAGAACTGGAGACAATGAATAAATGATGCCTTGGTAACAACACAATTATCGCAGAAATCACCAGAACTAGTACGAGCTTTGATGTATTGGTCAATGAAGAAGATGTATTGATTTCTGGCGCAGTTGACAATTAAATGGCGGAGTTGGAATTGCTGTCACAACAAATGGCAACAGTTTCCGAGTTACTGATAGAAAACAATTTACAAGAAAAGGTGAATACTGAGTGGTGAGTCAGCCCATGGTGATGATAACAGTCCGGCACATCGCACATCGATCCAGTTCTACGATAGATAAACACGTGAGGCTTTCTCTAGGCAACCGAGGGCTACACATTCGTACGTTCCAATGAAGAATGGTGATATTTTGTTTCTCCAATAAGCCAAAGGCCGCCCATCGCTATGAGTCCCCCAATAGGCACGAGTGTGCTTGTACCACAAAAGCAGAAGGAAATGAGATTGAAATGTGAGCTTGAACACACCTCTGTTCTGAACATATGAAAATGGTGACAAGGTGGAACATGAGAAGACACTGAGTGGGGAAATGTGACAGAGTAGGTCATGAAGGCACAGATTATTATTAAAGAAAAATAGGCTCTTCGGTCTCTGTAGATCATCCCTCTGTGAACTTCTGTCTTGTCCCATTTATCTGCATCCTCCGCTGAAATGACAATAAAAAGTAACTTGACTGATCTTGGCTTCAACCTCCGGCCCTCTCTCATCCACGTACCTACTCGACCTTCACTGAAATGATACCATTGAATCCGCATCTACCAGTTGGGCCTGCAGTTCCGTCCACACGCGTTCGATCCTCTGAGTGAATAGCGTCTGCTACATACACCTCTTGCACGTTTTAACTTTCTCCCCAAGACTAAGAACTCCAGTTGTAGTTTCACTCAAAGGATAGAACATAGAAATCCACAGCATATTACAGGCCCTTCGGTCTACAAATCTCTGCCGAATATGTAACCTGCTCTAGAAACTCACTAGGCTTTCCTGAGCGAATAGCCTTCTATTGTTGTAAAATCCATGTACCTGTCTAAAAGACTCTTATAAAAACACTATTGTATCCGCTTTCAACACCGGTGCCGGCAGTGAATTCCATGGACACCCCTATTCAATCAGTGCGCCTTAACGTGTCCTATTTTTCCTCACAACGCAGATCACCACGTGCTTGTGTGTATTAAATTCCACCTGCGATTTTTCAACCCATTTTCCAGCCAGTCAACATCAAGCTACAAGCTTGAATGGAGTTTCTGGGTAGAGAACGTCCCCAACCAAGGAACCATCCGCAATGCTTCCGATTCAATTATCTACATCGACATCTAAGGCATTAACATTCATGACAAAGTAGGCATCTCAGAGTCAAAGAATCAACCACCCACTTTCTGTTAATCCAAAAAAAACGTTAATCAATCCGTCCACAAGCCGCATCTAAATTCGTGTTGGTGCATAATTTTTTATTATGAAAGGTCCCTGGAACATTGCTCTCGATCTCTTTTATATGCTCAGAAGGACATACGTACAACATGTTTTATTGTGATACATGTTATCAGGTGATACTGTGACTTTCGTCATTCAAATGACTCGAAATGACTAGAACCGGCGATAGAAAAAATGACCATATCTTCCCTCTCAATAAAGTGTACTTAATTTCACCTGCCACGTAAATGTCCCGCACTCAATGTCAGAAGCGAATGTGATCCGCTGAATGTGACAAAATAAATCTCTTTGAAGTTGATTGTCCATGTTGATTGTTCAGGGTGATTGTGTATGTTAGACTCATTAGATAATGTCCCATTTCAGCAGCGGACGTCAGATATCTTGGACAGTACATTGGCAACGTTCATAATATTTTTTGTTTAAAGGTTAATAATTTGTAACATCTCTTGGGGATATGAATTCATAGCACGGTGACAGAGTGAGAAAAACACTTTAATGCAAATGTTTTTGTAGCTGGCTGCTCCCTAATGCGAAGATGTGATAACCACACTAATTGCCTCAGTGGAATTGCTCTCACTTGTATATAAATCTGTGAAACCAGTCACATTTCCATATGAGCAGTTGGATCCTTCTGTCCAACTGAACGCTGCTTCTGACGGAATATGGAATATCCAGCGATTTACTACATCGCGGGAGTTTTCTATCCTGCAATTGTAGCGATCGGTATCCCTGGTAAGATACTGGATCTGGTCACTCTGTGTACGCTGCCGTTGTCATCTTGCTTATGATCCGCTGCGCTGCTTGTACTCTTACAAGCACAGATGCTACCTTCGTCTGAAAGGTGTTTCCAGAATTGAGCATTCAAGTATCTCATAGTTTCTTTATTCAGATTCCATATCCTTTTTAGTTTTTCTATTTGTTTTGTCAGTGATGTTGGTGCCGATATTGTAATAATTCAATAGATTAACCTTGCCCCGCTTTCTGAACCGACAGTGGTCGCTTTATCAGATCGGCACCTTTTTCAACTGACCCGCCTGTCGATTATTGACACTCAGGTCTGTTGTTCCATAAACCACTAAATTGTAACTTATGCATTAAATCTCATGATTTCACTACAAATAACCGCTTCAGCTATTTCACCACAAATAATGGAAATGGTGTTGTTTATGGAGAGATGGAACTTCACCGGTACGTGAGTCGTGGAAATCAGATTCCCGGCTCCAACCTATCGGTAAGACGCCCACGCGCTGCTGATTCTGTCCATTGTTGTCCAGCCGGAGTGCACGGACAGAGTCCGCACAAATTGAATTTCTTCTTTTCACTTGCAAATAAACAAAAATAATATCCTGCATAGCATAGTAAAAATGGTGTTCATTCAAACATTGGCATCTAACGATAATTCTGAGTTGATTTTTATTTCTCTCCAAATTTCTTGTAGTTAATGTAATGGCGATTGTGATCCTATCTCGGGGAAAATGCGGACTCTCCAAATGCATCACCCGTTACCTGGTTGGAATGGCAACAGCGGATCTGCTGGCGGTTATAATATTCGCTTTACTGGATCAAACCAACAATATCTACTTTTATTCCAGATACCTGCTCATCACTCCTGTATGCGCTCTGACAATGGTATTTCATATTGTGACAAGGGATTGTTCTGTTTGGTTTACGGTCAGTTTTACCTTTGATCGTTTCATCGCAATATGTTGTCGAAAGCTGCGGGATCGATACTGCACTGAGAGAACAGCAACAGTGGTTATGGTGACCGTGGTCATAGTGAGCTGCGGGAGTAGTGCCCCGTTTTACTTTGCTCTTGAACCTTACGTCATCATTGACAACGTTCCATGGCGTTGCGTCCAAACATATGAATACACTACGTCAACCGTGTGGAAAGGAATCGAATTACTGGATAGTATTTTTACACCGTTGCTACCAATCGGCTTAATTCTAGTGTTCAATGGGTTAACAGTAAGAGATATAATTGCGGCAAATAGAGTCCGCAGAGGGCTTCGGCAAAGCAGCGATAAACAGAAAGATACCGAGGTGGAAAACCGCAGAAAGTCGATGATTTTGTTATTTGCTATATCAGGTAATTTCATATTATTTTGGATGCCCTATGTAGCGCATTCCCTGAAATGGCAAGTGGAAAATTACTATTACCAGGTCAAATATTTCAGTTCCCCGGTGTATATACTACAGCAATTTGGGTTCATGTTTCAATTCCTTAGTGTGTGCACCAATACCTGTATCTATACACTGACACAGAAGAAATTTAGAACAGAACTGAAGAATGGAATGAAGTATGTGTTTACGTTAAATGGCCATCTGTGTGGATAACGCCCACGGTAATTGTATTCCAGCGGAGCTTTGAATAAAACAGTTTAAAAAATCAGTAGGTTTGGTAAAAATGTGATAAATTCAAACAATCCTGTGCCTGGTCATCCTGAAATGAATATATTCCAAACTATCGCACAGACTTGACAACAACCCGGAAAACGGTACCTCTGCATAAAAGCCAGGACCAACAGGCTCCGGGACAGCTTCAATCACCGGGCCATCATACTGATTAACGCATGCTGAATTGAGTGTTTTTCTATGTTACAATTATTGTTTTATTTATTATAAATGACGATGACTGCACATTGTACCTTGAGACGGCGAAGTAACGTAAAGAGTTTTATACCTCATGTATGTGAAGGATGTAAGAAATAAAGTCATTTCAATCACAAAGGAAGGAATGACTCCCGGACTTTTCGGGGTTCAGATGTTTCAAAGTGGTCATGGTCGGGTGAAAGAGTAAAAGAAATCTCTTTGAAACAGAGGGAGACTGTGATAGTATCACAGCCGTGGAAAGGGAGGACTCTGTGGGGGGATTGTACGTTAATAGACTGTGAGTGGAACTCAGAAGTAGGAAGGGAACAAACACTCGTTTGAAAGTATTCTGTACAGAGCTCCCATCACCAAAATGTAAAGATCAGACAGACACAGTGACAGATCGGGAGATAGATTTTGTTCAGGTGCCATTTTAACAGCGTTGTTGTGACAGACAACATAAACATCACTAATATTCATTGGCACTTTCTCAAGTTAAAAGGTTTAGATGTAACAGAATTTCTCAGTTGTGTCCAGGAAGCAGTCCTGGCATAATATGCGGCCAGGCGGATTACGGATCAGTCTATCCTGGATCTAGTACTAGAAAGCGAAACAGGTCAGCATTTCAGAACCAGACGGCACAGCTATTCCACATTTACTAATAGCTTACACTGGGATAGGAGAAGACAGAAATGAATATATTTAATTGATGCTATTAGGTACGAACTTGGGAGCCGAGTTTGGGAAGTGATTTGTTCTCTCAAATGAACAACAGAAATATGGACATTGCTAATGGAGCACTTGATTGGGGTTCAGTATTGGCTTGTTTCAGTGACCCGGTGAACGGATGGCCCCGTAAAGTATCCCTGTTTGACAAGAGATACGGAGCATCTCTTCAAGAAGAAGAAAGGAATATACTTAGGTTTGGGAAGAAAGGAGCAGACAGGGCTGTGGAAAGTCACAATGCAGCGAGAAGGGATTTAACATTGGACTTGGAAGGGGACATGAGAAGGCCTGACAGCCCATTAAGATCAGTGAAGAACAGGAGATGACGGAAGAGGGAGAGTGCGAGAGATCAGCGATAAATGAGGTTGTATGTGTCTGGAGTACAAGAAGCAGTGTATCCTTACTGATATTTTTCTTCGGTATTCACAAGGGACCGCGACCTTGATGATTTAAATCCTAGCAAGAGGCGGAGAGGGAAGAGGTAAAAGAAGCTCTGAGAGAAGCTTCTTTTTTTTAAACTGATCACAGCAATGAGGCTAGACTGCGCAGACTCGTAATGTAGCACGACAAAGGATTAAAAAGAAAGACCGCCATATACAGCGGCCATCGTCGGAGTGGACTGAAGCAGAGTGGGTCGACTTTGGCTCAATCAGGCTTCGGCGAGAACAGGCAGAGGCGAGGTTTGAACGGGGCACAACTGCTCAAGCGCTTGAAAGTCGCTCCTTGGACAAACGGGAGAATTTAAATAGCTAGCTGAGGCTGAGTACAAGCTTCACTCCAGATGAGGTAAGGCCGGGTAAACCCCTTTAATTAATCTAATTAGATTAGGAGTAGGTAATGGAGGCAGCAGTTAGGGCAGTTGAGTGCTCCATTTGCAGTATGTGGGATGTCAGGGCCAGCACAGCTGTCCCTGATGACTACGTCTGCAAATGGTGCATCCAACTGCATCTCCTGTCAAATCGTGTTAGGGAATTGGAGCTGGAGCTGGATGAAATTCCGATCATTCGGGCGGCAGAGGCAGAAATAGACAGGAGTTTCAGGGAGATAGTCACCCCTAAGGGTCAGGAGACAAGTTGCTGGGTGACTGTCAGGAGAGGGAAGAGGGATAAACAGGAAGATCAGAGCACCCCGTGGCTGTTCCCATCAACAATAATTATACCGTTTTGGATACTGTTGGTGGGGACGACCTACCAGGGACAAGCTGCAGTGATTACATTTCTGGTACCAAGACTGGACCCTTAGCTCAGAAGAGAAGGAGGGAAAAGAGGATAGCAGTAGTGCTAGGGCATTCGATAGTCAGGGGGACAGATAGTAGGTTCTGTGGAAGAGATCGACAATCCCGGATGGTCTGTAACCTCCCTGGTGCCAGGGTCCGTGATATGTCTGATCGAGTTCTCAGTATTCTCAAGAGGGAGGGTGAGCAGCCAAATGTCGTGGTCCATGTAGGGACCAATGACGTGGGTAGGAAGAGCGAGGAGGTCCTGAAAGGTGAGTTTAGGGAGCTAGGTGACAAGTTAAAGGACAGAACTTCCAGGATAGTGATCTCAGGATTGCTACCAGTTCCATGTGCAGGTGGGTTTAGAAATAATAAGATAGTGCAGATCAACACGTGGCTTAAGGCATGGTGCAGGAGGGAGGGCTTCAGATTTATAGATAATTGGGCAATTTTCCAGGGAAAGTGGGCCCTGTTCCGGCAGGACGGTTTACATCTGAACTGGAGGGGGACAAATATACTTGCTAGAGTGGCTCCAGTGGATTTAATCTAGATATGAGGGCGGAGGGAAACCAAAGTGCAGGAACAGATGTATGGGAGAAGGAAGAAAAATAAGACAGTAAAGTGCTATGTACTGTTAGAGATAAACAGAGAGGAAGAGGTGGAGAATTTCTGAAATACATTGATGCTAGGAGCATTATATGAAAGGTGGACGAGCTTAGAACGTGGATTGATAGCTGGAAATATGATGTTTTAGTTATTAGTGAAACGTTGTTGCAGGACGGCTGAGATTGGCAACTAAATATTCTTGGATTTTGTTGTTTCAGGTGTGATAGAATCGCAAGGACAAGAGCGGGAGGTGTTGCGTTGCTTGTCAGAGCAAATTTTACAGCTCGGCTCTGGCAGAATAGATTGGAGGGCTCGTCTAGGGAGAATATTTGGGTGGAATTGAGGAATGGGAAAGGTGTAGTAATATTTATAGGGGTGTAGTATAGACCACCTAATGTGGATCGAGAATTGGAGGAGCAAATTTGCAAGGAGATAGCAGATATGTGGAGTAAGCACCGGGTTGTGATTTTGGGAGATTTTAATTTTCCACACATAGACTGGGAAGCCCAAACTGTAAAAGCGACGGATGGTTTGGAGTTTGTAAAATGTGCGCAGGATAGTTTTTTGCAGCAATACATAGAGCTACCAACTAGAGAAGGGGCAGCGGTGGATCTTTTGTTAGGGAATGAAATAGGTCAGGTGACGGAGGTGTGTGTTGGTGAGCACTTCGGGTCCAGAGATCGCAATGCCATTAGTTTCAATATAATTATGGAGAAGGATAGGACTGGACGCAGTGTTGAGATTTTTGATTGGGGAAAGGTTAACTTTGAGGCAATGCGAAAAGATTTAGAAGTAGTGGATTGGGAAAATTTGTTTTATGGGAAGGATATAATAGAGAAATGGCGGTCATTTAAAGGTGAAATTTTGAGGGTACAGAATCTTTATGTTCCTGTTAGGTTGAAAGGAAATGTTATAAATTTCAGAGAGCCATGGTTTTCAAGGGATATTGGAGACCTGATTCGGGAAAAGAAGGAGACCTACAATAAATATAAGCAGCATGGAGTAAATGATGTGCTCGAGGAAAATAAAGAATGTAAGGAGAATCTTAAGAAAGAAATTAGAAAAACTAAAAGAAAATATCAGGTTGCTTTGGAAAGTAAGGTGAAAATAATTCCAAAGGTTTTCTACAGTTACATTATTAGGAAAAGGATAGTGAGGGATAAAATCGGTCCCTTCAAGAATCAGAGTGGACAGCTATGTGTGGAGCCGAAAGAGATGGGGGAGAATCTGAACAATTTATTTTCTTCGGTATTCACTAAGGACAAGGATATTGAATTGTGTAAGGTAACGGAAACAAGTAGGGAAGTTATGGAAAATATGACGATTAAAGAGGAGGAAGTACTGGCGCTTTTAAGGAATATAAAAGTGGATAAATCTCAGGATCCTGACAGGATATTCCCTATGACCTTGAGGGAGATTAGTGTAGAAATAGCAGAGGCTCTGACAGAAATATTTTAAATGTCATTAGAAACGGGGATGGTATCGGATGTGGTTCCATTGATTAAAAGGGGTTCTAAGAGAAATCCTAGCAGTTATAGGCCTGTCATTTTGACGTCAGTGGTGGGTAAATTAATGGAAAGTATTCTTAGAGTTGGTATATATATTTATCTGGATAGATATGATCTGATTAGGAACAGTCAATATGGATTTCTGCGTGGAAGATCATGTTTGACAAATTTATTGCATTTTTTGAAGAGGTTAGGAGGAAAATTGACGAGGGTAAAACAGTGGATGTTGCTTATATGGACTTCAGAAAGGCCTTTGAGAAGGTTCCGCACGGAAGGTTAGTTTGGACGGTTCAATCGTTAGGTACTTCAATTAATATTGAAGTACAAACGTTTGTAGTAAAATGGATTCAACAGTGGCTGGATGGGAGACGCCACAGAGTAGTGGTGGATAACCGTTTGTCAGGTTGCAGGCCAGTGACTAGTGGTGTGCCTCAGGGATTTGTACTGGGTCCAATGTTGTTTGTCATATACATTAATGATCTGGATGATGGGGTAGTAAATTGGACTAGTAAGTATGCAGATGATACTAAGGTAGGTGGCGTTGTGGATAATGAAGTAAGGATTTCTAAGTTTGCAGAGAGATTTAGGCCAGTTATAAGTGTGGGCTGAGCGATGGCAGATGGAGTTTAATGCTTGTAAGTGTGAGGTGCTACATTATGGTAGGAATAATCCAAATAGTAAATGGCAGGACACTGAAGAATTCAGTAGAACAGAGTGATCTGGGAATAATAGTGCATAGTTCCCTGAAGGTTGAATCGCATGTGGATAAGGTGGTGAAGAAAGCTGTTGGTACGTTGGCCTTTATAAATCAGAGCATTGAGTATAGGAGTTGGGATGTAATGTTAAAATTGTACAAGGCATTGATAATGCCGACTTTGGAGTATTGTGTACAGTTCTGGTCACCGAACTATAGGAAAGATGTCAACAAAATAGAGAGAGTACAGAGAGCATTTATTAGAATGTTACCTGGGTTTCAGCACCTAAGTTAGAGTGAAAGATTGAACAAGGTAGGTCTTTATTCTTTGGAGCGTAGAAAATTGAGGGGGGACTTGATAGACGTACTTAAGATTATGAGGGGGATAGATAGCGTTGACGTGGATAGGCTTTTTCCATTGAGAGTAGGGGAGATTCAAATAAGAGGACAGGAGTTGAGACTTAAGGGGCAAAAGTTTAAGGGTAACATGATGGGGAATTTCGTTACAGAGAGTGGTAGCTGTGTGGAATGGGCTTCCAGAGCAAGTGGTAGAGGTAGGTTCGTATTGTCATTTAAAGGAAAATTGGATAGGTACATGGACAGGAAAGGAATGAAGGGTTATGGGCTGAGTGTGGGTCAGTTGGATTAGGTGAGAGTAAGCGTTCGGCACGGACTAGAAGCGCCGAGATTACCCGTTTTACGTGATGTCATTGTTATATGATCATATTATTATAATAGTGCATTAAGGCTTATTTTGCAAAATACAGATGGGAACGAAACCGTAGACACATGCTTAAGGAAGGGGAATTGTAGGGTCTTACAGCGCAGAGTCTTGTTCTGGAGTCTTATATTGAATGGCGGAGCAGACTCGATAGACATACTTCTGCCCCTTGATCTTATTCTCTTATTTGCATTTTGCCTGATAACTCCACATGTGTTAAAGTTATTCGAATTAACGGTTTGGGTGAATTTGTGCTAGAAGAATTGTGTAAGGTCCTGAGAAATGTTTCTATGTTATACAACAGACGCGGCGATAACATACAGGACTAAAACAGGCCATTTAGCGATTCCTTGGTGTGAATCGGCCAGATTCTAAATTAAGTTCGTTTCCTCCGTTTACATGTAGAGGACGAAACTTACAACCTAATATTGAACACGCTGCACAAAGATGTGTCCGTACTCATTGAACAATAAAATGGCACAATGAGCAAAAACAAGGTTAATTGTGCTTGCTCAGTGGATTGTGTCTGATTGGAATAATGAGTTGTTCCCTGGATAGTCCCAGTGGATCTCCCTTCTACTATATAAAAGCTGGTTTAGCACTTTGCCAGAACGTAGGGCATTTCTAACAGCTTTGAAGAACTGCTCGCAGATTCTTACTGAAAATGCCGTATGTAACTATTTACAATGTAGCACGCATCTATTATCCGATCCTTGCAGCGCTCGGCATTCCTGGTAAGATAATACATCTACTGGCTATGTGAGTGTTTTCATCTTCCTATTCCTCATGGCACTTACAGCAAATTGACCAGGTTGCTGTCCAGTTGTCAATTTTACCATTTGAGTTCGTGGTAATGCTGAGTTTCTTTTTTTCCGATAAAGAACCAGACTTGAAAATCGGAGAAACATTTTGGATGCATTTCTTCTGTTTTGGTCCTCATTAAAGACGAAAAATGTGTTCTTTTAGGGATAAAACATTCATATGCAACCATAGCAGAGCTAACAAACTGATTTACAGTTAGTTGCCGAAATGTGGATGCATCTGCTGTAAAACAACGAATTATTCTTTCTTTCATCGCCGTCAGGTAACTACACAAGACCGAACTAAATTTCTACTAGATTGGCACTTTTCTTCCAAACTACGTCCTTTCGAGTACAGAACAATCACTGTCGATATATCCATCTGTCAGAAATATTCCGGCTATGCTCGTGATGAAACATTGAGATGCTTTGGTGTTGTATGAAGTGGCAGACTTCCACAAGCATGAAGATAGCCAAAACTACCGTCTAACCTTGGTTCTCATTTACAGCGATCAAAGTGATCAGATCCGAGTGATCAGAGACAGTCCATCGTTTTCTAAATGAAAATCAAAACATTGCAACTGCAAACAAAATGGAAATGAAAAACAATTGAAGAAACAAATGATTTATGAAGGAGAATGCAGAGTACACGAAACTTTTGAGATGGAAAAAGGACTACGTGCTGGAGTTGATGAACTCCTCGTCAGCACTGTTTAAGCGAGAAACTTGTTTCCTGAACAGGAGAATGGAAAGATAAATCGAAAGATGTTTTTGCATTAGGAAACACCAGGGCGACTGTAAATGAGCCTAGCCGATGATTTTGATAAACGTGTTTTCGACAAAGAGGGTAACTTTGATGTTATTGCAAACACATAGTACAATTAGAGAGCAAGTTAGATGAATGTGACGATTGCAAAATGCAGAGTTGCGACATGTGCCTTTGACCGACAGTGCCAGTGGAGAGGGATAGCTGAGTGAATGTCACAGATAGATGAATGTTCATTATAATCAGATGGAGAGTGTGACAACTTGCTGCTGTGTAGTAAAATCCTTTCCAGTGTTACATTCTATAGTTGTACCGTGGGGAGCATTCTGACAGACGGCATCACTGTCTGGTATGGAGGGGCTACTGCACAGAACCGAGTGAAACTGCAGAAGATTGTAAATCTAGTGTGCTCTCTCTTGGGCACTAGCCTACAAAGTACCGAGGACGTCTTTATGGAGCGGTGTTTCAGAAAGGCAACGTCCTTTATTAAGGACGTCCAGTACCCAGGGCACGCCGTTTTCTCAAAGTTACCATTAGGTAGGAGAGAGCGAAGCTTGAAGGCACACACTCAGCGATTCAGTAACAGCGTCTTCCACTCTGCCATCCGATTCCGAAATGGACATTGAAGCTTTGGACTCTAAGTACTATTTTTCTATGCAGTATTTCTGTTTTCTGCACATTTAAAATATCTATTCAATACATATAAAACATTTACTTGTTTATTTCTTATTATGTTTTATTTTATTTTATATATTTATTAATTATTATTTTTTCTCTCTGCTAGAACCTGTAAGGCATTGAACTGCTGCTGCTAAGCGAACAAATTTCCTGTCACATGATGGTAATTATAAGCCTAATTCTGATTCTGACATTCTGCCTATTTCATATTTTGAAAATCTCTGTCTGTGGTGTCATGCCTCGTCTGAACGAGGCTCAACCGAAGCCCCTCCACACCGGGAACAGCCGCAGCACATCTTCCACTCCAGAAGCACTACAGCCTTCACGAACAAATATGAAATTTCTGATTCCGGTTATCTAGGACTCCCGCCTATACCGCATTAACATTTCTACCGCAGTCCGGTCACCTGTAATATTGGACCAGTTTCTTTCCTTTTCAGCACAAACGCAATATCAGGTGAGTTGGCAGCTTTGTGCCCTGAAAGTCCTGGAGTCGGTTTTTATTTTTATTTGGGTTTTAACAGCATTTTAAAATTTTGAGAGCAAAGGAACCTGTTCTGAGGATGATTTGACAGTTCGATTGAATCTACCAAGCAAAACCGTTGATTGTTCCTGCACCGTTGGCTTCACGGTGTCGAAGACACCTTCTCTAGCTCTTTTATAGTTCTCTGTGGCTCACCTTATTCCGGCTGTAAAACAACAACGACACGTTTCCTATCGCTTCTGATGTTGTTCACGGGTTTATCCCCTGAAACATTAGCCATTTATCAACATGAAATTAAACATTTATCAATAACCATTTATCGACCATTTACCTTACGTATGACAAGTTGAACTTATTGAGTCCTTTTCCCTTTATTTTTTATTTAACTTCTGAAATATTTTCTGGAGGCCACTCCACTGCTAAATATACCACCCCGTGTAACAAATCTCCACTTTAAGTCGCATTAGCCACATCAGTTATTTGAATTCAGATTTCTTTGGCACAAATACGCCGGTAAAACAGGTGAGGATACTGGTACTGGCGTGCGCTCACTGCAATCTGCATTTTTCTCATTTGTCAATTAGGACAGATGATTCGTTTGAACTTCTGGAAAAGTAAGCTATTTTTCTTCTTTATATATTGAAGTGAATTTAACTGCGATTCTGATCCTGTCTCGGGGAAACTGTGGACTCTCCAAATGTATCACCCGTTACCTTGTGGGAATGGCTGTGTCAGATCTCATCGTGGTTGTCATTGCAGTTATTGGGCAGGATATCAATAATCTCTACTTGTACGCCAACTTCTTGCACCTTACTCCGGTTTGCGTTCTGACGTTTGTGCTTAAAATTGCAAGCCTGGACTGCTCCGTTTGGCTAACAGTTGCTTTTACAATCGAACGCCACGTTACTATTTGCTGCCAAAATCTTCGGAAACGATACTGTACAGAGAGAGCAGCAACCATAGTTATAGTCATAGTGGGGGTTATCGGCTTTGTGAGGTGTATTCCGGTTTTCCTTGTACTGGAGCCGCAAGTAATAATCAACAATGTACCTTGGCGCTGCGTCTTCATACCAGAATACTTCACTTCACCGGTGTGGAAGGCCTACGAGTTGTTTGACAGCATCAAAACACCATTACTGTCAATTGTTTTAATCCTTCTATGTAACGGTTTAACAACGAGTCATATTATAGCGGCAAATAGAATCCGCAAGGGACTCCGGAGAAACACTGAAAATCAAAAAGACCCTGAAGTGGAGAACCGGAGAAAGTCGATTATTTTATTGTTCGCTGTGTCGGGAAATTTCATTTTTCTGTGGATACCCTATATCATACACTCTATGAAATGGCAAGCAGTAAATTATTCCTTCACAGACAAACATATGAATACACCGATTTTCATCTTTCAAGAAAGTGGTATCATGCTAATGTATCTGATTACCTGCACCAACACTTCCATCTATGGCCTGACGCAGAGGAAGTTCAGAGAGGAGCTAAAGAACGGGATAGAATATGTGTTAACAATAAATGGGTTGCTATGCAAATATCAGTAATACCAGCCGACTAGAACTTGATAAATTTATAAACAAATATTCCAAAGGCTTTATCTTTTTTGTCAGCATTCCATAGACCCAGAAATGATAGAATTCGCACCGTGAATGATTACGCACTGTAAAAATGGAATGAATTGCTCTAGATAGTCAATTCTGCCATTGCTAAATTTGGTTCTAAAAGACATTACTCACAGGGAATGGGTTATGAATAAGAAAGGCACCGTGCTGGTAAAATCTAACGCCCGCAGTTGCAACACAATATGAACCATTTTATTACTCAACGGTACATTGGCGGTCGTCGATAAATTGTGCTTTTAGTTCATTTTTATAACAGCAAACACAGAGAGTTTGGTCATCTAGACTACACTCTGCACTGCACAACACTATTAATTACATAAATTATCACCATAAGCCCAATAGCTTTTGTTACCAAACAAATCCGCTTGTTAATTGATTACTTATCATTGAAGCTGCTTTCAGATTTTTTTTTCATTCACTCGGGAACAGTTTGTAGGTTTTGGAGTTGGTAGATTTTTTTTTTATTTAGTCATCAGGATATTTGCTGTCTTCTTCGGCCGCAAATTAATGAAAATTCAGTACGATTCTATTTGCTCTTAACTTCCCATTATCCATGTCATGACTGGGAAAGCAGATACTCGTTTTAACCATATAACCATATAACAATTAGAGAACGGAAGCAGGCCATCTCGGCCCTTCTAGTCCGTGCCGACGCTTAAACTCACCTAATCACACTGACCCGCACTCAGCCCATAACCCTCCATTCCTTTCCTATCCATATACCGAACCAATTTTACTTTAAATGACAATTTTACTTTTCACTAATTTTACTGCTCCGAGCTTTGGTATTGACTGTCCTGCGCAGAAGCAAAGATGCTGACGAACCTATATGTAGGACTGAGGCTGAAAATCTGTCAGTGATGTTTCACAACAACAGCCTCTCACTCAGTGTCAGCAAGATCAAGGAGAGATCATTGATCAGGAGGAGAAAAACGGCGGTCCATGAGCGAATTCCTCATCGGCGGATCAGATATGTAAAGGGTCAACAACTTCAAATTCCACAGCGTTATCATTTCAGAGGATCTGTCCTGGGGCCAGCATGTTATTGCCATTGCAATGAATGTACGTCAGCCAACCATTCCTTGTTTTCTCCTCGATGCAGCCATCCCATTTCAGAGACGGTTTTCACTCATCTTCACTCTTCTCATCACTGAAATGGTCCCGTAACCTATGGACTCAATTCAAGGAATCCTCATCTCATGTTCCCAATACTTATGATAATGATGATTATTATGTATACTCTTTTTCATTCTTTTTTGTGTTTGCATTGTGTGCAGTGATTTCCTCATTGGTCGTTTGTCTACCCTGTTCGTTGCCGTTCGTCAATGATCTATTGCGTTTCTTGAATTTACTGTAGAAGCCTACACGAATATGGGGACATGCACATATTTGTATAATAAATATATATCGACGTTTAAACTTCCAATGCTCTGCATTGCGTTCCGTTCATAACTTTGTCCCCTCTACACAGAAGTAGCGAAACACTGATTAACTTATTTCTTTGCGAATCACCTATGTTCAATGCATCTGAATAACTCCGATGTCCCTGTTGAATGACATTTTATCTCAACAATCTATTCCTATCCTAACCTCTCTGCCTGCAGCAGGACAACTCGATAGGGCCTTGAGCCATTCGACATCATTGGATCACAAACGGAGAGATCAGCGACATAGCATTTCACGTTTGGCCCAGCATGTTAGTTCCAATTGTAGCAAAACACGACAGCCTCACAGGCCCTGCTATCTTCTCGCTGTTGCCATTAGGACGAAGGGACAGGAGTCTGAAGGCACACACCTCCATGTTTGAGTAGTTATTCACTCTACTTCACTCTCCCCATCACTGATCTGTCCCAGCAACCTATAGACTCAAATTCAGGAACTCCACATCTGTTGGCCTCAGTAGTTTTTGTTTATTACTTAATGGGGATGATGTTGATGAAAATGATGATAATGATAATGACGTTAATGAAGATAATGAAGATTATGAATATGATGGTAATGATAATGATAACAATGATGATAAAGATGCTGATGATGGTGATTATTATAATTATGATTAATGGGATTATTATTTTTTTCTGTTTAGTACCGTTTCAGACGTTTAATTATCTTTTACACATTGGTTCTTTGTCTGTCCTGCTCGGTGAAGGTTTTCAGTCATCCTATTTTGTTTCGTGTACTGTGCATGCCCATAAGAAAACGAATCTCATGTTTGTTTGTGTCTTCACATTTGCACTTGGATAATGTTCTTTGACCTTTAACGTTACCTGGTATGCATCTTGAACAATCTGATTAGTGTGCACCTGATCTTGGTAATGTTCTCCAGTAATATCGCTTATTTTCTGCTGGAGGGACTGTATCTGGCTTTCTCATTCCGCTAAATCTAAGGTGTTGACTCTTGCTACCCGTGATGCTTAACATGACCCCACTAATTCCAGTAGTCTTGTTTCCCTGCAATGTTGACTGGACGCCAACTCACTCCTGTTTAGTTGTCTCCAACGAAGGTGAATAAAGAATCGTTTCGTTGCAGATGAGCACCGTTATTTCAGTTAGCTTAAATCGTACATCCACATGCAGGTATTCTGTTACCAAAGTGAGACATCCTCTTGTATCTTCTAACACTAATCCTCCCCCTGTCGTGTTTGTCATGGTTAATTCCATCACAAAAATTACATTTGCATGCTGAATTAAAGCTGTAACGCACAAGGGTAAGCTGTGTGATGTGTTTCAATAAGTGTGCAGTGGTTGATTTTGGTAGATCAGATATGATGGCAGTGTGCAGGATCAGAGGGATCGTGTGTCCGAGCCATTAGGACGCTTAACGTAGCTGCGCTGGTTGACACTGAGGTTAAGTAGGCATACGGTGTATTGGCCTTCATCAATAGCGGAATTGAATTTAGAAGCCAAGAGGTAATGTTGCTGCTATATAGGACCCTGGTCAGAACCCCTTGGAGTGTTATGCTCAGTTCTGGTCGCCTCACTACTGGAAGGATGTGGAAGCCATAGAAAGGCTGCAGATGAGATTTACTAGGATTTGGCAGGATTGGGGGGTATGCCTTATGAAAACTGATGCCTTTTCTCCTTGGAGCGATGGAGAATGAGAGCTGACCTGGCAAAGGTGTAGGACATGATGAGAAGCATTGATCCTGTGGATGGCCAAAGGCTTTTTCCTAGGGCTAAAGTAGTTGCCACAAGAGAACACAGATTTAAGCTGCTAGGGAGTAGGTATAGTGGAGTTGTCAGCAGTAAATTGTTTTTTTTTTTTTAAATCAGGGAGTCATGAGTGCGTCGAATGGGCTGCCGGCAACGATGGTGGAGGCCAATACGATAGTGTCTTTTAAGAGACTTTCTGATAGGTACCTTGAGCTTAGAAAAATAAGAGGGCTATGTGTAAGTTTGTAATTTCTATGGCAGGGACTGTTCGGCACAACTTTGTGGGCCGAAGGGCCTGTATTGTGCTGTAGGTTTTTTATGTTTCTCTGTTTAATGTGTTCTCCTATTTCCTGTTAAATATTACGATATCTTTGTCCATATTTTTCACTTTGGTTTTTGTTAGACTATTCAACCCAGCTTCCGAATTTTCTTTCAACTCAAGGTTTTCATTTTTCCTCACCCAATTTTGTTTCACGATGGGAGAAAGAGCTCTGGCATATGCTCTATTCCTTTTATTTTTTGAAAAAAAATGCCATTGTTCGCTGATGAGGAAACTGAAAAAACATCACCTTGCTGGGATCTGTTTCCATCTCCTTGGAAGAGTTGCTCCATCCTGGAAACTCCCGAATCGGAACCATTATGCGTATCAATTGCTATGTGCAAATGCTGACAATTGCATGGAACTGTGTACTGTCAGAATCGTAAGCGGAATAAGTTGTTCTTACTGGCGAAATTTTGTACCGCCCAGAAAACAGCTAACACGTTTTTCACATATTGTATACCCCTATTCTACGGGATAGAGCATACGTGATGCCCATCTTACTGGTCTGAAATTACCAAGTGTTTCCTGAAATAGCACAGCTGAGAGAATGCTATCAGTTGCGATCACCTCCAATGATTCGGGATTTTTAGAGCAGGAGCAGTGGCCAATTACTTCTTCAGAGCTGTAATGGCCAGGGTGTGATCTGATTTCCAGTCCCATGACACATTACTTTTCAGTGGCTCCATTAAAGCAGCGTTGTTAGTGGAAAATAAATCAATGTGATCTGTTCAGTATCCTAGTAAACCCTGAAAAGACCGCAGCCCTTTCACATTTTAGGCAATTGGTTGTTTCATAACCTCTTGTAATCTTCGCTTTTCATTTTCTCGTGTCAACGTAATTTCCAAATAACTAGCTTCCTGTTTCATCACATGCGCTTTTTGAGGGTTTATCTTTCGTCCCAACGCAAGTAATTATCGCAACAGTTCTGTCAATAGCTAATAATGCTTCTGCTTGCTTTCAATCTTCATGAGTTGATCATCTAAGTATTGTACCAAACAATGGTGTTTGAAAACTGTTTTAAACCGTCCCCAAAGCACTCGTGAAATATAGGTGGGGAATTATCGATCCCCTGCAGTAGGAATGTCAATGTATATTGCTGTCCCTGAAAGGTAAACGCAAATGTGCTCTGACACTCTCGTTCCAGCGGGATAGACTAAAATCCATTATTTATGTTTAAAACTGTGAACCATTGCGCTCTTTCATTCTGTTTGACTACTGTTTTCGGGTTAGTTGCTACAGTTGTGTTTTCTAACAGTGCTACTTAATTCAGTTTTCGATAGGCTGTTGTACATGCCCGGATACCATCTGGATTCCATTCTGGCTAAATGATTGAGTTGTTAGTAGAGGGTAACGATCTCAATACCCCTTATAGTACAAGACTCTATTGCCTTACCTACAACTTAATTTTTTTTTTTTTTTGTGAAAACCATATTGCTTTTGTGCTTTCTGGTCTGGACCTTGTATGGACACACTACCAGCCATCTTTCCGCAGACATGCTTGTGCCTTGCAAATGTACTTGAGTACTGTGTAATTATTTGATGGATCTTCTGAACATTACTCATTTCATGCGGTTTTATTCACTTTTCACCCATTGTGCATATTTTTCCTGTTTTCTTCTTGTGGGACCTGCGTATGGTAGACGTAATTCATGCAAGTTGGCATGTGCCAAATGGCACAATTAATTAACTCAAAACAAAGCCCAGTTTTAGTCATGTAATCACTCCCCAGTATATGTTACTGCCTCCTGGGTAATTCAACTAGTACTATTGAATCTTCTCATGTTATGTTTCCGATTTAAACTTCAAATGGTGCAATCAGATGTCCCACTTGTGAATGTCCTGTGAATTCACCAAGGATTATTTTACATTGATCAAGGAGTGGGGGAGGGGAAGCAGGGACGGGATAGGCAGGGTAGTTGAAAAAGGAATGTAAGGGGTAAGGGGTAGTAGAAGAAGGCAGAATTCTGAGAGAGGTGATAGGCAGCTGGAAGAGGAGGCAGAGTGAAAGTGGGATGGGGGATGTGAGATGGAGGGAATTACCGGAAGTGGGAGAATTCGATGTTCATACCAAGGGGCTGGAGTCAATCCAGACGGTATATGAGGTGTTGCCCCTCCACCCTGAGTCTGCAGCCCAAACCTGAGCCCAGATGACTCCGCAGAAAGGAAAATGATTACAACGTGTTGGCATCCGCTTATGCACTCAGATTTACCCAGATACAGAACGATATAGTGGCGGGACAATTGAGGAATTACATAATGCAATATTAACGGTTATTGGTATTAACTCGGGGCGGGGGACTGTGTAGCCAAAATCACCAGGGCGGTGGAGAGGTGAACAAATTATCCAAGGATGTATGGAACAGCATTATATTGAAAAAATTATGATCCCAGGGCTCAAATAAATGTTTGAAAGCATCCAAAACTGCAGTGAAAATGTGAACCTACACATACAGATATATGGCTACTGAGGAAAATGTGCAGATCATGGTTGAAGGAGACACAGTTACCAAATAAACTTTCTATTGGTGAAGTCGTGCCTATTAAAAGACAGATAACTGCTTGCAGAAGTATGATTAGGGGCCTCCTCTTATTGTGGACACTTCCCCAACACGTATTTCTGGAGGTATCCCATCTAATCAAGAAAATGCAGGTACTTCGGACTTGCAGAATTTCCTGAATATTTCGTTCTTGGTCAGTAGCCGTTAACTACCCAGCAGCAGATCTTTTTGCCCCTCCCCAAATTTTTCCGAATCGGCTATCCCGCTGAACGAATAGATTTACCATCGAATCCCGTCAGGGGCGCCAATTCCAAGATCTACCCGTTAGTAAAACAAATGCTCAGAGAGGCACAGAACGAATTTGTGTTTGCCATAAAATAACCTTCATTACCTAAGCTAAAAATCCCGTGTGCATCCCCACTAGAATGTTCCTCTCACTCCATGGAAAGCAATTGAAGTGAAAAGGTTTTACCCGGGCAAGGAGTCTACGCGATCCTTCTGGTCCTGATCTCCACGTGTCTGTACGATCCGTCTCTTATGCAAAGGTTGTTCTCTGGTTATTGAAGATTCACCGCTGTTAAGTATTTGGAAATTCTGATCCTTATATGATTCCCCAGTAGTTGAACTGATGTATCTCCATCCCATTGGTTCAATGTCACCAGACCTACCTGGGTCTCCTCTTACTGCCTCTAGTCCAGGGGGACAACCAACGGAGTCTCTGGTTTCTTCTCCCAGAATTGTGCTTTTGTTAAATTCAAATGTGAAATTTAACAAACACTAGGTTTGTCTAGGTAAAACAAACACTGTCTAACGAGATTACAGGTCAATTCCATCGTAGGTCTACTATTTTACATAATATTTATCCCAGATCAAGAATCGGTTCATAAGGGGGAAACAAAAATAATTAGTTTGGCTGCTACCACTGACCTCGATTCATCCGAATCCACTAACAAGTAGCCTGTAGTTCCTTTTGTCGACTTCCGCTGTTCTGATGTTTTCGAATCTACTAACTAGTGCACTGTAGTTCTTTCTGGACAACAAAATTACAATGCTCGGCGAAACATTAATTAATTTGATAGTTCTCGCCCGGAAACGTCGACTGTTTATTTACTTACATCGATGCTGGCCTGTTGAGCTCTTCCATACGTTTGTGTATGTTGCCGTTAATTTGATACAAGAGTTGTATGTTTTCAGTATCTTCCTAAGCCAGCATGCTCTATTTCTTTAAGATTCTTCATTATATTTATGGAACGTAAAATTAACATGCCCTTTTAATATATTACTATGGCAAAATCTGTAATCGAGACTAGTCTCAGAGTGAAACATAGCAGCCGAATGACAGAAGAGCATTGGTCTGTGTTGACAAAATCTGTGGAGTCTGGGAATGAAGAAGTTCAACAAGATAAATCATGAAATAGAGAGGTGAATCTGAGAGTGCTTGTCAACAATTCTCATACACATCTCAAATCGTTGTTTTTCGTCTTCAAGACTTTGCAATTTTGTGTCATGCTGTGCGTACCACATCACAATTGGGATTTTATATGAATAACATCATATTTATTTTTACCCCAACTGCTGGAAGACACGTCAGCCTTTTGTAGTATTGAATACTCAGTGTACCGGAGCGAGTATAAATTAATAACCGTAGAGATCCATCAGCTCAGAGTTTCTTAGGCAACACCGCGGGTAGTTAAAAAGACGGAGTCAACTTCAGACACCATGCTTGAAACATTTTACAGTGTGCGAAAGATATATTACATGATAATTGCCGTTATTGGTATTCCTGGTAAGAACAGAGGCGAACTACCATTTGCGGCGCTGTATCCGCGGTCTTTAGGCTTGTTCATTTACGGATAACATTTAGATGCCGGTGTATCAGTAAGTGCAGTGCAGGCATTGTGACAAAACTCTGTGTTTAAGAAATTGTGTTGTAGTTTCATCCGTGGTTTCAGTTGCTAATAAATTGGCAGGTGAAACAAACGTAGAGTTGAACATCCCGGAAATGGATTAATTTTGTGGACTCATGACAGGCAGTTTTGATTTATCAATGCAAAGTCGCTGCAAATTAAATCCGATAACCCCGTTCGCTCGGTCCATTCCCTGGCTACTTGGTGCTACTCTGTATCAATAGCGCAATTCCAATTTATCGATAGTGCATTGTTTTAAGAAATAGTTGTAAGTTTGAAGGGAAAGCAGAAAGCAAATCACCGATATGAATCAGGGAAAAGTGTTGGTAATAACTTGTGAGTTAGATTCCGAACCATCGGGAGTTACGAAAATTCAAGTAAGCGTTTGTGCGTTTTTTAGTGTACCGGGATTCGTTTCCTCGCATCATTATGTCCGAAGTGATAAGGGAGTCAAGAATCAACCAGCGGTGTCCATTAGAGGTCAGACGGGGTAAGGAACATGCGAAACTCTGCTCTGGAACAATAAGGTCGAAATACTCGGAATGATGCTACATTAATTTTGAGCAACTTCAAAAGATGTTTCAAACTATCTTTAATATCTCACCTGTAGAAATTGGATGGGTTAAGCACCAGTGTGCAAAATAATTGAAACGTTCAGGGGGCTGCGCAGAATTTTTATACGCGAAAATGAGAAAGTCTGATCGAATTCCTTAACATAGTTTGACGAAACCGCGAGTAGTTATAGTTGCAGAAATTAAAAGAAGCTTATCAAGCAGCGCACATATAGGCAGGTGACTAACGGAGTGCGGAGGAGGAGACGAGGACATGCGACAAGGGGAGATATTTTTCAGTTGGATTATGAACTTTGTAAATGGACAGATGGTGTAGGAGCGGGGCTTCCCTCTATGTCAAGAGTGTCAGAACTTCGTTGGCAATCACCGCCGCTGATAAAGGTATCCATGCTTTGAAATCAGGCGAAAGCCTAATGGTAGGAGATTTATTTTGATTTCTCCAAAGCGACCTCGGTGATCAGCAGACACTGCCACTTCGCAATCGCTGCTCCTCTTCCAGTGCCGAGTACTGTACCCCTTCACCCACCATGTACATGTCAGACATCAGCGACACCCGCTTTACATATTTTAAAGCTCCAGAACTGTATTGTCTGCAGAGTTTTATTCTTCTCAATTCTCAGATTATCTCTGCACTAAGAACCACGGAGCGCAGAGATAGTAATTAATTCGTTCTTTTTACTGTTCCCCTAGTGAATTTAGTGGCGATTGTGATTCTGTCCCGTGGAAAGTGCGGGCTCTCCACCTGCACCAGTCGCTACCTGGTGGCCATGGCAACAACCGATCTACTGACCATTATCTGTGGGGTCGTATTGTGGCGGATTAGTTATTATTACTTCCCCGGGACGTTCCTGGACATCACCCCAGTGTGCAGTGTGATCTCTGCCCTGGGACTGGCAGCCACGGAATGTTCTGTCTGGTTCACCGTCACTTTTACGTTTGACCGGTTCGTCGCCATCTGTTCTCAGAAGTGGAAATCAAATTATTGCACCGGGAAAACTGCTGCTGTGGTTCTGTCAATAACCGGTGTTCTGCTCTGTTTTAAAAATGTCCCCATCTTTTTTATATATCATCCTTTGAAAGTGATTGACAACATACCCTGGGATTGTCTCACAAAAGCAGGTTACTATACGGATCCTGGGTGGGTGGGATATGACTGGCTTACTAGCGCTCTAACGCCATTGCTCCCGTTCGTGTTAATATTACTGCTCAACGCTTTGACAGTCAGACACATTTTAGTGACTAGTCGCGTCCGTAAGGGGCTGAGGGGTCAGAGCAAGGCGGAGAACCGCAGTGACCCGGAGATGGAGAGCAGGAGGAGGTCTGTGATCTTACTTCTCACCATCTCCGGAAGCTTCATCATCCTGTGGTCGCTAGAATTTGCTGACATTGTTTATTACAGAATTGCCGGACTGGACAAAATTAATTACACCGATTCTGAATACATATTTGAACACTGCGGCGACATGCTGCTGATATTAAGTTGTTGCACAAACACTTTTATTTATGGGGTGACTCAGTCCAAGTTCAGAGAGCAGTTCATCAGCGCGGCGAAATATCCGCTCATATCAATTATTCAAATAATTAATGAACACAATATCTAAGGGCTTGTTAGAGGCTGTCGCAGTGTTTTCCATCCTGACACTACGGAACTGGCTGCCTTCAGAGAACGTGGCAGCAGCGGTAATAAAACGGGTTTATAGACGAGACAGTTGCAACAGGGGGACAGACCATTCATCCCCTCAGCCTGCCAGGAAATCTACCTCCTGCCAATTATCAAACTCATCCTGCCTTTTATTCCTATGCTTTCATCAGCTGCTCTCTCTCGACACAGCGTTCAACAATGAATTCCAAACCTCAGAGTAAATGCTCACCAGTCAAGTGACAGACAACGCCGTCGCTTCTGGTGAACGGAGAAGAAATGGAGAACCTCGTGGAAATACTGCGCGGACTGACAGAGCGGTCGGAATTAACAGTGAGCTCGCCGGAGATCAGATCTGACCTGATCCATCACCGAGACAGTTGGCAGGACCGCAAAAAGATTCAGCTGATAGCATCCAACATCGACACGTCTCAACACGCTATGTGCAGCGAACACCCACGTGTTCAGAGACCTTCACTTTAACTGTGAGTGTACTTGCTTCAAATGAGTTGATATCAGTTTTGTGAGATGTGTACCTGCACAGGGAATGTCTCAATGATTTTAAATTATATTCTGTGGCAAGTCAATTTCTAAAGGTGGCTTTTATGACATTGCGAGGAAGGAGTCTATCTTCCTCATTTCCCTGCATACGGAGATGCTGACTTTAATTGTACGTGTACCTGTGTCACGAAGTTGGTATCAACACTAACACGAAAAAAATCTGCAGATGCCGGAAATGCAAAGCAACACACGCAAACTGCTGGAGAAACTCAGCAGGCCAGACAGCATTTCAGGAAAATGAATCTCAGCACGAAACGCCATCTGTTTATTCATTTCAATCGAAGTTTGACCCGCTAGGTCCCTCCAGCGTTATTTGTGTGTTGCGTTATGTTGGTTTCAAGTTAGTCGGAAGTTCAGATGCATAGGGAGTGTGTCAGCAATGCTCAATCAACGTCTGCAGAAAGTCTTTTTTAAAGGTGTTTTGCATGACTTAGTGAGGAAGGAGTTTCATCCTGTTTGTCTTGACGGTTTTTTTTTTCATGAAGTAGCAAAGAATCTTAGTGAACGCAACATTGCAGAAGCTGCCGAAAGACATTCTATGAAGGCTTTGGGAGAAGGCCCGATGATTCATTCAGACCGTGGAATGACTAAACCACTGGATATGGCTGAGTGCGGGTAGGTGGGACTAGGTGAGATTAAGAGTTCCGCACGGACTAGGAGGGCCGGAATGGTCTGTTTCCGTGCTGTGATTGTTATATGTTATATATGATATATAATTGGGCCATTCGTTCCATCGAGCTCTTCTGCCGTTATTTTGTTTCTCAACCCTTATTTACTTCCTTACCCCAGAAGCTGTTAACCCCCTCACCAATAAAGAACCTGTTAACTATCTTCTTAACTACACCCAATGACTTGTCCTCCAGCCAATCTTTGTCATCAAATTCGAGTAATCGGGAAATGAATGACAGCATTGAATTTATCTCTTTTACTACCGAATTGATCTGCATGCTAGCATTCAGTATATCCATTGTGTGGACTCATGTTCATTTGAATCTCTTATTACTTATTTTAGAAATTTTTTCTGCGCAGTAATCCTCCCTTCCAAAGCCCTTCCCACACCTCGATATGCGATACCCACCTGCCACTTCCACGACCTCTGTCAAACTGACCGCCTGCCACCGACGCCGCTTCTTTCTGCAAGTAAATCCTGCTGATGCAAATCCCATCGGTTCCCTCCCCGCTATAAAGCTCATCTACCAGTAGTTCCCTGACTTCCCGATGTAACGACGGAACATCAGCTATCTGCCTGGATCATCTCAATCCCGCAATGTTTAGCTAACAGTCCTGCTCTTCTTTCTACCGGATATCTGTAATGGCTCTAAATGTGTCTGCCTTAACTGTATCCACCCTGCTGTGAAATAAACACGCTTCTGGCCCGCGGGACCGCCGTGCTCATAAACGCGTTGCCCCACTTGGAAATGATTTTGTCATTCCTCGTCCACGTCTCTACTTTCCTCTCAATGCTCCTTGTTGAATTGTAGCATTGGTCTCCCTGCACACCACACACACCCGACCCCCGCATGCCACAGACACACAATTGGAATTGAGTGAGGCAAGAGTCCCAATAATAGATTCAGGCAGCAAGACTGGAGGCCTGGCGTTGATGGAAACATGACTTACTGAATTTGAAATTATCTTTCCCAGAAAGAAAGGGACTAACGCTAAATGTGATCTGTTCTGTAACCATGCTCTTCCTGATTTTTGTAAACGACTTGAAAGAGGAACTGAATATGTGTGTCGGTAAGTTGCAGGTTTGGACGCCACGTGACGTAGCAGTGACAGCGGCACTATTCCAGCTCGGAACGCTGGAAATCGGAGTTCAGTTCCGGTTTCCTCTGTACAGAGTTCGTTCATCCTCCTCCTGACACCTGCTGGTTTCTTCCAAGTCCGAGAACGGGGGATTAATCGTTTATTATAAATTGTCCTGCCAATGGGCTAAGGTTAAATTGAGGAAGCAGGGCGCCGCCGCTCCTTGTCACTGCTGATTCTCTAAATAAGTAAATTACACGAAAGGGGTGTTTTTGTGTGGATAGTGTAGAGTCTGTTCATAGATTACAATCGGTTATCGACACGGTGCAGAGGCGGGATGAATAGTGGCAGATGGATTTTCCACCCGGAAAAGAGTGAAGTGATCCACAATGAAAACCCTAACTACATTACAGAGTATAAATGGGACATTTCATCGCAATGTGGAGGAACAGGGGTCTCGTGCTATGCCACCCCGAGATCCCTCAAAATGTTTAAGACGGCTTATAGGCTGAGAAGTAGGAACACCGGAGTTTTGACCTCGGATTACCTCCGACGTCACAAGATTGCCAAAGTAAGAGATAGTGAGTTACTACAGTTAAATATGTGGCTAACTATCTGGTGCAATAGAGAGGGTATCAGGCATACAGATCACGGTGCTCTCTACCAGGATTGATGGAGGATGAGTGAAAACTGTACTGAAGGGGAGATAATTCTCTCACAGGGAAGTTTGCGGGAGTTGCGTTGCGAGAAGCTTAACCTGTGGCATGCCGGGAGAGGGGTGTGTGTGGTGTGCAGGACGACCAATGCTACATTTCAGCAAATGGCATTGAGCGGAAAATAGAGACGTGGACGAGGCATGCCAAATTGAAGTCGAAATGGGGCCGTGCGTTTATGAGAACGGAGGTCCCGCCTGCCAGAAGTGTGTTTACTTCACAGCAGGGTGGATAACAGTTCAGGCAGATGCATTTAGAGCCATTATAGATATCAGGTACAAAGCTGGGCAAGACTGGTAGCTGCACATTGCGGGATTGAGATGATTCAGACAATTCACAGTGAGGTATAGCAGTTTGGGCAGCTCCCCTGCTGATCAGGCAGTACGACACAGGGGCAAGGTCATCCCACAGGCTCAACCAGTATGCCTAGGTGGGTAGAGGTCAATAATAAGAAAGATGAAGTCGCTGTTACGGGATTACACTAGTCGCCCTCCCAATATCCCGTAAGAGAGAGGAACCGATTTGTCAGCAGTTTATGGGCTGATGTAATAATAATTTAGTGGGTGAATAATCTGCGGTGAATGACTGGGAATTTCCTTCTACTGAGACCTGGATGGGGCTTTATTTGTCCGATGTTTTGCAGGAAGTTTTCCTGAAACAGCATGTAGCTGAACCACAAGGGAGGGAGACACACCTGACCTGGAGTTGTGAAATAAGCTTAGCGACTTGATTGGAGTTTCATTGGGAATTCTGGAGATTGTCAAACGGTTACTGAATAGGAAAAGATTAGATCTGCAGTGGAATAAATGCAAATTTGGAGAAGACTAATTACAGCACAATTAGATTGGAATCGCAGAGAGTACTCGGGTGCCGGTGTTATGTCTGACATGTGAGAGCACTTACCGGAAAGCCGGTCAGACTTCAGGACTTGCCCGTTGCTTTGAAGAAATTAGAGAATAATGGATAATTCAGGAATTTAGGATGATATGGTATTTAGTTCAACAAGTTAGCCGAGTTATATGTAAGCTTTGCAAGCTGAAACTGTATAGGTTTTTGTAGGAGCATATAGGAACCCGGAAACAAGTCACAGTGTGAATGAGGGGAGTGAGCAGACAGCAGGAAATGTCAGAGAGAGTGATGTGTACGTGGAATGCACTGCCGACGGCGGTGGTGGAAGCGGATACAATAGCGCCTTTTAGGAACCTATTCCGTAGTACATCATGTTTGGAAAAATAGAGGGCTGTGCGCTAGGGAAATTCTAGGCAGACTGTAGATCAGGTTACATGGTTGGTACAACATTGCTGGCCGAAAGGCCTGCAATCTGCCGTAAATATCTATGTTCTCTGTCCACTGCGAAGAGGATTAACGTGAGTCCCAACGCAGTGTACGTATACACTGAGAACAACTGTACACTGGGAGAGCACAGGACCACTCAAAAACAAAATGTGAGTCTATGCCTGCTGCCAGAGTTAGCACCTGATGTACAAAACTATTCATTTACATTCGTTGGAGTTCACTAAGGAGAATGTTATGAGGGAAAGCAAAATCAGAGAGGAGATATGGTGATATTTGCAGACGTACAGGTACTGAGGAGGAGATGGTGTTGTGCATTAAGGTGTGCAGATACTTTGGGGGATTCAGTCCACTGGGGCACAGACCATATCCAGGGAAACATGCAGTATAAATTGTCATCATGGTCAGCACACAGAGAGTGCGCAGTGGGGACTGTCCCTGTGCTGTACTGTTCACAGTTTATTGGTCAATGAATTGAGGCCCTGTGGGCAAAGATCGATGGGGCCTGTGACTATGGTTTTCGACAGGGGCATGGTGTCTGCAGGGTTGGGGGGAACAAGCAATCAGAATGCTCAAAGAGGAACTGGGCATGCTATTTAGGAAAATAAACCTGTCAAGCTGTCGGAAGAAATTGGGGAATGGGACGGTCGGTATGACAGATTCCGTGGCTATTAATGACATTAAGCGCTTAGTCCGATCTCCAGGAGAATTGTAATCTATCTGGGCCTACAAGATCAGTTTATGTCAGAAGGGCAATCCTATGTAAATACACTTACACTGTATTTCAAGCATACCCAGCTGCCACAGGATGCACCGACCCGTTAGGTAACAGACCAGTACAAGATCCAATGCAAGAGTAGAATATTTTCAAAACATAACACTGAATACCTGTATCTGGGAAATCCCAGTTTTGCACTGTAACTGTGATTAAAAGGGGACAAAAACACCATCAGCATTGTGTTCTAATGGCAGAAGTCTTTGCAACATCATGCACGGTACGGTAAGCATACAGACCTCTAAATAAGTTGGCACCAGACTAAAGACAGACATCTCTGCAATAGTCGGCACCATTGTGTAAGGCCATAGGTCTTTACAACAGCTGGTCCCGCACTGCAAGGTACACATGTTTACGACAAATGGCAACGTACTGTAAGGATACAGACCTTTACGACAGCGGCATCATACTATTAATGTAGAGACCTTTATTACAACCAGCACCATGTCCCAAGGACAGAGACCTCGGGAAGATCTAGCACTGGTATATAAGGGCGGAGATCTCTGTAACTGTTGGCAGCATGTTCTGAGGAGACAGTCCTTTACAACAACTAGACAGTAAAAGCCCTGCACAGCCGCGGATAAGGTGGATGTGCAGAGGATGTTTCTAGTGATGGGGTGTCCAGAACCAAAGGGAACAGCTTCAGAATTGAGAGGTTAACTTTTACAAAGGACGTAAGGAGGTTTTTTTTTTTAGCCAGAAAGTAGTGAATGTGTGTAATACTGTGCCAAAGACAGGTGTAGAGGCCAAGTCCGCAGGTAAATTTAAAGCAAAAGCTGGCAGTTTGCTGATTCGTCAGGGCATCAATTTTCATGGAGAGAAGGCAGGGATTTGCAAGGAGCGAGATTCGGAATCAACAATGATGTAACGGATGAGCAGCCTCGATGGGTTAAGTCGATAAGTTCTGCTCCTGTGTTTCAAAGGTTTCAAGATTTCAGAGGCAAATGCAATGATAGAGAAATCCATATAATATACACCCTGAAGTCGTTTTTCTTCTCAACCATTCACGAAAAATAGGCCCCCCAAATAATAAAAGGCATTTAACTATTAGAAACCCAAAGTCTGCACGCGTAAGAAACAGCAAGGAATGATATCCTCCCCCACACCGGCAAAAAAAAGCATCGGAATCGGCCACCGAGCACTCAAGCGTGAGCAAAGCAACGGCAAAGACACAGCCTGGCAGTACCACAAAGACTGCTCGTTCACCCGGTATTCAATATACCACGGTTCTCCCTCTCCCCAAGAAGAGAGAAGGGTGTCACCGTTCCACAGCGAGAGGCGGGACTTAACAAACTACTCGCTGCTTTACGAGTTAAAAGACGGTTGCGTCGCTTTTTTTTCCGAACTCTGCGCCAAAGAACTCGTGTCCCTTTGGGCACACAGCCTTAGAACCACCATCTCCCTAGACAAACCAGTATCCATCCTGACACCGACCCCATCTCCAGTGCCACTAAATCCCGAAAATCCGAAGGCGAGTGAAGGTCGGTCAGTCGGTCAATAATGGTCAATCTTGAAACTTCGAGAGCGGGACCCATTCCCGCAAAGGACCGTAGACAGCACATAAACCCAGCTCACGGTTTCAAAAGGTCCCTGAAAGGAAAAAAAAATTAAAATTCAAGGGTAGAGTAAAATGCTGCAGCTTGAGCAATGGCTGGTGCGTGCACGTGCTAAAACAGTAAATGATGACGGTGCGATTAAACATCCATCCCTGATCCAGTTCCGGACATTGTAATGCATTCTTTAATGTAATTTCCAGTACACACGAGCGCAAGCAGGAGTGAAATGGTTGTTAGTCCCTATGAAATGCACCATAACAAAATAACACTGTATGATGAATAACGCAGTATAAACATACCCAATGCATGTGTAGGAGATCCAAACTTCCTCCCCATTGACCTTTAAACTTCCTGACATATTTACGCACGCGGCACTGATCTCCAGGTCCTCTCTGAATGTTGAAGCAAAGTATTCGTTAAGAACCTCACCCACAGTGCCCACAACGACGCATGTGTTCTCTCCTTTATCCCTAAGTGTTTCTGACCACTCCCTGGTTGCCCTCTTGCTCCTGATCTATTGAACACCTTGGCATTCACTTTAATCTTACTTGACAAGGACATTTCTTGGCCCCTTGTGGTGTTGCTGATTCCCTTCAGTCGTTCTTTTCTGGCTGCCTTCTAATCCTCATGTGTTCTGTTTAATCCGAGGCTTTGTATTTATTTTAATTTTTATTCTTTTCTAAAGGCATCACTTCTCTAGACATGAAAGGTCCTCTTTTCTTTCTATTCCATTCCTTCCTTCTAATTGTAACACCACTTCCTGTACTCTGTGCAACTGATCTTGAAATAATTTCTACAGTTCTAATGTGGAAATGCCTGATACTAAAATTATTCCCAGTTAACTCTTCTTAGCTTCTGCACAATGCCCTCATTTAGTTCTTTGTACAAGTGAAGATAATCCCACACGGATCATATCTATCCTAAACACAAAGTACACTGCAGATGCTGTGGTCAAATCAACACGTACAAACAAGCTGGATGAACTCAGCAGTTCGCGCAGCATCCGTTGAAAAGAGCATCTACGGATGCTGCCCGACCTGCTGAGCTTATCCAGCTTGTTCTTATGTGTTGATCATACCTATCCTTATCGAAAGCAATGTGAAATTTATTGAGTTTCAGACACAGCTCTAACTGATAACCCCATGAATGGTCAAACAACTGGACCGGCTCTTTACCCAACACGGGGCACAGTACAGTACAGCCTATCACACCTGACGTATTAATCCCCCCTAGATGCACTTACAAATTCATACCCATCTAAGCCATTGTACAAAAAATGTTCCTGATTACATTAGGACAGCAACCCTAATATTTTTTACACATTTCGTTAATCAGTTTACATATCTGTTCCCCAATGTTCCGGTGCCTTTTTGGGGTTCTGCAGTATAATCCCAACAGTGTGATTTCACCCTTATTACTCTTTAATTCTATCTAAATGGCCGCAGTATCTGAACTCTCTCATATATATCCCCAGAGGCAGCTGTAACATCGAACTTGATTCGAAGTGCAACTCCATGTTTGTTATCTCCTCTGCGCTTTCTAAAATTTCGTAAACCTGTTACAGTAATCACCCATTCTGGTTCCTCTATCAGTATAGGCTCTGCAATGTACTTGTTGCATTAAAATGCGCATTTCATACCATCATACTTTCCCTCATATCCACCTTCCTTCATTTGCTGCCCTGGTGCTGTAGTTCCGAGCCCACCGGAAAATTAGTTTAAACCCTCGACTAGCACTATCCAACCTTCCGTCCAGGATATGATTCCCCTCCAATACAGATGCAACCCGTCCCTCTTGTACCGATCACCCATTCCCCGAAAAAAAGATCCCAATGACCAAGAAATTGAAACCCTGCAGCCTGAACCATTATCTCATCAGCCACACATCCAAACCATTGCTACTTACACTAGTTCGTGTCAGCGGAAGTATTTCTGAGATGAGTACCTAACAGGTTCTTCTCTTCAGTCACTTTCCAAACTCTATATCCTTACTGCGTGAAGTTCTTAGTCATTTTCCCTATGCCATTCGTGACACCATGCTCCACAAACTCAAACTGTTTAAACTTATCTTAAGAATATCCTTCAGCCACTCCGATTCATCCTGAAACCTTGGACCGCCGAAACAACACACTAATCTGGTGTATTTGCAGCCATTGAATCTCCTCTTTCTCCCCCTAACTATCGAGACCCCTATCACTACAATACTGCCTGAGTTTACCCTTACGTACAACGGCTCAGAGCCAACTCCATTCCCACTGCCGCTGTTGTGCCCTGATGGGTCATCACCCCCAACCAGCTGTATCCAAATCGGTATACTTGTTGCTGCAGGGATTGGGCATTGGGAAACCGCCAATAATTTTGAGTCATATTTTGAACTTAAATAAATTCCTACAGTCGGCTCAGACAGAAGTCACCGAGAGTGTCATAGAACTTGGACTGATGTCTCAGAAACCTGCCTAAAAATCTGCTGCTCTCTGACACGGAGATCTCTGACAGCAGGTCACAGGCCACATTTTGGATGCCGGGAGTGAAAAGTGACTACGCTAGCTTCCTTCTATAGATCTACGGCGAGATGGATGGCTGGTGGATTGGCAGCTGGATACCGTCCCTTGTTTGCATGGGTGACAGCAGGAGGAAAGTGGCGATAGGTGATAAGTCTGGGTCAGAGCCATGTCCATGGCAGTGATGTAGTTCTGATACAGAATCCCTGTTCAAGGTCCGAATAGAAAATTTGCTCTTGGTCGTAGCGCAGCCGGACCCGGCGGCAGATTCTAGGATCAGGTCTCTGCAATCAGGGACCAGGGGAGTTGCTCCACTGTGGCTAGCTGGAACTGGTTTACTGGAAATACGAGTTCACTCACAGAGGGCTGTACTTTAAATCTGCCCCGAGTCTGGGAAGGAGTTCTCAGTGGAACGAACTGGGGCGCGGGAGTGTTGGTAATTGAGATGAAGTGACAGAGAAAAGGGAGGTTGGCTCACAAACAGAGGAGGTTTGCAGACAGTGCGAAAGGGAGGATAGGCAGGTGATAGAGAAGGGACGCACTCAGAGCGGTAAATTGGAATGTGTCTATTTTAATGCGGGGAGTATTATGAATAAAGTACATGAGCTCGGAGCGTGGATCGGCACTTGGAGCTATGATGTTGAGACTTTACAGAGACTTGGATGGTGCACGGGAAGGAATGGCTGCTTCCAGTGCCAGGCTTTAGATGTTTGAGAATGGATAGGGAGGGAGGCAAAAGATGTGGGGGCATGGCCCTGTTGATCAGAGATAGTATCATGGCTGCAGAAATGGAAGAAGTCTTGGACGGGTTGTCTACGGAGACTCTCCTGGTGGAAGTTAGGAAGAGGAAAGAGGTCAATAAGAGTACTAAGTGTTTTCATAGACCACTCAGTAGTAACAGTGACATCGTGCAGCATATAAGGAGACAGATTTTGGAGAGGAGTAATAATAACAGGGTTGTTGTGGTGGATTTTAATTTTCCAAATATTGATTTTGATTTCCCTAGAGTGAGGGGTTTAGATGGGGTGGAGTTTGCGAGGTGTGTTCTGGTAGGTTTCTTGACACAATATGTAGATAAGCCTGGAAGAGGACATGCTGTACGGATCCAGAACTGGCTTGACCACAGAAGGCAAACAGTGGCTGTACTTGATCTGGTATTTTAGCACGGATGACCTTTGGTACGGTAGCCCATGCAAATCGTTTTGGGAAAGTAAGGAGGCATGGGATTCAAGGGAACATTATTTTGTGGATCCGGAACTGGCTTGACCACAGAAGGCAAACAGTGTTTGTAGACGGGGCGTATTCAGCATGGAAGCCGGTGACAAATGGTGTGCCTCCATGTTCTGTTCTGGGACCCTTAGTCTTTATGATTTTTATAAATGGCTGGATGAGGAAACGTAGGGAAGTGTTAGTAAGCTTGCTGATGACACAAAGTTTGGGGATGCTGTGGATAGAGTGGAGGGCTGTCAGAAATTACAGCAGGACATTGATAGGATCGAAAACTGGGCTGAGAAGTGGAAGGTGGATTTCACCCCAAGCAGGTGTGAAGGTGGTTCATTTTGGTAGGTCAAATATGATGGCAAAAAATAATGGCATGATCTTGGCAGTGTGGAGTATCAGATGGATCTTGGGGTGCTAATCCATAGGACAATCTAAGCTGCTATGCAGTTTGACACTGTAGGTAAGATAACATACGGTTCATTGGCCTTCATTAATCGTGGGGAAGAGATTGAAAGAGTGATAATGTGGCAGATGTAAGGGACACTGTTCAGTCCCCACTTGGGGTACTGTGGTCAGTTCTGGTCGTCTCACTATAGGAAGAACGTGGAAACCATAGAAAGGCATCAGGGGAGATTTACAAAGATGTTGCCTGGAATGGGGAGCATGTCTTATAAAAATAGGTTTAGTGAACTTGTTTTTTCCCTTTGGAGTGACGGAAGATGAGTGGTGACCTGATAGAGATGTACAAGATAATGAAAGGCATTGATCGTGTGGATAGTCAGAGATTTCTTCCCAGGGCTGAAATGGCTAGCACGAGAGGGCACAGTTTTAAGGTGCTCGGAAGTAGATACAGAGGAGATGTCAGGGGTAAGATTGTTACGCAGATTTTTATGAGTGCGTGAAATCGGCTGGTGGCAGCAGTGGTGGAGGCAGAAACAGTAGGGTTTTATTTTGGAAACTCCTAAATGAATACATGGAGCTTAGAAAAATGGAGCTCTATGTGTCACCTCTAAAGTAAGGACATGTCCGGCACAGCATTGAGGGCGGAAGGGTCTGTAGACTGCTGCTGATTTTCTATGTTTCTTTGTTTGTATGGTTCAATCTTAGCATTATTGGCAATATCCTTCACTATCTGCCTTTTAGAAATCTGGATTTCCCTATTTACTATAGCTCTCATATTTTCCATCTGTTCACACACCCTACGGTTAACATTATTACTATTTTTTCCAGTATTCATTATATTGTTGTCTCTTCTTCAGTATTTTTATTTATTTCTTTATTCATCCATTTACTGTTCTATAGATTTGCTATATGTTCCCGTAGAAAATGAATCTCAGGGTTGTACGCGGTGTCATGTATGTATATTCCGATAATAAATTTAACTTTGAACTTTGATCTATTGCTCATAATGCTCCTGCAAACCCTTGAACGAACCGTCCTTACACGGTGTGCATTACCTCCTTCAATCTATTCCACTGCTCTGCAAATGATTCAACATCAAGCACTTCCTTCCATTTTACCTTCTTACGTCTTAGCCACATCTGCACACACTTTGTCTTTTTGAAATCCAATTTAATTGTATTGGCTTTTACGGATATACTCTCACTAAAACTTTGAGACTAACAATATTCTGATCAATTTCTCCGAAAGGCTCAAAAACACCCGTACTCAACATTCTATTCTAAATGTTACAGAATATCAAATCTAGACGGGACTTTTGTTGGTGCATTAACCTACTGGGTCAAAAATCAATCCTTTAAAATCTGAATGAATTCATTGTCCTATAATATATTAATCACTCGATTCCTCCACTCAATATGTGTGGAAAAGTTACCCATAGCTATAACAACACCCTCTGAACTTGTTTTTGATTTAACATTCTTGTGGAGAAATACGGGACGAGGAATTGTCCTTAATTGGAGACCACGGTTATCATGGCGGTATGAAGGAAAATAAAAACGCGGGAGGATGAGACGAAAGCGATTGAAACGAAGACAGACCAGAAGGGTATTTGTTAGAAGATTGGGCCGAATGTCAGCAGGAAGCTAAAGTTAACAGGGACTGATTACAAGAAGAAATCAAGCATTCCATGATATAGTGACCCGTCCTGAAGAGAATATATCCACCTTAAAGATAAAGAAGCTTACTTACGAGCAGGGTGGGTGCGAGGAGCGTTGAAATTATGCATTTGAATTAGCTTTCGAAATCTTGTTAAATACATGAATGAGTGATACAAAGTCCGTTAGCTTGTAACGATGTAGAAATTAAGCGAAATGTGTGCCGATTGAAGGACATTATGAATGTAATCGTGAAAGTATTATCAGAAATGAAACGTAACACCGGAGATCACACGATGTGCCCAAGCAAATAGAAAACCTGCTGGGCCAATCTGGGAGTAATAATATTGGATTTTCGAACGGAAATAGGAGGGGACGTTAATGATGGACTTAGTGACGAAGCTCTGCACGGTGATGACGATGACAGACAACTTACTTCTAAGCATCTCCTATCAGGATAAATCCGAAAGAAGCCAATACTGCCACTTTCTTCCCCAGTTCCAACAAGGGGGGTAGGAATCTGAATATAACATGCACAGCTTCATTTGTGCTTCAACATCTGAGAGATATCGTTCAGGATATTGGGTCATTAGTGCCCGCGGATAATCATAGTGACCTATTACCGGCAACTGATTTCTGAAGAGCCGTACACCGTCTAGTTACCGCAGAGGAAAGGAAATTGATTAGACTGTATATCCATGGGAAGATATCATAAAGTCATAGCTATTTGCAGTCTTATAAAGACTCAGAGTTACATCCTCAATACTAGCTTTGTCGAAAATACAAGGATGGGAAGAAGTTGAAGAATTCAAAAATCTTTTAAGTAACTTTCGGGTATCAAGGGAGGATACCGCTAGACGCGTTAACTAAATGTAACCAGATGAGCGGCAAGCACCTACCTGCATTTATGAAAGGTGTTCAAAGGGCTAAAATAAATTAGCATTATATCGAGAGAATTTAGATCTAGAAGTCACAATATTTGGTGACCAATTTTAGTTTCTTGCAGTTTCGACGAATCTTTAATACTGTTTGATCACTCTTCTCTTACTGATAGGCATGGACTCTTAGTAAAATTACTGTTTATAGCCTGTGATTAGGAAGCTGCAGGTGTGAGATTTGAAAGGACGTATCGCACTAAAGGAATATACCTTCACTCCATCAGTAAAGACAATAGTTCCGGGCTGGGGGTAAGTGTGGCAATGGTCTCAGTACAGTGTCTAGATCTGTTACTTCAACGGTAGTAATGGGGATTAATAAACATTGTACAATAGACAACACGGTTATTTAATCTCAATCCTATCTTTGGTCAGAGATCAGAGGTGAGAAAACGTGGAAGTCGGTGGCGTGGTGACGACATCTTTTAAATATGCTAACATATTAAGCATATATTATCTTCTCTGAGTCTAGATCAGAGAAGAGTACCAAGACAGTGGAAAACACCCTGTATTGTCCCGGTACCGAAGAAACCACAACCAAAGGAGTTGAATGACTTCAGACCTGTTGCCTTGACGTCGCACGTGATGAAGACCATGGAGCGGCTGATAATACAGAATCTGAGGCCACAAACCAGGCACGCCCGGGATCCGCTTCAGTTTGAGTATAAGGAGAAGGTGGGAGTGGAGGATGCTATCACGTATTTGCTGCACAAATCACTCTCTCACCTAGATGGGGTCAGTTGTGCTGTGAGGATTACATTCCTTGACTTCTCTAGTGCCTTTAACACCATCCAGCCCAAGATCTTAAAGCACAAACTAACGGAGATGGGAGTAGACTCTCACATGGTGGATTGGATAGTGGACTACTTGACAGATAGACCTCAGTATGTGCGGTTGGGAGACTGTAGGTCTGACACGGTGGTCAGCAGCACAGGAGCGCCACAGGGAACCGTACTCTCTCCGGTCCTGTTCACCCTGTACACATCAGACTTCCAATATAACTCGGAGTCCTGCCATGTGCAGAAGTTCGCTGATGACACGGCCATAGTGGGGTGTGTCAGGAATGGACAGGAGGAGGAGTATAGGAAACTGATACAGGACTTTGTGATATGGTGCAACTCAAACTACCTGCTTCTCAATATCACCAAGACCAAGGAGATGGTGGTGGACTTTAGGAGATCTAGGCCTCATATGGAGCCAGTGATCATTAATGGAGAATGTGTGGAGCAGGTTAAGACCTACAAGTATCTGGGAGTACAGTTAGACGAGAAGCTAGACTGGACTGCCAACACTGATGCCTTGTGCAGGAAGGCTCAGAGTCGACTGTACTTCCTTAGAAGGTTGGCGTCATTCAATGTCTGCAGTGAGATGCTGAAGATGTTCTATAGGTCAGTTGTTGAGAGCGCCCTCTTCTTTGTGGTGGCGTGTTGGGGAGGAAGCATTAAGAAGAAGGGCGCCTCACGTCTTAATAAGCTGGTAAGGAAGGCGGGCTCTGTCGTGGGCAAAGTGCTGGAGAGTTTAACATCGGTAGCTGAGCGAAGGGCGCTGAGTAGGCTACGGTCAATTATGGAAAACCCTGAACATCCTCTACATAGCACCATCCAGAGACAGAGAAGCATTTTCAGCGACAGGTTACTATCGATGCAATGCTCCTCAGACAGGATGAAGAGGTCAATACTCCCCAATGCCGTTAGGCTTTACAATTCAAATGCCAGGACTTAAGAACTTTTTTTTTAAAGCTATTATTAATGCTTTTTGAGTTAGTGATTTAGATGCATATCATATTATTACTGAGTTAAGTATTGTATGTAATTAGTTTTTGCTACAAGTGTATGGGACATTGAAAAAAATGTTGAATTTCCCCATGGGGATGAATAAAGTATCTATCTATCTATCTATCTATCATCTATCTATTAACTTGCGAACGATACATAATTTCCAGAGTCCTTTTACTTTCGACTCGAAATTATTCCTTAATTTATGATTTTTATTCTAGATTATTTCTGAACTATTCAACAGTTAAACGTACGACGTGCTCTGCGAGTGTGTGGATACATTGAGAATACATAATATTGTACCAGTACTGGACATTTGTGAGTTCACTTGAAATACAAAGCGAGGTGATTCGTGCGTGAACGAGCGGAAGGCAGTCATGTGTTTGTGAGGTCCGTATTGACAGAAAATTTAAATCAATTCCCTTTTTCACAATAGGTTCCAATCGCCTGCAAGTGCTTGCTTCCTTGCGTGAAATAAATGTGCAGGGACAGATGTGCATTCCACAGGCTGCTTCTCTTTCCGAAGTCATGTAAAGTTCTATTCTATGGGGTTCGCAAAGGCACACATCTGTTTTCCCTTTGTTCTTTAGAATATTTAGCAAGGACTTTCATTCTGGTTATTAACTCTTTATTCTGTATACGGCAGTTACCTGCGACGGTTCTGAAGGAAGAAAAGTCCAAGTTTAGATTTTTGCCTTACCTGCAGATTTAGATTGTGATTTTTCTTGTTTGTTTGCTTTGGTCTTGATTTCAGAGGGAGAAATGGATTCCACACTGACCATGTGAAATCAATGTTAGAGGGATCCAGATATAAGAGTATGTATTCCGTGTGCGATGAACCCACTGTTCAAAGGCATTTGGCAATAAGACAAATTCGTGTGTACTTGAATTTGAGAATTTGGAACCGGCATTTTGGAAGGCTGGTTCATTTGGGCAGCACCAAAAGATGCTGCTGGAGACTTTGAAATACTGAGTAATACCGTGTGAATTTAGCACCTGTCCAAAATCTATCTCCAAATTCGTCACTGCCTATGTCTGTTGTTTTCGTTTACGTTATGGGAGTTATGGGAGTATTTCGTTAAAATTCTCTCAAAGGTGTGTTTGTTCCCTTCCGAATTCTGCCTTCTACTCACAGTCTATTTTGTAATGTACAAACCCTCCACAGTGCCCTCCCTTACTGCAGCTGTGATAGCACCATACCCTCTCTGTTTTTCAATGGCACTCTCTTTACACTATTCCACCTGGCAATGTCCATTTTGAAACATCTGAACCCCAAAAAGTCCAGAAGCGTTTCCTCCCCTTGTGATTGTCAGGTCTCTGTGATAGTTTGCAATTTATTCACCCAATGTAAAAATTACGCCGGCTCATTGACCATTTGCCCCGTTTCCTACACTAACTGTATGAATTGTGCAATCTTACGTGGATTTTGCGATTGAAGGATCGTCAGGTACACGATTGTTTGACTCTATGACACATTTTCCAAACCTACTGTTTTATGTAAACTGTTTTATTCGATAATTTCGCTGAATTGCAATGAAACCTGGGCGTTATCTACACAGATGGCCATTTAAAGTAAACACATACTGTATTCCATTCTTCAGTTCTTTTCTGAATTTCCTCTGTGTCAGTGTATAGATACAAGTATTGGTGCACATGCTCAGAATTTGCAGCATGTACCCAAATTGCTGTAGAATATATACCGGGGAACTGAAGTATCTATCCAGGTAAAAGTAATTCTCCACTTTCCATTTCAGGGAATGAGCTACATAGGGCATCCAAAATAATATGAAATTAGCTGATATTGCGAACAATAAAATCATCGATTTTCTGCGGTTTTCCACTTCGGTATCCTTCTGATTGTTACTGCTGTTCCGAAGCCCTCTGCTGACTCTATTTGCCGCAATAATATGTCTTACTGTTAACCCATTGAACACTAGCATTAAGCCGATCGGTAGCAACGGTCTTAAAAGACTATCCAGTAATTCGATTCCTTTCCACACGGGGGAAATATCGTATTCATGTGAGAGGGCGCAACGCCACGGTATGTTATCAATAATGGCATAAGGTTCAACAACAAAGTAAAACGGGACACATCTCCCGCAGCTCACTATAACCACGGTCACCATAACCACCATTGCTGTTTTCTCAGTGCAGTATCGTTCTCGCAGCTTTTGACAACATATTGCGATTAAACGATCGAAGGTAAAACTGACCGTAAACCAAACAGAACAGTCTGCTGCTACAAACCTAAATACAAGTGTCAGGGCGCATGCAGGGGTGATGAGCAGGAATCTGGAATAAATGTAGATATTGTTGATCTGTTCAACTAAAGCGAAAACTATAACCACCATCAGATCCGCTGTTGCCATTCCAACCAGGTAACGGGTGATGCATTTGGAGAGTCCGCATTTTCCCCGAGATAGGATCACAATCGCAGTTAAATTAACTACAGGAAATTTGGGACGGTAAAAAACAAAGAGGTTCATCGTTAATTGCAAATGCCTGAATGTCTAACATTCTTCCAATGGTATGCAGGGCATGTTTTTTTAGAAGTGAAATTGAGAAATTCAGTGTGTGCCGCCCCATCGGTGCACTCCGGCTGGAGGACCATAATGGACTGAGGATTATCCGACAGCTTAGAGCAAGGAATCTGATTTCCACGACTCACCTACCGGTGAGCGGTCGATCGCTGCAGTAAACATCACCATGAGCAAATGCCGTTTCCATTCTCAGAGGTGTAACAACTGAACGGATTATTTGTATAGAAATTAATAAAATTTAAATAATAATCTATAATTTAGTGATTTATGGAAGAACTGACCTACGTGTCGACATTTAACTGGCCGATCTGTTGAAAAAGCTGCCGATCTAGAAAAGTGTCAGATTCTTGAATCATCCCTGAAACACACTTCAGGAGACCGTAGCATCTGTGCTGAGTAAAAGTCCGAATAGTGCAGCAGATCAAAAGGAAGGCGGCAGGACCATACAATTAGTGACCAGACCCAATACCTTACCTGGGATACCAATCGCTACAAGGGTGGGGTAGAACATGCGCGCGATGTGGTAAATCGCTGGATATCCCATATTCCGTCAGATGCAGTGTTCAGATGTACTGAATGTTCCATGTGTTCATATGCCCAGTGATTATTTTTACAGAATTATATACGATTCGGAGTAATTCCACTGAGGCAATTAGTGTGGTTATGACTTTCGTCGCATTAGGAACAACCAGCTACACAAACACTTACATTAAAATGTTTTTCTCACTCCGTCACTGTGCCATATAATCGTCCCAAGGGATGCTACAATTTATTAACTTTCAAGCACACAGAATATGAGGGTTAGAAATTTAATTTCCAATACACCTGGCTTTAGCTGCTGAAATGAGACATTTTTTGAACAGTGTTGTTTCTAACACAGATAGATAGATAGATAGATAGATAGATAGATAGATAGATAGATAGATAGATAGATAGATAGATAGATAGATAGATAGATAGATAGATAGATAGATACTTTATTCATCCCCATGGGGAAATTCAACATTTTTTCCAATGTCCCATACACTTGTTGTAGCAAAAACTCATTACATACAATACTTAACTCAGTAATAATATGATATGCATCTAAATCACTAACTCAAAAAGCATTAATAATAGCTTTAAAAAAAAGTTCTTAAGTCCTGGCAGTTGAATTGTAAAGCCTAATGGCATTGGGGAGTATTGACCTCTTCATCCTGTCTGAGGAGCATTGCATCGATAGTAACCTGTCGCTGAAACTGCTTCTCTGTCTCTGGATGATGCTATGTAGAGGATGTTCAGGGTTTTCCATAATTGACCGTAGCCTACTCAGCGCCCTTCGCTCAGCTACCGATGTTAAACTCTCCAGTACTTTGCCCAAGACAGAGCCCGCCTTCCTTACCAGCTTATTAAGACGTGAGGCGTCCTTCTTCTTAATGCTTCCTCCCCAACACGCCACCACAAAGAAGAGGGCGCTCTCAACAACTGACCTGAATCAGTTGACCTCTCAACAATCATCCTGAACAATCAACATGGACAATGACCTTCCAACAGATTAATATTGTCACATCGCTGAAGCACTTTCGCTTTTGACGTGGGTGGCGGGAGATTAGCTCGGCAGGTGAAATGGGGTACACTTTATTGAAGGGGGAGATAGGATCATATTTTCTTTCGCCTGTTCTATCATTTCGAGTCATTTGAATGAAAGTACAGTAGACCGCGCCAATCTTCAAGCGTGAGAGGATGGTTTGTCTGGTCCTCAATGGGAGATGCCCACGGGCGTCTGGCCGACCGGACAATATATTGCCAGAATGTGTTGATCTGCCAACTCTGCAACATTTTCAGGTGGTGTATCTGTGTTGAATACAATTATTTTCATTGACGGCGGGAGTATATTGATCTCGTACTGGTCAAATAAATATCGTAAATATTTATTATGCTAAATATCATCAACTACAACCAGCATTGAATTACTACCGGCTCAGAGAAACGTATGCCTTCCACTTTCAAGAACACATATACATTAACTTCATTTTTCCTTACAAAAGCCTTCCTTCCTTTAATTGAGATCCATTGTGCTCTGCCAACGATAAGAACTGATACTTATTTTGAGCTGATTGCTCATGTTATAAAAATGACTATTTGTTAAACTTTCTCAAATTTGGCAGGTCAAGCTTCGTGCGAAAACAAAACGCCAATGCCCTACATTTAAAAATGTTATGAGCAATATTTTGTTTGGCGCTTCTGGTGGTGGGCTTGCTGTGATCCACCCAGTGGAAGATCACCCACCTTTCACCTTCACCTGCCACCCTGCTCTCATTTGTGGTTCCAAATAACTGTTAACATAAGACTCTGGCAAGACCCTAGTGCGCCACTTTGTCAGGCGGGCTAAACCAGGTGAGAGTAGCGGTGAACGTTCAAACGTGGTGAGAGAGGGAATTCGTCGCCCCGACGTGGGAACCATCGGACCAAGATTTCTGAGGTCCAGAGAGAGGAACTGCCCCAGTGCAACGGCTTTTCATTTTGAAATTCCTCCCGACTTCATCGTCGGAAACGAGGGACAGCCAACAACAAGAAAGAATAATTAAAAATGAAACAGAAAAAAAAATTCCAAACCAAATCAGTTTGGTCAAAACACAGTGCTAACATTGATCTACTTCCGGGATTTTACCTTGCACAATTTGCGGAATCATTGCTGATATGCATTTGTTTTAAAGTTATCGTTCTGTATATTCCGAATAAATTGTCACCGTGCCAATTTCAAAGAAAGACGTTTTCAGTTTATCGCCAATGCGCGCGTAGAAATAGATAGATGTAAAGATAGATGAATATATATATACACACACAAACATATACACATATACATATATTTATATTGTTACGTACCCGTGACACGTGACATTGGTACCCTTGTCACGTGACTGGGGTTGAAGTTATACTGGACATGAGGTAAGGGTGGAGTGATGTCATTTTCCCGCCAGTAGAGGTCATGTGACAGGTTTTTTTTCTACAGGGTATGAAAGGGAGACCCACCCTGTCAGGTGGGGCAGTTCGTGGCAGGATTTGCCAAGATGACTTCATGTTACTGTGTGATTCAATGTGATGACGCAGTTTAGTTAAAAATGAAGTTTTATATAATGCCTAAAGTTTAAAAGGTCAGAGCCAACGGTTTCTTTGCTAAGGGAGAGTGAAGTTTGGAAAATGGAGATCGAGAAAAATCGATTTTCGATGGATTGACTTCGACCTTGTGTGATCCTCATTCGGAAGGATTTCGTTTATTATTCTCATGATAGTCTCCGCTGGAAAAAGCGGGAGATTGAGAATATTGTGGAAGGAAGGTCAGTCACTTTAAGCTGTTATATTTAATAAGATTCGACGTGGGAAAGTTCGACGCTGGGAATCGAAGGACATCGACGTGGAAGAGAATTTAAATCGCTTTAAAAAGTCTCTCCTTTTAAAAGTACCGTGAGCTTTTGAACTGTCGGCATATCGCTTTAAAGAACTGTTTTCTTTCGGCATATCGCTTTAAAAGAACTGAGTTCTTTTCAATACTGCTTTAAAGACTGTTTGAGACTGCAACGCTATTAAGGACTGTTTGAGCAGCTGAGCTCGAATCATTGTTTGAGTTTGTTTACTTTTGAAGGGGGTTTGTTATCAGTGTTTAATAAACGTGTTATTTGTTATAAAACCCTTCGTCTAACTCATCTATAATTATTGTTGCCTGAATACGTAACATAAATATGGGGGCTACGTCCGGAATTGAATTGTTTGAGTTTAAAAATGCTTTTTGAATTTTGAGTCGGTATTTTGGTAACGGGGATTGCTCGATTCTTTTTGTTTGATTGGCTTGTGAGTGGTATTCGGCAACGATGAATATTGATGAGTTTCTGGATTCGCCAGTCGCGGATTTGTTAGCGAAGGCGAAAAAAACTGAAGTCTCTGAAATTGCTAATCGGTTGCATCTTAAAGGGATTTTGTCGACTACATCAAAAGCTGTAATACAGAGGAAAATCGCATCACATTATGTGACTTCGGGTGCTTTTGAAGAATCGATTTTAGAATCGTTTCCAATAAGTAATCTGGAGATGCAGTTGCAAATCGAACAAATGATGTTAGAAAGGTGTAAATTGGAAGCTGAGCAAAAGCAAAGAGATTTTGAATATGCAATGGCGAAATTAAGGTCTGAGAAACAGTCTGCTGAATCTAAAAAACCGTTTGTTGCTAGCCAAGAAATTAAATTGGTCCCTCCATTTAGTGAAACGGAAGTGGAGAGATATTTTCAACATTTTGAAACTATTGCTCGGATGTCAGACTGGCCGAAAGATAAATGGTCAGTGTTGTTACAGAGTGTAATCAAAGGAAAGGCACGGCGAGTTTACACAGCATTAACTGCTGCGCAAGCATTAGATTATGATATTGTGAAAGAAAATATTCTCAAAACGTATGAATTTGTCCCAGAAGCGTATAGGGAAAGATTCAGGAGTTTGAAAAAGTCTGTGGAAAAGACTTATGTGGAATTTGCCTATGATAAAGCTATGTGTTTTGAGAAATGGGTTTCTTCTAAAAATGTAAATGAGGACTATGAGACTTTGAAAGAGCTGATTTTGATGGAGGAATTTAAAAGAAGCATTCCTGTTGAAGTAAGGGCCTACTTAAATGAGAGGGATACTGATAAATTGCAGGACTGTGCTAGATTAGCTGATGAGTATGTTTTAATCCATAAGAATAAATTTCCTCAGGGTAGAATTTTTAAGAGGAAAAATAATATGGAGACTCAAGGTAAATCAGAAATTAAATTAGAGGTTAATGAGAAAGGTAAGGAGGAAGGAAAACCTGTGAAGGAAAGACAGTTTGGTCTTATTTGTAACTATTGTAAGAAGCCTGGCCATGTAATAGCTAACTGTTTCAAATTGAAAAAGAAAGAGAAGGAAGCAGTTCCAGATGCTTGTGTGCAACATACTGAAGCACCTGTAAAGTTACAGGGTTTGGTAAACACAAATGAGGATTTGTTAGAGTCTGACCAAGTTAGAAAGGGATATGATCACTTTATAACTGAAGGGTTTGTATCCTTGAAAGAGGGATCTACTCTGGTGCCAATAAAAATTCTTAGGGATACTGGAGCTTCTCAATCACTGATGTTGGATAGTGTGTTGAAGTTTAATGAAGAGAGTGATACTGGTGAGGTAAATTACATAAGAGGTGTTGGAAGTGATTTTATGCCTGTACATTTACATAAAGTAAATTTAAAGTCAGGGTTAGTTACAGGATTTGTTAAGGTAGGATTACAGCATAGCTTACCTGTGAAGGGTATTTCTTTATTGTTAGGTAATGACTTGGCAGGTGGACAAGTTTTTCCTGAAGTGCATTTGACAATGGAGTCAGAGGAACCAGTGGTGAATTCTAACACAGATTCTTCTTGTGTTGTGACTAGAGCTATGGCTAAAAAAATTGATGTGCAGAATGAGGTTGTTACTCATGACTGTTCAACTCAGGATTTGAGTTTTGAGGATGTGTCAGAGACTTTCTTACCTTCGTTGTTTGAACAAGGTTCTGGGAGTAAGTCTGACTATGAAGATTTATCTCTGTCTCGGAAGGAGATGATAGCAGAGCAGAATAGAGATCCTGAGATTATAAAATTAAGGGAACAAGCTTTACTAGGTAGTGAAATTGAGAAGGTGTCAGTAGGATATTACTTGGAAAAAGGAGTGTTGATGAGGAAGTGGAGGTCGCCTACAATTCCTGCAAGTGAGGAATGGAATGTTGTTTACCAGGTGGTTGTTCCTAAAGTTTATCGGAATGAGATTTTGACTTTAGCTCATAGTGTGCCTTTAGGAGGACATCAAGGGATAAGGAAAACTGTGGACAAGATTTTAAAACATTTTTACTGGCCCGGTCTAAGAAAAGATGTGGCGATGTTTTGTAAGACGTGTCATACTTGTCAAATTGTGGGTAAACCAAATCAGGTTACACCAGTTGCTCCATTACAACCTATTCCAGCATTTGGTGAACCGTTTTCTAAAGTTATTGTAGATTGTGTTGGTCCATTACCAAAGACAAAAACTGGTTATCAGTATTTGTTGACTATCATGTGTACTTCGTCTAGGTTTCCCGAGGCAGTACCACTTAGGAATATAAAAGCTAAAACTGTGACGAAGGCTCTTATAAAATTCTTTACTTATTTTGGATTGCCTAAGGAAATACAAACTGATCAAGGTAGTAATTTTATGTCTGGATTGTTTCAACAGATAGTTTATAAATTGGGAGCTAAGCAAATCACTTCGTCTGCATACCATCCAGAATCGCAAGGTGCCTTGGAGAGGTTTCATTCTACTCTCAAGAATATGATTAGGACATATTGTGTGGAGAATGAAAGTGACTGGGATGAGAGTATAAACTTACTTTTATTTGCAGTAAGGGAATCCGTACAGGAATCTTTAGGTTTTAGTCCATTTGAACTTGTGTTTGGACATAGAGTTAGAGGACCTTTAGCTTTATTGAAGGAACAGTGGATTAGTAAGGAAGTGCATACTAATTTGTTGGACTATATTTTGAAATTTAAGGACAGGTTACATAAAGTTTGTAGTTTAGCCAAGGAAAATTTAAAGTTGACTCAGAAGAAAATGAAAACTTGGTATGATAAGGAAGCTAGGATGAGGATGTTTAAGCCTGGAGATAAGGTGTTGGTTCTTTTCCCAGTGCAGACAAATCCTTTACAAGCTAGATTTCATGGACCTTATGAAATTGTGTCTAGAATCAATGATGTGGATTATGTAATAAAAACTCCAGATCGTAGAAGGTCAACACAACTTTGCCACATAAATATGATTAAACCATATTTTGAGAAACAATCTGATACTGTGACTGTTGTGGTTAGTGAGAATGAGTTGGATTTAACTGGGAACATGATAGATGATTCATCTGACTTTCATTCTAAATCTAACATTGTTTCTGTTAGGTTACCTAATTCGACTATTTTGGAAAATATGGATGAGAAATTAGCACATTTACAGCTAGAGCAGAAACAACAGATGAAGGAATTGATTTTTAAGTATAAGGATTTGTTTCCAGATGTTCCGAGAAGGACTACTATAGCTTCACATGATGTAGATGTTGGAGATGCCAAACCTATTAAACAACATCCATATAGGATGAACATGGAAAAATGTGAACTTGCTGAGAAAGAAATTGAATACATGTTAGAGAATGATATTATTAGACATTCTAACTCGAATTGGAGTTCGCCATGTGTTATGGTGCCAAAACCTGATGGTAGTATTAGGTTTTGTACGGACTATAGAAAGGTGAATGCTGTAACGAAAACAGATGCATATCCAATTCCTAGAGTAGATGATTGTGTAGATAAAGTTGGAAAAGCAAAATTCCTTACAAAGATTGATTTATTGAAAGGGTATTGGTGTGTTCCATTAACGGACAGAGGTAGAGAGATTTCTGCATTTGTAACTCCATCTGGGTTATATGAGTATAATGTTCTTCCATTTGGGATGAAGAATGCCCCAGGTACTTTTCAGAGGATGATTAATTCTGTGATTCAGGGTTTGAAAGATACTGATGCTTATATTGATGATTTAGTGACAGGAAATGATACTTGGGAAGCACACATTATTGCGGTGGAGAAATTGTTTGAAAAGCTTTCAAAAGCTAACTTGACTATTAATTTAGCCAAGAGTGAATTTGGACATGCTACTGTGACTTACCTTGGTTATGTTGTGGGTCAAGGTAAGGTAGCTCCTGTTCAGGCAAAAGTTCAGGCAATTTTAGAAATTCCCACTCCGACGGGGAAAACAACTCTCAGAAGGTTTTTGGGAATGGTAGGATATTATCGAAAATTTTGTAAGAATTTTGCTAATGTTGCCCTTCCATTAACTAACCTTCTGCAGAAGAATGTGAAGTTTGTGTGGACGGTGCTTTGTCAGGAAGCATTTGAAAAATTGAAAACAATGATATGTGAACAACCTGTGCTTAAGGCACCTGACTTTGAAAAATCTTTTTCATTAGCTGTGGATGCTAGTGATGAAGCTGCGGGAGCAGTATTGATGCAAAGGAATGAGGGTGATGAGGTTGATCATCCGGTAGCATACTTTTCTAAGAAATTTAATAAGCATCAAAGAAACTATTCAACAATAGAGAAAGAATTGTTATCTCTTGTTTTAGCTTTGGAATATTTTGAGGTATATGTTGGTGCAACTCAAAAACCACTTATTGTTTACACTGATCATAATCCGTTAGTTTTTCTGAGTAAGATGAAAAACAAAAACAGAAGATTGTTAAATTGGAGTTTGATGTTACAAGAGTACAATATTGTGATAACTCATATTAAAGGTAAAGATAATGTGGTTGCTGATTGTCTATCTCGATGTTGAATGTACAATGTAATTTTGCTTTTTTTTTTGGAGTGGTTTTTTTTATTGTAACACTCCTACTGTATTGTATATTGTGTATGTTATATGATTTATACCTTTGTTTTTTTGGGGGGGTTTTTTTTGTAAGTAATTGTTAAAATTTTTGTTCTTGTCAGACCAAAAATTTTTTTTTTGGAGGGAGGTGTTACGTACCCGTGACACGTGACATTGGTACCCTTGTCACGTGACTGGGGTTGAAGTTATACTGGACATGAGGTAAGGGTGGAGTGATGTCATTTTCCCGCCAGTAGAGATCATGTGACAGGTTTTTTTTCTACAGGGTATGAAAGGGAGACCCTCCCTGTCAGGTGGGGCAGTTCGTGGCAGGATTTGCCAAGATGACTTCATGTTACTGTGTGATTCAATGTGATGACGCAGTTTAGTTAAAAATGAAGTTTTATATAATGCCTAAAGTTTAAAAGGTCAGAGCCAACGGTTTCTTTGCTAAGGGAGAGTGAAGTTTGGAAAATGGAGATCGAGAAAAATCGATTTTCGATGGATTGACTTCGACCTTGTGTGATCCTCATTCGGAAGGATTTCGTTTATTATTCTCATGATAGTCTCCGCTGGAAAAAGCGGGAGATTGAGAATATTGTGGAAGGAAGGTCAGTCACTTTAAGCTGTTATATTTAATAAGATTCGACGTGGGAAAGTTCGACGCTGGGAATCGAAGGACATCGACGTGGAAGAGAATTTAAATCGCTTTAAAAAGTCTCTCCTTTTAAAAGTACCGTGAGCTTTTGAACTGTCGGCATATCGCTTTAAAGAACTGTTTTCTTTCGGCATATCGCTTTAAAAGGACTGAGTTCTTTTCAATACTGCTTTAAAGACTGTTTGAGACTGCAACGCTATTAAGGACTGTTTGAGCAGCTGAGCTCGAATCATTGTTTGAGTTTGTTTACTTTTGAAAGGGGTTTGTTATCAGCCTTTAATAAACGTGTTATTTGTTATAAAACCCTTCGTCTAACTCATCTATAATTATTGTTGCCTGAATACGTAACAATATATACACACACATATACACACACACACACACACACACACACACACACACACACACACACACACACACACACACACACACACACACACACACACACACATATAAGTTAGGTAGATTGAGAAGGATAACATTTAGCAGACAGAAACTTTGATTCCCTTTCACGGATGTGAGGAGAAAACTGGGATATTTCCCTCCTTCTTAGAGATCCATTGCTTCAATGAAAATGGTTGTAACGGGTCTAGCGGCACAACACAGACCACTGTTATCAGTGTTATCAGTGTTTCCTATGAAAAGTCACTGGCAACATGGATAATGTCTCTGCTTTTCCAGTTCGCACAATATTGCTATGTTATTATCGCAGCTCATTCGGTCCCTCGATCTCTCTGAATAGACTGAATTCCTCAAAGGTCTAACTACCTGAATGATCTTTGACCCAACAGCACCTCCTCCTTAGTATCAAAACGTCTGATCACCATTCTCCATTCCTGATCTATCTCAGTTCTCACTCTCACTCTCCCTATCTGTCCTTCTTTCTCTCTGTCTCTCCCCCTCACCTTGTCTCTCACAGCTACATGTAAAGGTAATAAAAAATTTTGTCGTTATATATAAAACAGTTAATACTCCGTTAGATTCTCAGCAAGAAGGAGAATCTACAGGAAGAGAATGAGGAGAGAAAGAGGTTGTTGCAAAGGTCGGTTTATGACGGGAACAGGAGTGGTTCAAAAAGACGAAAACACACTGCAAAGTCAGGCAGTTTTATCACAACCGGGAAGCAGAGGTAACAACCTCGAACATAATCCAGGGAGGAGGTGAGGTTCAAGGTGGGTTTCTATGAAAAAGCGTAAAGAAGAGTAGAGAATTTAGAGGAAGGGAGAATGGTTAGGGTGAAGAGTTGGTGAGAGACAGTTAGCTGAAGGTGAGAAATTGGGGAGGGCGAGAAATGGGATGCAATTAAAGAGATAGAGAGGGAAAGACAGAGGGATAGATAGGCAAGAATGCGATCGAACGGGGAGGTGATGGAGGGGTGAAAAATCTTGGGAGGATGAGGGTGATGATCGAGGGAAATCATGGAGAAAAAGGGATGGAGACGTTTTTAGAGGAGGAGAATGGTGAGAGGGAAGGGAGGGAGAACGAGAGATGAACGGAGAGAGATTTAAAGAACAGGAAGTGATATGAACGAAAGCGAAAGCGGAATGACAGAGAGTCGATGGACTGTCGGTTTGGAGAGAAAGATATATGGATGAAGTTTTGTGTGTGACGGCTGAGGCTGAGGGGTGGGTTGGAGATGGAGCGAGAGAAGGATAAAGGGATGACGGCGGGAGAGTGGGAAACATAGGAAAATGGAGGTAGAAGAAGAGAGACTGGGCATTTAGCAGAAAAATTGGAGGAAAAGGGAGAGACGGCTGGAGAGATGGCGAATGAAGGAGAGAATGTGAGCAGAAGGAGTAAGGTTCTGAAGATTGGACAGTGGGAGGAAAGTGGAATGGATGTAGAGGAGAGATGGGGACATAAATGCATGTAGAGAAGATAGTGTGGAGGAGTGGGAATAGAGAAAGAGTTGGAGGGATGAGCGCATGGAGGAAGGGAGTGGTTCAGACAGAAGATCATTATGAGGGGAGCCTGCAGGGAAGAACGATAAACTGCAGGAGAGTATAGATTTTAAGATGGAGATGAACGTGAGAGAGTGGGGAACTGGGAGTGGGGAAGGATGGGAGAGATGGAAGGGTGCGGTGGAGAGAGAAATAGAGAGTTGAGTAAGGAGGAGTGGATAGAGCGGAGTGATAGAGAGAGATGAAGGTGAGAGATTGGAGAGAATTGGAGTAGTGATGGATAAGAGAAGTGGAAAGAGAAAGATAATGTACTTGTATTAAAGTGATGAGAATAGGGAGGAAACGAGCGGCGAGAAGGAAGAGATGGTAAGATTGAGAGATAGACAAAGGTAACACATTGGATAAGTAAGTGAAGAGCAAGAGGATAAGCTGTGAAAAAACAGGATCTATCAAGGTGGCAGGATTTATGAACATAAATCACCCCTTCTCACTTTCCATCTCCCCCCTACATCTTCTCCCTCTAACCCATCCATCTCTTCCCTCCAACTCTACACCTTACCCTACCGTTCTTTATCATTTAATATTCTTCAAATCTCTACCACCAACACCCGCAGCTAGCCCTTCTGATAGAAACATAAAAAATTAGAACATTTACTGCACACAGATTTAAGAATACGTGCGGATTTGGGCTGTCGCGGGATTTCAGGATGTGAAGAGAATCAAGGTTGTTTCACTTATAGATATTTGAATAATAAAGACACTTTGAAGTTTGTACTTTGTTCTTGCTATTTTTTCAAGTTAGAGGCAGCCAGGTTGTGAACTGCTTCAAGTCATTATTGGTCTGGAATGATCCAAACCGAGTGAGGGGGTTTTAACATGTTTGGGTGTGCTCACGGATTTGGGGAGCATATAGAACTGGGCGCGTGTGCAGATTTCGGAGTTTGTCGGTGAATATGGGTGTGTACACTGATATGGGTGTATTCGGGAAAATGAGGACGCTTACTCTCACCTAGTCACATTGTCCCGCACTCAGCCCATAACCCTCCCTTCCTTTCCTGTCCATATACCTATCCAATTTTACTTTAAATGACAATACCGAACCTGCCTCTACCTCTGCCTCTGCTTCTACTGGAAGCTCATTCCACACAGCTACCAATCTCTGAGTAAAGAAATGACTCTGAGTAAGACATCTGTTTTTTCTATTTCTTTTTGTTTCAGTCCAGTTTTTAAAGAGTTCTAAATGGTTCTTACTCTGGGATAATTTAATTTGCGTGTGTGGGTGTCAGCACATCTGGGAGCACATAGATTTTAAGGTGCACTCGGATTGTGGGTGCATGTGAATACGGGGAGCAGAAGAGCCCCGGCGAATCACGTAGAACAGATGGATCTGGGAACACAAATTTATAATTACTTAAAAGTGGTGTCACGAGCATTTCTGTTCGTACAGGGAGTTTTTGATCCATTGGCCTTTATAAATAGAAGTACTGAGTACAGGAGATAGGATGTTATGTATAAGATATTGCTGAGGCCTTGTATCGAGTATGGTTATAGATATGGAAATACAAGCTGAGATTGGCTGAGACTCGATATAAAGGTTGCAGATTAAGCACGAAAGGTAAAATACTTAAGGGGAACTTGATTGGGAATTGGTAAGAAGAGCTGTCAGCGGCAGAGGTGGATGTGGGTTTAATTGCATTGAAGAGAATTTGGAATAAGTCGATAGAATGGACGGTTAATTTGGGCTATGGTCCAGGTGCTTTTATGGGACTCGGCACAATGACAATTCAGTACGGATTAAATGGAGAAGAGTGTCTATTTCTTGTTGTAGTGCTCCCTGACTCGAAAGAAAGTGTAGATGATGGGAAGCAGAGACAATGGGTCTACGTACACAGATTCAGGAACACACTCACGCTCAGTAACGGACAATGACACACACACACACACACACACACACACACACACACACACACACACACACACACATGAATATGGTTTTCTTGTTTAAGCAAGCATCAATAGCAAGGATAGAAATCAACTCAATTTCGTTGAAGATATAATCTGTGTGTGCTTATTTCAAATTCTATTCATAATTATGTATATGTATAGCAAAATAACAAACACAGATATCATATGCTAAAGTTGTTGGACTCATCATGTCACTAGAAAGAAAATATTAGTATTTCTGTCAGAATCGTATAAAAATTGTGTTCATATTGCTTTGGCATCTGGATTTTAGTAACTTTTCAATACATTTTCATGTTGTAAATATTTCTAATTAAAATCAATTTACAACATTTCCTTAAATTAAATCTACCGAAAAAACTAAATTCAATTTTGGCTTAAGCCAGTTGTTTAACTGAAATTTATGCGTTTTTATATTTTTTCTGCGTTTATTAACAAAGGTGGGTTAAAAAATTCATTCTATACACAAAAGAGCATTGACAATTATTGTTGGATTGTTCTGTCTACGTACTTATAACACGAACGCACCATGAGCGCACCAAGAAAATTTCCGCAGGGTTTCCCCTAGAGCTAAAAATTATTTCATAGGTTGTTCCAGGGCAAAAATAAGTTGATACACACTACTCTAAACTCAACGCATATAGGCCCTCACAGATTTCCTCTGTCAATCTCTGTTCAAACTCCTCATATGTGTAGCCTCCGTGCCCCCAATTTATCCCCATTCGCCTAGGATGAACCGCAGTCGCCCCGCCAACAGTGCAATACTTCGGTGCCCTGCCCCCAGGATGCGCTCGCGACACAGATATCAGACAATACGCAATTGTGTGTAAATAATTGCAGTTTTATAGTTACTACTTAGTGATGGGTTAGTAGAAACATATAATCGAAAGACGCCAAATCAGTAAGTTAATCAGCTTGTGCACATAATAGTTCAATACGTTAGAGCTCACGCCTCCGTTTCTATCCACAATGACATTCGGAGCCCTCGGATACCGTCAGAACCCCCGACGTCCAGTATCGGCCGCCCTGGAACCGCTGTCGGTTCCTCGCACGTCCATCCTCCTCGCTCGCCTCCCGAAAAAGAACGGGAACTCCCGCTCTGCTCAGACATACGAGACAGCATAACAATTCTCCATTGGTTAGTTCCCCCCATATCTGCAGTTATAACCCAAACATTCCAGCTACAGAAACCTGATACAACATTGTAACGTTACAGAGAAGCCAATTCATAATAACAATACAGAAGCCATTTTGTTATCCTAAGCAGTTAACATCACAGTTAATGGAAATGAGACCCTACAGCCTCTCCAAACCGAATTTAGTCATGCCCTCATGACGCTCAGCGAATTTGCCAACCCTTCCTGCAAAACACAAAGTCCAACCCAGCTGCAGAGAGCAGTGACATAACTCCCCAAAAAGTGGAGATCACACCCTGTTCCCAAGGTGCTACATTGGCAACCTATCTGTGGGAGGTGGGGTGGGCGCCTTCTTCTCTAAGACATGGGCACTCCCTGTTCTAACTCCGCCGCCTCGAACATTACAGGAGACTCATGGAAACTATAAGGCGAACCCTCCCGCGAGCGGTCACCCAAACCCCTGTGCACCTCGGAACCCTCTATCTCTTGCTCGGGCCCCAAAACTTCCTCTTCAACGCCCTGTGGTACCTCCGACGGAGCATCACTAGCCTCCCATCTAACCCACTGGGGGAAGGCTCAGGAGCCTCCAACTCCATCACGGGGGCCTCGGTAAACGGCCATATGCTCCAATCGTCCGAGTCAACATCCTCCAGGTCAGTATAATTCGCAGGGGCTTGGCCTGGGCCTGTCTCCTCCGACGTGTGCTCTTCCTCCACCCTGCGTGGACGTAAATCCTGGTACTAGGTGAAGTGGGCACCTCGAGCTCCCGCCCTACCTCTACGTCTCGCCCCAGAGGTAACAGGTGACTCTAATGCAGAATCTTGACGGGCCTCTTCCCATCCTCGCACCGCACTCGGAAAGCAGTAAGGTGGGCAGCTGACTCTCCACCACATAGGGCTTACCTGACCAGGGATCAACCAGCTTATGCCTCCCAAGTAATCCCAAATTCCTTGTGAGGACGCGGTCTCCCGACAGGAGTTGGGAGAACATCACTTTCTGGTCAAACCACTTCTCATCTCCCCGATTCTGCTTGGCAGCCTCTTCCTCAGCCAAATCATAAGCCCTTTGCAGCTCTTTCTTCATAACAGACACAGACTTCAAGTAAGGCTTCCGCGATGCTTCATCCGCGGCAGTCCCGAAACAAGGTCAATGGACAACCTTGCCGAGCGCCCGAACATCAGATAATAGGGCGAGCACCCTGTAGCGTCATTGCGTGTACAGTTGCAACAGTGAATCAGATGTCCAATATGTTGACTCCATCGACTCTTTTTGCTGATCTCCAGAGACCCAAGCATGTATAGCAAGGTACGATTAAGCCTCTGCGGCTGGGGGTCGCCCTGCGGATGATAGGACGTGGTCCTCGATTTCTTAATCCCCAGTATATCCAGTAACTCATAGATGAGCTTACTTTCAAAGTCCCGTCCCTGGTCACTATGTATCTACCGGGAAGGCCACAATGTAGAAAATACATCTCACATAGCACTTTTGCCATTGTAATCGCCCTCTGATTCTTGGTGGGAAACGCTTGAGCATACCTGGTGTAGTGCTCTGTGATGACTAAGACTTTCGCCGTGTTGCTGGTATCGGGTTCTATGGCCAAGAAATTCATACACAGCAGATCCAAAGGCCCCGCACTCTGCTAGTGCGGCAAAGGAGCAGCCTGCACTGGTAGCGTCTTCCGGCCTAGATAGATAGATAGATAGATACTTTATTCATCCCCATGGGGAAATTCAACCTTTTTTTTCCCAATGTCCCATACACTTGTTGTAGCAAAAACTAATTATATACAATACTTAACTCAGTAAAAATATGATATGCATCTAAATCACTAACTCAAAAAGCATTAATAATAGCTTTAAAAAAGTTCTTAAGTCCTGGCGGTTGAATTGTAAAGCCTAATGGCATTGGGGAGTATTGACCTCTTCATCCTGTCTGAGGAGCATTGCATCGATAGTAACCTGTCGCTGAAACTGCTTCTCTGTCTCTGGATGGTGCTATGTAGAGGATGTTCAGGGTTTTCCATAATTGACCGTAGCCTACTCAGCGCCCTTCGCTCAGCTACCGATGTTAAACTCTCCAGTACTTTGCCCACGACAGAGCCCGCCTTCCTTACCAGCTTATTAAGACGTGAGGCGTCCCTCTTCTTAATGCTTCCTCCCCAACACGCCACCACAAAGAAGAGGGCGCTCTCCTCAACTGACCTATAGAACATCTTCAGCATCTCACTGCAGACATTGAATGACGCCAACCTTCTAAGGAAGTACAGTCGACTCTGTGCCTTCCTGCACAAGGCATCTGTGTTGGCAGTCCAGTCTAGCTTCTCGTCTAACTGTACTCCCAGATACTTGTAGGTCTTAACCTGCTCTACACATTCTCCAGTAATGATCACTGGCTCCATATGAGGCCTAGATCTCCTAAAGTCCACCACCATCTCCTTGGTCTTGGTGATATTGAGACGCAGGTAGTTTGAGTTGCACCATATCACAAAGTCCTGTATCAGTTTCCTATACTCCTCCTCCTGTCCTATGCAACATGTGCAGGACTTGCAATACTTTTCGACCTCCGACCTCATTCGGGGCCAATAAAACCGTTCCTCGAGCAACACGTAGGTCTTCTCCACCCCAACGTATCCAGATTTATCACGCAGTGACTGCATCGCAACCCCCCGATACTTCGCAGGCAGGACTAGCTGCCAACGCCGAGGTCCGTTCGGGGTGACGTTACCCGGTATAACATTTGGTTCTTCAGCTTCAACCGAGGCCATTCTCTCAGTAACAGAGACAGTGAGCCGTGTTCTGTCTTCTCCACCTGGGCCACATCCCCTTTCTCAACTGCGTACCGAATAGTGCCAAATCCAGGGTCATCTCGCTGAGCAGCTGCCACTTCCCCAGGACTCAACTCCGGCAGCTGCGTGGTCTTCAGAGCAGTCATGTCACCGTAAACTAGGGGTAGCGTGTCATTGGATGCCCCTAATGGATCCACCGAACCATCTGGCCTCTCCTTTTCTTCGGTCTGCACGGTGATAGCAAACTGATATGCCTTCACTCCGGTTGCAGGAACGCTCTCCCACTCCTCGTCCCCCTTCAGGTCCTCATCCCTCCGTTGGGACAGAGCGTCCGCATCGACATTCCGGCTCCCTGGCCGGTACTTCAGGCGAGAATCATATACAGACAGGGCGACCAACCACTGAAGACCGGTGGCGTCCAGTTTCGCCGAGGTCAGGATGTAGGTAAGCGGGTTGTTGTCCGTGTGCACCTCAAACTTGGCCCCGCAGAGATCGTCACTCAGCTTATGAACCACCGCCCACTTTAACGCCAAAAACTCCAACTTGTGGGTGGGTGGGATAGTTCTCGGAAGTTGCCAAACTCTGGCTGAAAAAACTATCAGCCCGGCGCCCTGGTTCTGATACACGACGGCCCGTAACCCCGTCCGGCTGGCATCCGTGTGTAGAACACAGGGCAATTGGGGGTCCGCAAAGCCTGCCCCGGCGCATGAGTCAGCATCTCTTTCATTGACACATCCCATCTCTGTCGGAAGGTATCTGACAGCTTCAAATATTCTCCAGCCTCCCGCCTTCTTCTCCCTTTTCCTTTCTGTCCCAGAGGAGGGTAGCCACGCAGAAGCTGGTTCAAGGGGTGACTCGCTTTGGCGTAGCCCTTCACGAATCTCCGGTAGTATCCACAGAACCTCAAGAACGATCGCAGATCGCTCACAGTCTGTGGCCTCGGCCAGGTGGTCACCCTTTCGATCTTAGTCGGGACTTTAGCTACTCCTCCCGCGAGATTATACGTCCAACATAACTAACAGACATCTGGCAAAACTGGCACCTTTCCAGGGAACGTTTTAACCCTTCATCCTTCAGTCGGTTCAGCACCTCCATTCGCCCCGGTTCGTGTTCTTCCAAGGTGGATAAAAATGCTATCAGGTCTTCCAAATATACAACCGATTCAAGCAATTTCATATACCACACGGTCTTCTCCATGACTTTCTGGAAGGTGGCAGGCCCTCCCGATATACCCTGGGATACCCTTTCGATCTGATAAAATCCCAGACGGCATATAAAGGCCGCCTTCTCCTTATCCGCCTCACCCCTCCCGATCTGGTAGTATTCACTCCTCAAATCCAACACGCTGAACCAGTTCGCCCCACTCAGGATTTCAGCGCTTCTTCGACCCTAGGGACTGTATACTGGTCAGGGACGGTGCGCCTATTCAGGGTCCCATAGCCTACACACATACGAATCTTCCTGGCCACGAGTATCGGAGACGCACAAGGGCTGCAGGGCTCCGTAATGATCCCAGCTTCATCAACTTGCAGAAATGCTGCCTCACATCCTCCTCGTGTGCAGGGGCCTGTCGCCGCGACCTTCCTCGATCCGTGGTGTCTTCGATCACCCGGATGGTGTGGCGCGTGCTCCTGGAACAGCCCACGTCAAACTCGTTTAGGAAAAACGTGCCTCACGGGGGCACTGTGCATTACCGTCATCGGGAACAAATGCGCTAGGGGCATCCCTCGTTTAAAAGTGATCTCCCGTTGCGTGGTGTTCCCGGTGACCACCATCATCCAACGTGCTTATACCACCGTGAGCTGCTGCAGCTAGGGTCTAACCAGTAGCCCAGCCGGTAATCTCGATTCCCCCTCGAGATCTTCGGTGGTGTACACTAAAAGGCCTCACCCTCAGGCGCTCCGGAGTATCTGGGGATCCCCATCACTCTCGCTACTTCACCCTGGGCTTCACTGGGCACACCACGCAGTTCCTGTTTCAAATGCCGTGTCCCGCCCGTTCGACCACACACTTCCCTAAAGGCAGCTTGAAATACAGGGTGCACCGACAGGATCTCCAAAAAGCCCTGACCCGCCTTCTCCTTGCAGGCCCCCAGGAATCTCCGCACAATAGGGGTGTTGGTCCCCACCAGAATTGACACACCTCCAGTCGCAACCGGGTCCGGGCAAACGAGCACCAAGGCCTCATGAGCCTCAGACATTCCCACCTCGGCCTCGAGGAACTCCAGCCTCACGGACAATTAACCATGGTATGGGTAATCACCAGCACTGACACCCCATGTTTCCAAGGCACTGAAGGGCGTCAAAGGTAAATGCGACAAATACTGATCGTGGAATGACCGGTACAATAGCGTGACCTGTGACCCCGTGTCGCGTATGGCTTTTGCATCTAATCCCTCTAATCGGATTGACACGCTAGATCGGGGTCCCACCAATCCTTCTGGGATAGGGTGTTCTCCTCTCGGGGGCCCGTAGCACATCGCTGGAAACATGTTTTCCCGGAGACTCCAGGCTGTTCCCTCACTGGGTCTCCTCTAATTTTCCCGACCACCCCCCTTCCTGCTGGGACAACCGTGGAGTCTCCCCCCGAGGGGCTTCCGGCTGGTCGCATTCCCGCCAAGTGGTTGGCGGGATTCAGGGTCGAAATTGGGCTGGCGATGACAAGAGCGAGAAAACGTTGAAATAAGAATAACCGGTTGTGTGAACTTTGTCACTGGTAGGAATTGCACGTCGGGGGCTGCCCGTGCTGTGGCTCTCTCGGGCTCTGAACCATTTTAATTCTCCCCACGTCCACGTCCTCCAAGGACAGCCAGTTCTCTAGTGTCAAGGTGGAAATCACCGCGACCTTCTCCGAGAAGAACTTAGATAAGTTGTTTATTTTTTTTGCAATTTAATTTTATTGAAGTTCATCATCAAACAAACATTTCCATAAGATGTATTTCAGCCATTGTACATATATATCATATAATCATATATATCGACAAGGTATTTATCTGTGGTATGAACTTATAGAAAAGAGTGGAAAGCAAAAAAACAAGCAAAAGGAAAGAACTATGTACAAGTGGGGAGTGATCTTTTTTTTTTACAACATATTTACCAATTTGTGAGAATGAAATCAGGCCTATGAGGCATTATGTAGTTAAACTATTTTTCCCAGTGTAAATGAAATTTTTCCAGCTTATGATTAACAGATGCTGTTATCTTCTCCATTTCGTAAATGTCCATTGTAATTTCCATCCATGTATTTAAAGTTGGGTCTCCTGTGATAAGCATTTCCTAGTGAGAGTCTCTTTACCAGCCACCAACAGGATATTCATTAAATATTTATCTCTTTTCAACCATTCTTGAGGTATATATCCAAAATATACGGTCTTACTCTCTAAGGGTATTTCACATTTAAAGATGTCTTTTAGAGCATAGTGTATCCCCCTCCAATAGTTTTTGATAACAGGGCAGTCCCAAAAAATAGGATAAGGATTTGCATTTTAGTGTGGGGAGTAAAACAGGTATTAACTCATTTTAAAATTCGTTGTACCACTCAGCCGTATACCCATCTGATCCTGGTAACTTGCTTAATTTAAGCCTACTAATTGCAGCTTTTAATTCAACTTCAGTTATGTCAGCAGTAATCGTTCTATTTTGTTCTTCGCTTAAAGTGGGTGTCTCTAGAGAATTCAAGAAGGTGTCAATTTGATATGATGCCCAAATATTTGAAAGACTCTGTGTGCCATCCCAGGGTTATCGACTTTCAATTTCTCTTGGTGGGCTATAGTAATCTGAAAGTAAATGGGTTTTATCTATGTTGATCTTGTTTCCTGATAATTGACCATAGTGATCAAAGGATTGCATCAATTTAGGTTAAGAGTATGTTGGTTGCCCCAGATAGTTCAAAATGTCACCCGCATAACAAGCCAATTTATGCTCTGTCCCTTTAATAGTAATTCCCCTGATATCTTCATTTTGTCTGATGTAATGAGCTAATGGTTCCAGATATACTGCGAAGAGTAATGGTGACCATGCACAACCCTGTCCTTTGCCCCTTTCTAGGGTGAGACTATTTGATAAATCTCCATTGATTTTAATCCTCGCAGCAGGATTGTCATATAGTGTCTGTATAGTTTTAATAATTATGTCTTGGAAATCAAATCTATGTAAAACTCTGTAATGAAAATTCCAATTAACCGAATCAAATGCTTCTTCAGCGTCGACGCTTATCAGTATTGCTTCGATTTTATTTTTTTGTACATGATCCATAATGTGAAGTGTCCTTCGTATATTGTCTTGTGTCTTGCGTTGTTCTATAAAACCTGTCTGATCGTAGAAACTCCTCTAATCGTTTGGCCATGACGGAGGTAAATAACCTATAATCTACATTAAGAACGGATATTGGTCTAAATGTCCCGTATTCCATTTTATCTTTGCCTTCTTTCGATATAGCTGAGATTATTGCTTCCTTCCAACTGAGTGACATTTGTGCCTTTTTTAGAGCCCAGTTCAGTGTGGGGAGTAAAACAGGAATTAACTCATTTTTTAAAAATTTCTTTGTACCACTCTGCCGTATACCTATTTGATCCTGGTGACTTGCTAAAATTAAGCCTACTAATTGCAGCTTTTTAATTCAACCAGTTATGTCAGCAGTCATCGTTCTATTTTGTTCTTCGCTTAAAGTGGACGACTCTAGAGAATTCAAGAAGGTGTCAATTTGGGTTCCGCTTGCCCCTGGAACTTCGGAATATAGAGTTTTGTAAAACACTTCAAAAGCTTCTTGAATTTCACTTAGCTTATTTTTTTTTATAATTTTCGTTCTTGGGTCCCTAATTCTATGAATTGTATTCTCTGCTATCTTTTTTTAATCATTTTCCACGCCAGTATTTTCACAGATTTCGATTCAGTTACATAACGTCTCAGTTTCAGAAACATTAAGTTTTTCCTGATTTCTTGCGTAGCCAAATTATTTATTTCATTCCTAATTCTTGTAATTCCCCCTGATGTATCCTGTGCTGAATTCAATTTGTTTCTCTAGTTTCTTCAGCCCATTTTGTAATACCTCTAATGCTTTATTCCTTTTTTTTTGTTATATGAAGATATCGCTATAACTTTCCCTCTTAAGACCACCTTCAGAGTATCCCATAAAATGGGAGGCGAAACCTCTCCATTATCATTAAATTCTAAGTAGATGCCAATTTCTTTTTTTAATTTGTTCCTTAAAGTACGGATCATTGAGTAGACTTGAATTTAGTTTCCAAATAGCATTCTTTAGTTGTAGGTCAAAATCAACAGATAAATGTATAGGTGCATGGTCACTTGCATCTATTGTCCCAATTTCACAGGTGTTTATTGTGTCTTTGTCTTTTCCAAATGTTTTGAAATAGTTTATTCTTGTATATACAGAATGGGGAGCAGAAAAGTGAGTGTAATCCCTTCTGTCAGGGAAAAACTCCCTCCATATATCAATTAAACCAACATCCTCAAAACGTGTATTAACTTTCTTATGTAAAGATTTTGTTTCATAGGTTTATCTATTGGAAGAGTCTAAGTTTGGTTGTAATTGTAAATTTAGTCTCCCCCACATATCAGGAGACCTTCTGTTTCCGTTACCATATCATCTGTAATTTTCTGAAAGAATCCAATATCACTTCCCGGCGGTGCGTATATATTCAATAGAGTAACTGAATTGCCGTCTATATTCCCCCTTGCTAGAATATATCTGCACAATTTATCTCCCATTTCGAATACTTTTTCAAAATGTACCTTATTTGAGATAAGAAAAGCAACTCCTGTCCTCTGTCCTGATTTATATGAGGAGAAAAACAGATTAGTGAAACCCATTCTCTTTAGTTTTTATACTAATTATCACTTAAATGCATTTCCTGTAAATATGCTACATGGGCTTGTTCTTTCTTTTCATTTTGCATAAAATTCTCTTACGTTTGATTGGATTTAATAGCCCATTTACATTAAAAGAAATGAAATTTATTGTTGTTTATTAACTAGTTGAATAATTGACATGAGCGGACATTTCGCTGCGCTGATGAATTGCTCTCTGAACTTGGACTGAGTTACCCCATAAATAAATGTGTTTGTGCAGCAACTTAATATCATCAGCATGTATCCCGATTGTTGAAATATTAATTCAGAATCTCTGTAATTTTGATCCAATTCGGCAATGATATAGTAAAGGAATTCGGCAACACTCACCAACCACAAGATGATGAAGCTTCCGGAGATGGTGAGAAGTAAGATCACAGACCTCCTCCTGCTCTCCATCTCCGGGTCACTGCGGTTCTCCGTCTTACTCTGGCCCCTCAGCCTCTTACGGACGCGACTAGTCACTAAAATGTGTCTGACTGTCAGAGCGTTGAACAGCAGTATTAACACGAACGGGAGTAACGGTGTCAGAATGATAGAAAACAATCTATATCTCACCCACCCGGGTTCCGTATAGTATCCGGGCTTTGGAATACAGTCCCAGGGTATATTGCCAATCACTTTTTCAGGATGAAAGATAAAGAAGATTGGAACATTATGAAAACAGAACAGAATGCCGGTTGTTGTCAGAACAACAGCCACAGTTTTCTCGGTCCAATTCTTTGATTTCCGATTCTGACAACAGATGGCGTCAAACCGATCGAATGTAAAGGTGACCGTGAACCAGACAGAACTGTCTGTGGCTGCCTCTCCCAGGACAGAGATCGCACTGCATAGCGGGGTGATGTCGAGGAACGTTCTGGGGAAATAATAATAACTGATTTGCCACAGTATAACATCAAAAATTATGGTTAGTAGATCCGCCGTTGCCATGGCCACCAAGTAGCGAGTAGTGTCGCTGGAGAGTCCGCACTTTCCCCGGGACAGGATCACAATCGCCACTAAATTCACTGGGGGGGGGCAGCAAAAAAGAATGGGTGAATTACTGTCTCGCCGCTCGGTGGGTTGCTGAACAGAGATAAGCTAGAAATTGAGAACAATCTAACTTTGCAGACAACTCATTTCAGGAAGATTAAAATGTATAAAGATAGTCGCAAATGTCTCAGTCGCGTGCAAAGGGTACGGTACTCGGTACCAGTAGAGATGAGAGACATTGTCAACTGATCGCCGATTCAAATTTACACCACCGTTCGCATGACTTCGTCCCCTCCGCAACTCCACTTCGCCATCTGCGTTCCTTTAAAATCTCCAACTAGCCTTGCCTGGCTCGCTTCCTTTAAAATCTCCAACTAGCCTTGACGGCGTTTCCTTCACACTATGTTAAGGAATTCGACTAGAAAATTTCAATTTTCGCTTTTAAAGATTTTGCCTGACCATGCTGAATGTTTCTGATATTTTGGGCGGTAGTTCTTAAACCATCCCACTTCCAAAGAAACGACAATATAGATACCTCAAATAATCTACCTTTTTTTTTGGGGGGGGGGGGGGGTTTCCTCCAAATTGCTGCATCATTATTCTAAATGCTTCGATGCTTCTTGTTCCAGAGCTGGATAGCGCATAAATCTTACCCGGTCTGATACTTATCAGACACCGTTTGCTTGGCTCTTAATTCTCTCGTCACTTCACGGACAATGGGGCGTGAAAACCAACCACGGTACACAAAAACGCACACAGACCCTTATTTCCAATTGCGATACTCGTAGTGTAACACGGAAGTAATGCTCATAACTCTTCCCGGAGAGTCACCGAAGTTTAGAGCACGATAAGCTATTGATACGGAATAACACCAAGTAACCTGTGAAGGTACCGAGAGTGCTGGATTATCGGCGTTTACTTTGAAAATTGCTTTGCATTTTGAGAAATCAAAACATGAATTTGTGACATGAATCCACAAAATGAATCCATCTCCCCATTCTTCCACTCGACATCTGTTTCGACTGCCGGTTTATTTTCATCCGAATCCACAGGTTAAACTGCAAGGGAGCTTGTGAACGAACTGGCAGTTTTGTCATACCGTCTGCACCGCACTCACAGATACACCGGAATCACAACGTTGTCGGTAACTGAACGAGTCCAAAGGCCGCGCACATAGAACTACAAAGTTAGCCGATGGTCTTACCGGGAACACCAATAACAGCAATAATCATGTAGCATATCTTTCTCACTATATAAAATGTTTCAAGCATGCTGAGTGAGATTCAACTTGTCGTCCAGCTGCTCGCAATCTCGCTGAAGAATCTCTGAGCTGATAAATCTCCATGATCATTCATTTATACTCGCTCCAGCACACTGAACATTCAATACTACACAAGGTTGACGTGTCTTCCAACACTTGGTTTAAAAATAAACATGATGTAATTCAGGTAAAATCACCATGGTGACGGGGTATGGATAGTTTGGCACGAAATTGCAAAATTTCAAAGATGAAGAAATAACAATCCGAGAATTCACTGAATGTTGTTGCGAAACATTGTCAGGCCCTCTTCTCGGATTCATGATTATTAATGTTGAACTTGTCGATTCCTAGACTCCATAGACATTGTCACCATGGACCAATGCTGTACTGACAATGGGCTCTTCTGCTTCACTCTGGAAATTGTCTCGATTATAGATCACAGCAACAGAAATATAAACAAGAATATGTTGTTTGTCCGTTACTGTACTGTAGTGAAAAGCCCAAAACTAATATCGTATCCAGGCTTACAAAGATACTGAACGCACGCATATCGCTAATCAAATTAATGAGAACACGCACAAAATTCCAGAAGAACTCAACAGGTCAGGTAACATCTTTTGAAATGACGGAACAGCCGGCCTTTCGGGCCGCGACCCTTCTTCAAGTCAATTAAAGCTCCGTCAAGTAAAATCAACAGAAGCGGAATTCCCCGTGCCCAGTCATTTCAATTCCAATCCCCATTCCCGGTGCGACATGTCGGTATATGAGCTCCTCTGGTGCCACGATGAGGCCACTCACAGGCAGCAGGGTGTAACCGCACATTTTCAGCCTTGGTAACCTCAAAGTGTTTGGCACAAACATGGATATCTCAATTTTCCAGTGTTTCATCCTCCTCTTTCCATTTTCCTCATCTTACACTCTGGCATTTTAATCTCCTCGTCATTTACCTACCACTTGCGCCTGATGCAGCACCCTCCTTCCCTTTCTCCCATGATCCACTCTCCTCTCATATCTGATTCATTCTTCCGCAGCTCTTTGACTTCTTCACTTATCACTTCCCAATCGCTTAGTTCTTCCTTCTTGCCCAACCATCTGGCTTCACGTATCACCTTCCAACTTTTCTCCCTCCCGCTTCCCCAACGATTTTATTCCGGCATCATTCCACTTAATGTCCAGCCCTGTTGAAGGGTCGCGGCCCGAACAGTCAACTGTTTATTCATTTCCAAAGATTCATTACTAAATATTTCTATTTCTACCCCGATCCCCAGCCCGATACATTTTTCCATAATCTCCACCTCTGCCAGGATAAGGTCACTTTCAGGTTGGAGGAGTAACACCTTTTATTCCGTCTTAGCAACGACCAATAATAAGGCGGGGACATAAATATCTCTAAATTTCATTATTTCCCCATCTGCTTGCCCGTCCCGCTTCGTTTTCCCTCTCTAACCTCTTTTCCTGTACAGCCTCGGTTCACAAGCATGATTCCGGGAATGAAGAGGTTAACATTTGATGGGAGTTTGGCAGCTTTGGGCCTGAAATCACTGGAACTGAAAAGAATGCGTGACGATCTCATTGAAACCTGCCGAATGCTGAAAGGAGTAGATAGGCTGGATATGTAGAGGATCTTTCCTCCGATGGACGTATCCGGAACTGGAGGGCGGTGGAGGCCAAGTCCGTGGGTATATTTGAGATGGAAGTTAATCCTTTCCTGATTGGTCAAAACATCAAATCATATAGCGAGAAGGCAGGTGTATAGGGTTGAGTGGGATCCGTGATCAGCCATGATGGAATGGCGGATAGACTCAATGAGCCGAATGGCTTAATTCTGCTCATGTTCTTTTTGGCTGAACCTCAACTCCGTATTCATTTCCATAGATGTTGCCTGACCTACTAAGTGATGCGGCATTCCAGCTTCCACCCAATCCTCTTGTTGTGAAATCTTCCCTCATCATTTTTGCTGCCCAAAACTGGGTCGCGGTCTAAAGGTCAAATGTTTATTCATTTCGATAAAAGCTGCCTGACCTGTTGAGATCCTCCAGCATTCTGTGTGTGCAGAATTATTTTTTTAAAGCTATTATTAATGCTTTTGAGTTAGTGATTTAGATGCATATCATATTATTAATGAGTTAAGTACTGTATGTAATTAGATTTTACTACAACAAGTGTATGGGACATTGGAAAAAATGTTGAATTTCCCCATGGGGATGAATAAAGTATCTATCTATCTATCTATCTATCTATCTATCTATCTATCTATCTATCTATCTATCTATCTATCTATCTATCTATCTATCTATCATCAAATTGATGCAGTCCGTCACAAGGTAAAGCAGCTCTTATCGAAGCTCACGGCAGTATGAAGCAAAGTAATTCAATCACCGCACGCAGGATCGTCCAATCAGTGCAAACGAACAAACTTACAGAGCGTCTGGATTCACTATATCTGATCCAACAATGACAGACCAGAGTTCTTTGACTTGTTCAACATTGAGAGTGTTCAGTTCCCATACTACCTTAGAACTTGCTCAGGCAGCGTAGAAACATATGGCAGGAAGGCAGAGGGCTTCCAGCTCGAGTCGCTGTATGGTAAAGTTGTCATCTGTCTCCCCCCACTCTTAGAGAGCAATGAATTTTTGAATAACCGCACCAAGATGCCGACGCCAAGCGCAGAGCGACACCAACCGCATCTCCACCACATCACCAAGCACATCCCAGAACTAGATCCAAAATCAGAAACACTCCTGCTACTCGGAAGAGACGTTCTCCGGTGCACAAGGTCAGGCAGCAGGTCAATGGACCACACGACGCCTCCTTTGCCCAAAGCCTGGATCTGGGCTGGGTGGTGATAGGACTGGTGTGCCTTGGCAATGTATACAGACCAATAGTTAACACACTCAAGACCAACATGCTAGATAGTGGCCGCCATTCAATTTTTCAACCCTGCACAAGCTTCATGTGTATCAAGAAAGCACGACAAAGCTTTAACAAGTGTGGTAAAGTAACCGACAAGACACTGGGATCGTCAGTCTTCGCTCAAACTGAGCATGATAATAAACTTGCTCCATCTGCACAAGAAGGCATCTTCTTAAAAATAATGGACACCAAGGTCTTCAGAGACGAAGCAAACAAGTGGGCCGCCCCACTACCATTTATAGAACCACGACAGCGCTTGCCAAACAACAAAGAGCAGTCCGTCAAGCGGTTCAGACCTTTGCAACGAACTCTGAAAAGGAAACCTGAGATGCAGCAACAATACGTAGCATTTATGGAGAAGATCTTCGCTAACGGACATGCTGAAGTAGCACCGCCACTGAGGGCAGGCGAGGAGTGCTGGTATCTCCCAACGTTTAGGGTTTACCACCCAGAAAAGCCGAATCAGATCAGGGTGGTCTTTGACTCCAGTAGTCAGTGCGCTCGTGTTTCCCTTAATGATGTGCTCTTCACAGGCCCCGACTTCAACAATACCCTTCTCGGAGTCCTTCTGCGCTTCCGGAAGGAGAAGGTCGCAGTCCTAGCGGACATCCAACGGATGTTCCATTGCTTCTTAGTACAGGAGGACCATCGCAATTCCCTCCGTTTCTTATGGCTCAAGGACAATGACATTAACAAGGAAGTCATTGAGTACCGGATGAGAGTCCATGTTTTTGGTAATAGTCCATCACCAGCCGTGGCCATCTATGGGCTGCGAAGAGCCATCAGAGAGGCCGCACAGGAGCACGGCGATAACACCGTTAAGTATGTAGAAAGGCACTTCTATGTCGATGACGGCTTGATATCGCTGCTGAAAGAAGACGAAGCAATCGATCTGCTCCGACGTAGTCAACCCTCCGCTTGCACAAGTTAGCATCAAACTGTCAGGCAGTAATGGAGACGTTTCCACACGATGACTGTGCTCCGGCAATCAAGGACCTAGATCTAGATGGAGAAACCATACCCTCACGAAGGAGTTTAGGCCTCCTTTGGGAGATTACAACTGACACATTCACGTTCTCCGAGCCGACCGCGATCAAGCCATTCACCCGCCGTGGAGTTCTCTCCACTGTCAACAGTTTTTTGAATCCTTTGGGTCTACTGGCACCAATTACGATCCAGGGAAGAGCCCTTCTCAGGGAACTTGCCTCTGAGCTCTCCGACTGGGATACTCCCCTACCAGAGGACAAGCTAAGCAAATGGGAGGCTTGGAGAGATTCACTTCGAGATCTAAAACAGCTTCATTTTCGACGTAGGTACACTGCGGACGAATTGACCCAGACAAAGGACGTCAGCCTTAAAGCAATTCTGAGAGCAGCTTTTGCAATGGAGTTTTCGGCCCTCCAAGCTAATAAACCAATACCAAAGGACAGACCTTTGAGGAAACTCAACCCGATCCTGAAGAACGATCTCATTTGCCTTGGAGGCTGTTTAATACACTCTCGACTTTCGGCTGCAGAAAAGAGCCCAGTAATCCTGCCCAAAGACAGCCATGTGTCCTTACTGCTCACTGGCCATCACCATGAACAGGTAAGGCATCAGGGCCGTCACCTGACGGAAGGAGCAATCAGGGATGCGGGACGGAGGATCTTGGGAGGCAAAACACTGATCAATTGAGTACTCCACAGATGTGTAACCTGCTGGAAACTGCTTGGGAAGGTGGAAGTTCAACATATGCAGCTCTTTGCCTTCTTCACTTATCACTTCCCAATCGCTTAGTTCGTCCTTCTTGCCCAACCATCTGGCTTCACGTATCACCTTCCAACTTTTCTCCCTCCCGCTTCCCCAACGATTTTATTCCGGCATCTTTCCACTTAATGTCCAGCCCTGTTGAAGGGACGCGGCCCGAACAGTCAACTGTTTATTCATTTCCAAAGATTCATTACTAAATATTTCTATTTCTACCCCGATCCCCAGCCCGATACATTTTTCCATAATCTCCACCTCTGCCAGGATAAGGTCACTTTCAGGTTGGAGGAGTAACACCTTTTATTCCGTCTTAGCAACGACCAATAATAAGGCGGGGACATAAATATCTCTAAATTTCATTATTTCCCCATCTGCTTGCCCGTCCCGCTTCGTTTTCCCTCTCTAACCTCTTCTCCTGTACAGCCTCGGTTCACAAGCATGATTCCGGGAATGAAGAGGTTAACATTTGAGGGGAGTTTGGCAGCTCTGGGCCTGAAATCACTGGAACTGAAAAGAATGCGTGACGATCTCATTGAAACCTGCCGAATGCTGAAAGGAGTAGATAGGCTGGATATGTAGAGGATCTTTCCTCCGATGGACGTATCCGGAACAGGAGGGCGGTGGAGGCCAAGTCCGTGGGTATATTTGAGATGGAAGTTAGTCCTTTCCTGATTGGTCAAAACATCAAATCATATGGCGAGAAGGCAGGTGTATAGGGTTGAGTGGGATCCGTGATCAGCCATGATGGAATGGCGGATAGACTCAATGGGCCGAATGGCTTAATTCTGCTCATGTTCTTTTAGGCTGAACCTCAACTCCGTATTCATTTCCATAGATGTTGCCTGACCTACTGAGTGATCCGGCATTCCAGCTTGTCCTCTTCCCCATCCACCCAATCCTCTTGATCTGAAATCTTCCCCCATCATTTTTGCTGCCCAAAACTGGGTCGCGGTCTAAAGGTCAAATGTTTACTCATTTCGATAAAAGCTGCCTGACCTGCTGAGATCCTCCAGCATTCTGTGTGTGCAGAATTATTTTTTTAAAGCTATTATTAATGCTTTTGAGTTAGTGATTTAGATGCATATCATATTATTAATGAGTTAAGCACTGTATGTAATTAGATTTTACTACAACAAGTGTATGGGACATTGGAAAAAATGTTGAATTTCCCCATGGGGATGAATAAAGTATCTATCTATCTATCTATCTATCTGAATTTCCCCATGGGGATGAATAAAGTATCTATCTATCTATCTATCTATCTATCTATCTATCTATCTATCTATCTATCTATCTATCTATCTATCTATCTATCTATCTATCTATCTATCTATCTATCATCAAATTGATGCAGTCCGTCACAAGGTAAAGCAGCTCTTATCGAAGCTCACGGCAGTATGAAGCAAAGTAATTCAATCACCGCACACAGGATCGTCCAATCAGTGCAAACGAATAAACTTACAGAGCGTCTGGATTCACTATATCTGATCCAACAATGACAGACCAGAGTTCTTTGACTTGTTCAACATTGAGAGTGTTCAGTTCCCATACTACCTTAGAACTTGCTCAGGCAGCGTAGAAACATATGGCAGGAAGGCAGAGGGCTTCCAGCTCGAGTCGCTGTATGGTAAAGTTGTCATCTGTCTCCCCCCACTCTTAGAGAGCAATGAATTTTTGAATAACCGCACCAAGATGCCGACGCCAAGCGCAGAGCGACACCAACCGCATCTCCACCACATCACCAAGCACATCCCAGAACTAGATCCAAAATCAGAAACACTCCTGCTACTCGGAAGAGACGTTCTCCGGTGCACAAGGTCAGGCAGCAGGTCAATGGACCACACGACGCCTCCTTTGCCCAAAGCCTGGATCTGGGCTGGGTGGTGATAGGACTGGTGTGCCTTGGCAATGTATACAGACCAATAGTTAACACACTCAAGACCAACATGCTAGATAGTGGCCGCCATTCAATTTTTCAACCCTGCACAAGCTTCATGTGTATCAAGAAAGCAGGACAAGGCTTTAACAAGTGTGGTAACGTAAACGACAAGACACTGGGATCGTCAGTCTTCGCTCAAACTGAGCATGATAATAAACTTGCTCGATCTGCACAAGACGCCATCTTCTTAAAAATAATGGACACCAAGGTCTTCAAAGACGAAGCAAACAACTGGGTCGCCCCACTACCTTTCATAGAACCACGAAAGCGCTTGCCAAACAACAAAGAGCAGTCAGTCAAGCGGTTCACATCTTTGCAACGAACTCTGAAAAGGAAACCTGAGATGCAGCAACAATATGTAGCATTCATGGAGAAGATCTTCGCTAATGGACATGCTGAAGTATCACCGCCACTGAGGGAAGGTGAGGAGTCCTGGTATCTCCCAACGTTTAGGTTTTACCACCCAGAAAAGCCGAATCAGATCAGGGTGGTCTTTGGCTCCAGTAGTCAGTGCGCTGGTGTCTCTCTTAAGGATGTGCTCTTCACAGGCCCCGTCCTCAACAATACCCTTCTCGGGGTCCTGCTGCGCTTCCGGAAGGAGAAGGTCGCAGTCCTAGCGGACATCCAACAGATGTTCCATTGCTTCTTAGTGCAGGAAGACCATCGCAATTCCCTCTTATGGCACAAGGACAATGACATTAACAAGGAAGTCATTGAGTACCGGATGAGAGTCCATGTTTTTGGTAATAGTCCATCACCAGCCGTGGCCATCTATAGGCTGCGTAGAGCCATCAGAGAGGGCGCACAGGAGCACGGCGATGACACCGGTAAGTATGTCGAAAGGCACCTCTATGTCGATGACGGCTTGATATCGGCTTGAAAGAAGACAAAGCAATCGATCTGCTCCGACGTAGTGAAACCACCGCTTGCACAAGTTCGCATCAAACTGTCAGGCAGTAATGGAGACGTTTCCACACGATGACTGTGCTCCGGCAATCAAGGACCTAGATCTAGATGGATAAACCATACCCTCACGAAGGAGTTTGGGCCTCCTTTGGGAGATTACAACTGACACATTCACGTTCTCCGAGCCGACCGTGATCAAGCCATTCACCCGCCGTGGAGTTCTCTCCACTGTCAACAGTGTTTTCAATCCTTTAGGTCTACTGGCGCCAATTACGATCCAGGGAAGAGCCCTTCTCAGGGAACTTGCCTCTGAGCTCTCCGACTGGGATACTCCCCTACCAGAGGACAAGCTAAGCAAATGGGAGGCTTGGAGAAATTCACTTCGAGATCTAAAACAGCTTCATTTCCGACGTAGATACACTGCGGACGAATTGACCCAGACAAAGGACGTCAGCCTTAAAGCAATTCTGAGAGCAGCTTTTGCAAGGGAGTTTTCGGCCCTCCTAGCTAATAAACCAATACCAAAGGACAGCCCTTTGAGGAAACTCAACCCGATCCTGAAGAACGATCTCATTTGCCTTGGAGGCTGTTTAATACACTCTCGACTTTCGGCTGCAGAAAAGAGCACAGAAAGCCTACCCAAAGACAGCCATTTGTCCTTACTGCTTACTCGCCATCTCCATGAACAGGTAAGGCATCAGGGCCGTCACCTGACGGAAGGAGCAATCAGGGCAGCAGGACTGTGGATCTTGGGAGGCAAAACACTGATCAATTCAGTACTCCACAGATGTGTAACCTGCTGGAAACTGCGAGGGAAGGTGGAAGCTCAACATATGGCGGACGTCCCACCAGAACGCCTTGAAGCCTGCCCTCCTTTTACATATGTGGGGCTCGATGTATTTGGTCCCTGGACTATCACCAGTAGACGCACTAGAGGAGGACAAGCAGAGATCAAACGGTGGGCCATCATGTTCACCTGCATGAGTTCGAGAGCCCTACACATTGAAGTCATTGAATCTTTCGATACATCCATTTGCATTAATGCTGTCAGGCGCTTCTTCGCACTAAGAGGCCCTGCAAAACAGTTAAGATCTGATTGCGGCACTAACTTTGTTGGAGCGTCCAAGGAGCTCAGGATGGACAAGACGGTGCAATGGTACCTCAGTCAGCAGAGATGCATCTGTGAGTTCAACACATCGCACGCCTCTCACATGGGAGGCTCATGGGAGCAGAGATTGGTATCACCAGAAGGATCCTTGATTCAATGTTTCTGCAGCAACACACCCGACTGAACCACGAAGTACTGTGCACACTAATGGCAGAGATCACAGTCATTATAAACGCACGACCACTCCTACCGTTCTCTTCTGACCAGGAAAACCCCTTCATACTCTCGCCATCAATGTTCCGTACGCAGAAAACAGGAGTTCCTCCTCCACCTGGGGTCTTCTCAGATAAGGATTTGTACACAACGCAAAGGAGACAGGTTCAGGCTCTCGCAAATCAGTTCCGGTCCCGTTGGAAAGATGAATATCTACCTTTGTTGTAACACAGACAAAAGTGGACAGAACCTCGCAGGAATTTTCAAGTTGGAGATTTAGTCCTGCTCAGGGACAAGCAGATCGCCCGCAACTGCAGGCCAATGTCCAGAATCACTGCCACATTTTCTGGTAGGGATGGACATGTCAGGAAGGTTGAGTTGAAAACTTCCGACCAAGTTGATGTGAAAACTTACCAAAGGCCAGTTGCAGAAGTCATTCTACTTCTACCTAAGAACTGATTTAGAGATTGAAGTTTGTATTATGTTCCTAGTGACCTTACAAAGGTCAGGCGGGGAGTGTGTTGCCCTTAAGGCATTCGTTTAGTTTATTATATTTTTGCTTTAGTAATTCGTTTGTAATCGTTTTCTAGTTACAGTTAAGGTTGTTGAAAGTAAATTCGTTCTTTGTGATATATCGCGCATGCGATGACGTCACAACCGGTTTCGCGGCGTCTTGAGTGAAAATACCGGTTTGGAGAAACGGGAAGGAGGGGGCTTCTGTCTGCAGGATCAGCGCGAGAAAAATTTTCATTCTGCGCACTAGAAACATCATAGAAGCAACGCCGTAAGTTCTTAAGATAATCAATATGTTGAAGTAAAAATGTTAGCACTGATTCTGTTGAAAGTAATGACGGTTGATAAAGTGTAAGTTCTTTGTTATTGAAAGAATTGCGTTTAGTTTGTGTTGAAGTGTATTTAAAGCCAGTCGGTGGCGCAGGTAGGTTCTGACTGTATGTTGTACTTTAATGTAATATAGTTTGTAGTTTTACTTTTACAAGTATTTATGATGTAAATGTTATGCCAAGAAGGAAACAAATTCTGTATATATTTTGTATTGTTTTATCAACAGTTTTCACCATATGTTAATGTGGAAGAGTGAACAGTAAACGATTCATCTTACTGGGATCGCGCCTCATTTGACTCCGGTTTACACTTGGTGTTTAGTTCAGAGTTTTTACCCCTGTGCGAGAACACTACACTCTGGATATATATTTTGAGCTGCGTGTTGTCACCGATAGTATATTTGCAAGAGTGCCCATTGTGCGAACTGCCGTGTTGCCATTTAGAACTGTGCTGTTGCTGCGCATTCTGAGCTCCTGCATACATATGATTCGTTACGCCTCGATTCACAGAGTAGGGAAAAGTTGTAGGAGATGGTGACATGTCGCCTCACACGAAATAAGATGCACTCAGCGCCAATATCTCAATGCATTTTGACCCATAGCCACCAGTCTACCCAGAATCATAAGGGATTAACAGTGAATGCCAGCAAAACATTCACTCCACTGATAAAAAAACAATACTGATATTTCCTCCAATGCACTAAACAAACCTGATTGTAAAATAAAGGAACTGCATTCCAGTTTTAGCACTGCATGAGCACATGTGGTGTGTTACCCAATTAATATGTGCATGAGAATATTGCAAGCAATGTCTACTCATATCAATTACAAAGCCACTTTTGGCCAATCTCATTTGCTGTACATAAAGGTACTGTGGACTGTCCATATCACATGGCTGGAAATAGGAAATTCTTTCATGTTGAACTTCGATTGAATACCTTTCTCGTTTCACATGCTGTTGCTCCTAAATTCTGTGTCACAGTAATGCAACGATTAACACTAATTAATATAAATAACTGTACATCATGTACAACACACGCACATCAGTCCTTTTGTTCTATATAAATATATGTCTATATTCTTGTTCTTAACCCTCATAAATATTCTATATGCAGATTTATGTCAGTCTCATAGTTAGTGCACAAGACAGTGACCAATTATTAAGAATACTGCAGGCATATAATGTGAATTCACATATTTATCATTATTATTTTGTTAATCCTACATTTGAATTTTTCCTATCAATAACTACGATGTCATGAATAATTTGTTTTATTTTTTGGATTCTAGTAATTTGACATTGATGCGTCATTTATTAAATAAAACTTCCTTAATACAATTATGTTCTCTGTGCATCCAATGAGATAATTTACTGAAAAGCACAAGTGTGCTTCAATGCAATCAAACATTGTTATTAACAACTTTCCTTCGCTTTGCAAACTGTAAGGGAAGAATTGTTTTTTTACCAAGTAATGAAAGACCAAGTGGCTAATAATTAATTAGAACGTGTAACTGAAAAAATCTTCGGTGGAAAATATTGTATAATCTACCTTACTCAACATTTCAATGAAGATTTGAAACTCACCCATTTCCTTTAGTTGGTTACTAGTTCCTGGATTTATGTTAGCATTTCAGTTTGCCATTAGATCCATTCCTCCTCACTGAATTATTGTTCAATTATGTACACCACCATGCTGACGAAGCAGGTTTGCCTGATAGATCTATCACTAACCCAAATACGATCACTAGTCAAGGGTTGCATCGCTGTAATGCATCTACGTCTATTAACCAGACAATAGTGTAACTTTCATACTACAGTGCCCAAAATCCATCCTGAAGACTTTGTCTCATTCTTGGATTCACAATCTAAGGCAGTCATTTCAAATAATGATACTTGAATGAAATGAGAAGTCAATACACTTTCTTGGCATGCATATTGAGGGTATTAACGAACACATTTGTCAAATGACGTTAATAGAAATCAGAGAGTCATCAGCGAGCATGATAGTGTTACCAAAAAAGATGAGGGTGATACATGTCAGTTTTACATTCCTTTCATTCAATCACAATGATGGGAAACTAAAGGACGATAACGATGTGGAATGTAAGATGCGATAGGCACCTTACCTTAACCCTATTGTCCCAGAGAATTTCAATAGTAAGATATTGTTAATGATTAACTGGCACTGAACCGAGGAAAGACATTTCCACTTGACACATACTTGAATGAAAGAAGCACTCTGCAAATGACCTTGTCTAAGAGCAAGGCAGTAATCATAGAGGTATCAACAATTACATACATGTAGAGCGTGCTGATCATTTGCATTGAGAAGTTTGTAACCTCTAATTCAGCATAACTTCCAGCGTTCAAAATCAGGGGTAATCAAGCTAGAGAATTTCTAAAAAGCATAATAGTTCAAAAGATATTTTGTTTTTGATATTTTAAAACAAGACATGATCAGCAAATTACTGTGGTATTCTCTATTTATTCGACCATAAATCTGAGCTGTAAATCTTAACACAGGATATTGAGTAAGGTTACAGTCAAGTAACTGCAAACAAAACAGATTTCCTCTCTTAATATTTATTGAAGATGACAAATTAAGTGTGTAGTCTTCAAGGTGGATTATTTGTCTGGAATCCATTTATTAAAATAATAACAACTGTATTATTTTATTTTGCATGTAGCATCTATTCCTGAGGTTTAGTAAATGGAGCTCAAATGTATGTGGGAATTAAAATTCCATACAGATGCAGCATGACAAAAGTACAATCCCTTCACTGCCAACTGAAAACAATAACTCTTTTTATCTTTGTTTGGAACAGGTGGCAGGTTTTGGAGAGAACATATTTCCTGATGCACAGATACCTGATACACTGTTTCTTATTGATGTTTAGGTGGATGAATTGCTTCTGTATATTCCTTGAAGTTATCAAAGCACTTTAGTGTTCATTCCTTCCTCTCCGTCTTTGAGTTGCTTGTCCTCTTTTTCCAGGCCCTCATCTCATTCTTCATCACAAAAGAAGAATGATTCGAAATCCCCGTCATATCTGGGATGAACTGGTTTGTGCATAAACAAAAGACAAAACACAGGCACACCAATCCCTGTGCACTAGCCCAGGTCTAAGAATTCAAGAAACAAACAAGCCCCTGAGACATCCTATTCACAGCAAGCAAAAATCAATCAACAGCTTCGAGACTCCTCAGGACCGACATTCCTTTTCAAAACTGGACAACTATTTCAAAGTATCCTGATGTGCAATGGGTATAAAATCTTTCATTCCTTTAGACACCGATACAAAGGTTCAATCAGTTCGTCGTTGTGATAAGTGTCTATACAGTACGGTGATGCATTCCTATTTATCCCAAGACACTTGCACTGACAACACTACACCTTCTAGCACAGCAGGCTAACTTGAAATACTCATAATTCTTTTGAAAATCCTTGCCTAGTTGAGACTACGCTGACAGATTTGATTTATTTCTGATTCGTGAACTGGAAATCTAAAATGTTTCGTTGTTTCTAATGTTTACACTTGGGAAGTGTACAGGGAATGATGTGCCAAGCAACTAAGCTTTTGGCTTGAATTCAAGGCTTCTGCAGGCACCAGTTTCTCCCAGATATGGGGGGTGGGGGCGTGGATTAGCAGGTATTCTTTCTGTATGCCGAATGAGCAGAGAGCATAGAGAGAAGGACAATCTGTTTGATGAGAGAGGAAGCTGCGAGACACAGTGCGGGAAGTCTCTTATAAGAAGGGGTCTCATACGCAAAATATTCAGGAGCAATTCTCTGAAAATCAGTAAAAGAACCATCTGCCAGTCATCGGTGGCTCAGTAAAGACGCTCTCACTCAAATCTGTCACATTCTCCAGCCATAATTAGAAGCTCAAACCAGAAGAGGCAATGCACTGGCTGTCACCTTCGTAGCTGAGAGTCTCCAATGCCAGAGAAGCAAGAATGGAAACTGTGAATAGCTTTGTGCAAGCTTCTTCACTGTGCAGGGTGATCAGACCACAACTCTGCAGATGTCACATTAAAGCTCTAGATGCCAATCTGGCATCCAGAAACCCCTTGTTTAATGGGATCCGTCTGTGGCATATGAAAGGCTGGGAACCCTTGATATTCGTGTAATTTGCCCGAGGAATAAACACTGTCTTGGTGACCAGACAGTGCACGACCAATCAGTGAATTGACACTACTACATAATGGTGCCTGGAGCTGTCGAGATGGCTGTATTCCATATAATGGTCTGTTGCAGTCTGCAGCTGAATCACCAGAACTAACCAAAAACCAGTTATGGGAGTTCAACTGTTAATGCCCACAACATGGTCTGCAACACAGGAATTCCTGCACACACAAATGCCACATGGCTACCAGACAAAATTGTAAACGAGCAAGCAACTGTTGAGCTGCAAGAAAGATTATACTGCCCACACCATCCAGGAGGAGCTCTCCAATACACAGCAGAAGAAAACGGGGAAACGTTTAAGGGGAACAAGAGGGGAAACTTTTTTTTCACTCAGAAAGTTCTGTGAGTGGGGAAGGTGCTGCAGCACAAGGGGTACATGAAAGCTCAATTTGAACATTTAAGAGAAGTTTGGATGGGTACATGGATGGTAGAGGTATGGAGGGCTAGGGTCCTGGTGCAGATCCATTGGAGTAGGCAGTTTAAATTGTGCTGTCCGCCCTCGACGGGCTGAAGGGTCTCTTTCTGTGCTGTACTTTTTGATAATTCTATGTCTCGAATTCTGCTGTGTGTCTCACAGGTTTCCCTTTACAGGGGTTCTTCTTTTGTTAACCAATTCCGTGTCAGGCAGCTAGACGCTAAGAAAAAGTGGCGGTGAGGGTAGGGGTTCAGAAGCAGAAGGGGAACAAGAAGAAAGAGAAACAGAAGCAGCATGCTTGGCCAGGTTGAAAGCTCATCCATTTCAGTACCAATTCATTCAACTGCAGCAGTAAAACACATCCTCATTCACTATTTTGCAAAAACGTATTTGGCTGCAACATGAAATACCAAGCCAATACAAAATAAATATTCCAAACCGGTTTTATCAATCCAATCTTGGCAAGTGGAATAAGAACACTTTTTCACCCTTAGTGTCTTTACCTAAGTGGATGGCGACAGAATAGTTCCATTGGTCATCTGGAGCAGGCAGAGGCCAACAACACAAGTTAGTCACCATAAAAAACTTACTTACTTATCCAAAGATAGGGAAGAAGGTAGAAATCAAAATTGCCATGAAAGCAGGCATCTTAAGAAAATAATACTGACGCACTTAAGTGGAGACTAAATAGAGTTTGTGAGGAAGGAAATACATTTGTCTGCTGATGGAGACACCTCCCTCTTCCTTATTAGGAAGAGAGAGAACCTGCGGTATGTCGAAGACTGGGTGAAACTCTAAGTCTTTGGGGTAACTGCAACTCTGTGTCTTTGCTATTGCTTTGCTCACACTTGACTGCTTGGTGGCGGTGCCGACGATTGTTTTTTGTCGGTGGGGGAGGGGGGATTATTGCTTGCAACTGCTTATGCACGGGAGGGGGACTCTGGGCTCCTCATGTTTAACTGTCGTACATTCTTTGGGGCACTTCTTTGTTTTGGTGGTTTTTTGTTAAAAAGCATTTCAGGATGTATATTGGATACATTTCTCTGACATTAAATTAGACCTTTGAACCTTTGATGGAATGATTGAAGCAAGTTGGGAGGAGATTCATGCAGAGCAAAATCAGCGATAGGGCTGGCTGGGCTGAATGTAAGGAACGTTAGTGAAAGAGACTCCAAATGGCTTTAGTGTGCAATTGTGGGTCTGGAAGGCTGTCTCTGAGCTGGACCCTCCCTTCAAGATTGGCATCGTTTCAGATGAGAAGGGCTACTGATTATCCTGAGAGGCATGGATATCATTTCTCATAATTAGAGGACAACCGGCAGAATGACAATGGTGGGATAATGATTGCAGTCTTCACTGCACAATGCCACTGCTGCACCCTCCACATGACAGTCCAGCTACACCAGCACTGTGAACGAGATGAGATTGCTGTATTGCTACAACATCCTGTCATTGCTTTTGAACATTATTATTCCCACCATGCTGGCCACATTCTGCTTTTAAACAGTGAAAATCTGAGCTTTCACTTCAACACACGTACACTTGGTCGGAGTCTGCCTCTGCTGCATCAGGATTTGAGATATGAGCTGCAAGGCACTGGGTCATCAACCCAAAATGACGTTATTCAGCACTTCTGTGAAGCAGTGGATGGGCTCCAATCTCTTTGCAAGGTTAATGAGGATTCCTCCATGCTCTTTGACATTGCTCACATGTTTTCTGGAATCAAGAGTTTCACTCTTAACCGTGAAAGTTCTTACTTAACTCCTCTTTTCTCGAACCTTTCTGTGACCAACTGAATTATTCGTACATCTGCAGCATTATCCGTTGCATTTGGGTCCGCCACCAACGCCCCGCTTATAACAAGTGATCAAGTTTCGAAGCAACCCATTAGAACTACTAACTAAAAGGTAATGAAGTGTGCATACATTAGAAACACAGTGTTATTAAAAGTACAAAATACAATTTTTGATACTGAGTGATGTTATAAAAAATGAACATTACCCCTTGAATGTGCCTATGTTTAATTTTATAATTCTGTCTATTGGCATTTATTGGGGCATTGTTTAATTGGAGCAGCCGCTTATTTTGGACAATACTTCATGGAAAAAAAATGAAAAATAAATGAATTTCTCTGTTTATTTGGGAAACTATGCAACTTAATTGGGGCAGGAATCCATTGCCAAACAGGTTCTAACTAGCGTCAGTCACATGCAAGTATGTGGCCATTATACACTACGCCGTAATTAAAGCAACAGTTTTAACTAGCTTCACTTGTGTTTTCGTATTCAGAAAGCAGTGATTTTTGTCTTTGATCGTAGGCAAATGATAAATAGTAAGACAATTTGGAACTGTTTTGCTCACTGCGGTTTCAAGCATTCAGACTTGCGGATGCCAGAGACGGCTGGGGCGAAATTCAACAATTTCAAAACTTCATCTAGTTAGGTACTATGATTAGTTTAAAAGTATCAGCAATCATCTTGAATGTTGCAATTAAAATAAGGATTTGGAGGTTCCAATCATCGATAGCACTGTTTGCAATCTGTCCACTATCTGCACCTGGTGTCTCTGATGATTTTGGTTATTTACAGTCAATCAAAAGAACACGTCAGTGTACACTTAATGAATTCCACCATAATAATTAGGAACTAATACAGTTTTATATATCGCAGTGATTTCTGTTGTGTTGTAATTTATTCTGTATTTCCTCTAAATACACGGTTTGTTGCTTATTCAAAAGGTAGTTTGTCTATTTTCATGAAACTTTGGCTCATTAGGGCAACCATTTAATCGGGCCAAAATGTACAATTCACAGTGTGCCCCAATTAACTGGAACGCACTATATTTGAAACCTGGGCTGATTCATTTACGATTTCACACAGAAACTTTATAATAATCAGCACACTCGTCAATTAAACAAAAATTAGAAATTTATTGGACATAACCCAAGTGTGCTTTCACCATATTACATATAATGACTAATTGAGCCATACCTTGGCGTGTTGAACATTTTACTTACATACATTTGTGATAAACATTATGAAAGTCATCTACAACATGTGTAAAATGTTCATGGAGATGAGCTTGCTGTTGATTTTATCTTGTTGCGCCAGTGTTTTTATATTGACAGAAGAGAAGATGTTTGAAGGTTTTCTTGAAGGTAGCATTGCATAGTGCATAGCAGGCTGGGTTGAGTGTACTGTTGATGTAACAGAGCCAGTATCCAATAGTCCATACTGTATTAGGAACGCAGACTGAACATAAAGTGTTAATGAGTACCATGACACTGTAGGGGGTCCAGGTGATGATACATGCCAGCAGAATAGCCAAGATGGTCCTGGTCACCTTATTCTCCCGGGATACACCTCCGTTCCTTTTCTCAGCAGGGGTCTTTGTCATTTTAATGATCTTGTGGGCTGCGGCGAGCTCTCTGTCTCTACAATTCTTGGTGCTGTTGTCTGACACCATTTCAATTGTGGTAGCACAGTAGTCACTCTTTTGGGATTTCGTGACGACCTTTATGCTGGAGAGCTTGGAGCTGCCATTGCTAAAATGCCTTTGTGCACTGGAGACTGTGCTCTCATCAATCGTTCCTTCCTCCTTCTGGATGGAAGGGACGACACTGACGGAAGTCGAGGGATTTGAGACCCCCTTTTCCTCTCCTTGGCCACAGTGATCCGTCATTACTTCACCAGCTGCCTTGCCATTTTCTACTTTGACATTCTGCAACCCATCAGGTGCACTTGACATGTTGTTGTTATTCGGTTTCATTATTTTGCCTCGGAGTAGAATCGGAGGGATGGTGCCTTTGTTTGACTCTGGCTCTTTCTTATCCTTCTTGATCCGACTCTTACTAGCACGGGATATGTGCACATACAAAATAGTCATGGTAATAACCGGCAGATAGAAGGATGCTATTCCAGTGCCAAAAGTGACAACTGGACTTGAGAAGAACTGTACATAACACTCAGTCTCTTCAACTGTTCGCCGACCTACAATGAACTGCCAGAAGAGAATGGCAGGAGCCCACAGGATAAATGACAGCACCCAAGCAGCTGCAATCATCATCAGTGCCATCTTGGTGGTTCTTTTCAGAGGGTAGCTGAGAGGCTTTGTCACACAGAAATATCGGTCAAAGCTGATGATAAGCAGGTTCATGACAGATGCATAACTAACAACATAATCTAGAGCCAGCCATAAATCACACACCACTGGGCCCATGGGCCAGTAGCCAATGACGATGTAAATGGTGTAAAGATTCATAGAGAACACACCAACAATCAAATCAGCACAGGCTAAGCTGAAAATAAAATAGTTGTTAATTGTTTGTAACTGTCTGTTTACTTTGATAGAAAGCATAACCAGAATGTTTCCGATAATGGTCACCAGACTCAAAGATAATGTTACAATCACAATGAAGATTAGTTCAACTGTTTTGTAAGCGCTTCCTCTTTGAATGTCTGATAGGTTGCTGAGAGATGAATTTGTCTGCGTTGAATTAGCCATCCTTTCCCTCTGAGTTAGCAATGATGTGGCCTAACCGTAGAAAATAAGAGAAAAAGGAGAAATATTAGCAAACAAGCAATAACGGATTTCTAACTGAAGTCTCACCAGCAAGAACACAGAAGACCAGCTGTTGTAAAAAACTTCAAGATTATTGCTGAGGGACTTATTTATAAACAGGAATCACAGAGATCATTTTTTGTACGTGCAATTAACTATGAATTAATAGTTAATTACTAGTACCTAACCGAATGAAGATGATGCCCGACATTGCAAACATGTTTTCATTAGATTGGTCCACCTTTATGCACTTAAAATGATGGGAAACCTCTGATCCCTTGGTTCCCTTATGTGCACGTGCCTTAAACGCAAAAACTATATGAATAATAGAAAACCGAGAAAGGACGCAAGAAAAACAGATGCACAGGATCATCCCTCTCCTATAGCAGCAACAACCATCCAAACTCCATAAACTTGCAGTCAAAAGTAAAAATGAAGCAAAGTACCGGAAGGAGAGAAGAATCTGGGATTGAGTTACGTCGGATCAACAGCATGTGTTTCAAAACAGAATGCTAAGGATCCATGTTAATGGTGGTTTAACACTGTTGATTTTCCCTAGTTATGAAACCCATGGGAAGGCTAAGCAACGATGGTCTAATTTTCTTGAAACTAATAGTCTATGAGGGGAAGCTATGACTTGTAAAAAAATGATAGTTGATACCTGAAGCCAAGGGGCACCAATATCCTTGTGGGCAGGTTTGCTGGAGATGTGGAGGATGGTTTAAACTATTTAGGCAGGGAGGATGGGACCTGGAATGATAGGTCTGAAGACGGGGCAGTTGGTAAACAAGTAAATGCAGTGTGTAGTGAGACTGTGAGGAAGGACAGGCAGGTTGCAGTCACTGGGATGAGTTGAAGTCTAACTTGGTGGCAAAATTGAAGAGAGTAAGGAATATATGCCTGAAGCTGTCATATTTGAAAGCTCACTGTACAGTATATGGAATGAGGTTGAGGTTAGAGTTTGCAGTTAAGACATCGTGGCCATCACTGAATCGTGGCTGAAAGAAAATCATAGTTGGGAGATTAACGTCAAAAGATAGATTGTATAGAAAGGACAAGCAGGTAGGTAAAGGGGATGGAGCGGGTTTGTTAGTAAAAAATTAAGTCAGATCCTTACAAATAGGAAAAATTGAATTGGAAGATGGAGTATTCTTGTGGGTAGAGTTGAGAAACTGCAAAGGTAAAAAAAGACCCTGATGGGGGCTATATCCATGCCTTAGAACAGTGGCCTAGTGGTGGGGTACAACTTACAACAGGAGACAGAAAAGGCATGTAAAAATGGAAATATTACAATAGTCGTGGGGTATTTCAATATGCAGGTAGATTGAGAAATTCAGGTTGCTGCCGAACCCCAAGAGATGGAATTTGTAGAAAGCGTACACGTTGGGTTTCTGGAACCGCTTGTGGTTGGGGCCACCAGGTGAAAGGCAATTTTGGATTGAGTGCTGTGTTATGAACCAGATTTCATTAGAGAGTTTAAGTAAAGGAACCCTTAGGAGACACATATCATAATTTGATAAATTCACTCTGCTGTTTGGGAGGGAGAAAATAAAGTCAGATATATTAGTATTTTAGTTGAAACAAAAGGGATACTATAACAGAAGCATGAGAGAGGAGCTGGCCAAATTTAATTGGAAGGGGACAGTACCAGGGATTACAGCAGAACAGCAATGGTTGGTGTATCTGGGAGCAATTCAGAAGGCGCAGGATAGATACATGCACAAGTACTCTAAAGGGAGGATAAGGTAACAGTGGCTGACAACGGAAGTCAAAAACAGCATAGAGGGAAAAAAGTGAACAAACAAATACAGTAAAAATTGTGGGAAGTTAGAGGATTGGGATGATTTTAAAAAGCTAACAATAATTTATAAAGAGAGATATGAACATAAGTTTGCCAATAATATGATGATACCAAAACAATTCTTTCAGAAATATAAAAAGTAAAGGAGAGACGAGAGTGGATATCGGACCACTGGACAATTATGCTGGCGTGGTAGTAATGGGGGAACAGAAATGGCAGACAAACTTAATACATATTTTCTGCCTGTCTTCACTGTGAAAGACACTAGGAGTATGTCAAAAATCCAAAAGTATCGGAGGGAGAATTAAGTGTCGTTGCTATTGAGGTGCTTTTGAGGTTGAAAGTTTGAATGCTAGATAAGTCACCTGGACCAGATATACTACACTTTCGGTTTCTGAAAGAGGTAGCAGCGGAGGTTGTGGAGGCATTAGTCATGATCTTTCAAGAATTATTAGGTTCTAGAATGGCTCTGGAGGATTGGAGAAAAGAAAATATCACTCCACACTTTAATGGAAGGGAGGCAAATGAAAGAGAATTATAAGCGAATCATCCTGACTTCAGTAGTTGGAGGTATTGGGGTCATTATTAAGACTGAGGTTTTGGTGTAGTGGGAGGCACATGATAAAGCAGGCAAAGTCAGAGTGGTTTCCTTCAGGGAGAATCATGCCTAACAAGTCTGTTGGAATTCGTTGAGGAAAGAACAAGCAGGATAGACAACAGAAAATCTGTGGATGTTGATTACTAGGAGTTTCAGAAGGGCTTTGACAAGGTGCTGCACATGAGTCCACTTAGCAAATTAAGAGCCCATGGCATTACAGGAAAGATACTAGCATAGATAGAAGATTGGCTAACTGGCAGAAGAGAAGGAGTGAGAATAAGAGGTCTTTTCTGGTTTGCTGCAGTCTATTAGTAATGTTCCACAGGGGTCTTTGTCGGAGCCGATTTTTTTCACGTTATATGTCAATGATTTGGGTGACTGAATTGATGGCTTTATGCCAAGTTTCAGTATTACACAAAACGAGTTGGAGGGGCAGGTAGCGTTCAGGAAGCTAATTATCTGAAGAAGGTTTAGACAGACTTGGAGAATGAGAAGATGGAATATAGTGTAGGGAAGTGTATATATAGTCATGCATTTTGGTAGAAGGATTAAAGGCATAGACTATTTTCTAAATGGAGAGAAAATTTAACAATCAGAGGTGCAAAGGAACTTGGGACTCCTTGTTCAGGATTATCTAATGGTTGACTTGAGGGCTGAGTCTGTGGTCGCTTTCATTTCAATAGAACTATAATATAAGAGTAAGGATGTAATCCTGGGGCATTATAACCATTGGTCAGACCAAACATGGAGCACTGTGAGCAGATTTGGGCCCCTTATCTAAGAAAATATGTGTTGGCATTGGAGAGGGTCTATAGAGGTCCATGGATATAAAAGTGTTAATCAATGAGGAGAATTTGATGGCGTTGGGCCTGTACTCACTTGAGTTTAGAAGAATGAAGGGGGATCTCATTGAAACCTATCGAATAATGAACTGCCTCGATAGAGAGGATTTGGAGAGGATGTTTCTTATACTGGGGAAGACTAATTAATTAGTTTCCGGTATGCCCAGTTATTTGCAGCTTGAAACATTTCTTCTCAATTTTCGTTACACTTCTGACAGATTTGTGATGTTTATACAATTATTTTAAATCAGCAAAATCACAAAATGCTGGATTAACTCAGCAGAGATTTGCTAGAACATTGCGTCTGTTGCTTTGGATTTCCAGCATCTGCGGATGTTTTCGTCTTTTTTTTCTACATCAGTAATGTGTTCATTTGTCCGTTGCTAACACGACGTTCATCTGGCTGTTATATCTCTGTTCGTATCTATGTTTCGTTTGTGTGTGTGTGTGTGTGTGTGTGTGTGTGTGTGTGTGTGTGTGTGTGTGTGTGTGTGTGTGTGTGTGTGTGTGTGCGTGCCTGTGTGTGTGTGTGTGTGTGTGTGTGTGTGTGTGTGTGTGTGTGTGTGTGTGTGTGTGTGTGTGTGTGTGTTTGTGTGCATGTTTGTATCTGGCCAGGAAGGTGTTGAAGCACTGAAGGACAGTTCAAAATTGGAAACCGCATGGGCAGAAGTTTGGTGTCGGTCGGGCGGTGTCGGTGCACCTCGTTTACAGATGTACAATTAGTCAGCAAATCCCTGAAATCTGTAAATGTGACTGTTCCGGGATGAAGTCAGTCTTTATCATTAGAGCTCCCGCATTATTTCCTGTGGATGAATCACTGCTTAGACAACGCCCAAGAATTTTTGGTGTAGTTGTCTTCAGTCAGCCGAATACTTACATCAGAGACAATGGATTTAAATTAAAGTGTTAGTTCAAGTAGCTGTAACGAAGAAAGTTAGTCAGGGATGCAACCATATCTCAGGAGACCGATACTTTGTATAAATCAGCGCTGTTTTGACGAAATCAGCAAAGTGTCTGCCCGAGCTGAGGATTCGGCAGTAACAGAATTCGTACATTCTCACTGAAATGGATTATTCTCTCATCTGGCGAATAGAGGAAGTCTACTGTCCTTTTATTTCAGCCTTTGGAATTCCCGGTAGGCCGCAGTGTCACCTGCCGTTGGTGGGAATTGAAGTTTAATTATTATATTGTGATCGCTTCTGTCGCTGGTTTCCACTGTCACCTGTCCAGTCCGGGTGTTCTGCGTTTCAGGAATGGAATGGAAACACCGGGAATGTGTATTCTGGGATCCGGATCGAAAACAAACTGCTGCAGGAATTTAGCGAATCGGCCAAAATCTGTGGAACTGAACGGGTTAGACAGCGTTCTTCCTGGTGTTTGCGTTCAATAATTTGATGTTCGGGTTTCTGTGCTTTGGTCTTGTAGCAGATGCCCTGTATTTGGGAATACTGGGTTTGCACAGCCCGCTGAGACTAAACGAATTGATTGTCTGCAGTTGTACCTGAACGGTTGTCTGAGTTAGGTGCAACAAAAAAAACTATCTTTTGGTAGTAACAATTTAGCCAATGTCAGGAATTCTTTTTCTCAAATTGCTGTTCCCTCTCTCTCATCCAGCGAACTTGGTGGCGATTGTGATCCTGTCCCGGGGAAGGTGCGGTCTCTCCAAATGTGTCACTCGCTACATGGTGGGAATGACAGTGGCCGATCTCCTGGTCGTTATCTCGGATCCGCTGCTGGGGTGGACTGCATCGTTTTATTTTCCCCGATCATTCCTTTTCATCACTCCTGTGTGCAGTCTCGGCGGATGGCTGGTATTTGCGAGCACTGCGACCTCTGCCTGGCTGACTGTCGCTTTCATTGTCGATCGATTTGTGGCTATTTGCTACGAGAAGCTGAAAACAAAATATTGCACCGAGAGAACGGCGGCTGTGGTTATCGGGACAGTGAGTGTGCTGGCCTGTTTGGAATGTGTACCCTGGGGCTTTGCATACGAGTCTATGGCACCAATTGATAGTGTTCCCTGGTATTGTGCTCTTACATCGAGATTCGAAAACTATCCCGCATGGGTTGCATTTGAATTGTTTAACTGCATTTTAACCCCTTGTGCCTCATTCTTTCTGATATTGCTGGTCAATATACTGACAGTCACGCGGATTCTAGCGGCCAGTGGAGCCCGTCCGGAGCTCCGGGGACAAAAGAGTGGAGAGAATGATACGGACAGGGAGAGAGCGAACCGTCGCAAATCCATCATTTTGCTCTTCAGCATATCCGGTAGTTTCATCTTGTTGTGGGTAACACGGGTGGCATTTTATATCTATCAACGAATTTCAATGAGTTTTGTTAGTTCTGTCCCGAACCCCTGTTACATCGCAGAAGAGATTTCAGCGATGCTGCAGGTTCTCAGTTCCTGCACCAACACTTGTATTTACGGACTGACTCTAAGCAAATTCAGAGAGGAACTGAAGAATGCGGTGAAATACCCATTGAATCGGATTTTTATGAAGAGAGTTAGAAGACAAACAATGTGATGAACAGAGATGCAAAGCAAACATGAGAAAATCTCTCAGATCCTCGAAATCCAAAGACAACATGCACAAAATCAGAGTCCTGATGAATGGTGTCGGCCTCTGTTTATTCTTATCCATAGAAGTTTCCTTTGCATAAAATCTCCCTCTCTTATTAAATTGAAAGTTCAGGCGAGCCTGTTACCCCCGCTTCTCGGTTTTGACAACAATGCCTGATCCCCGAGTATAATTTCGTCTGTGTGAAACACTCCTGCTCCTGTTGTGACCCGTCATTACGTACACGCTCTTTTTCTCCTCCTTCTCTACCTATAGGTTCTCATTCCCTCTGCCACCTTCAACTGTCTTCCAGCTAGAGAACTTTAACTGAGCTTTAGAACACAAAACACCGTACGGTAAGAATACAGATACTACTACAGCCGCTGCCAGAGCGGGAGGGTGCACGGCTTTACAACATCTAGCACGATACCGTAAAAGGTACATACCTTTATGACTGCTGTCAGCAATTGAGCGGTGATGGAGCGCCGGGAGGGAGCGCAACAGAGAACCGAAGTGATGGACAGCAGGCGAGTGAGAGCAAGAGAGAGACTGATAGAGCGAATTATATCAGGAATTTGGCATGGCGATATTCTCAGACGTGTGGATAACAAGGAGGAGGAGACATAGGTCAAAGAGCAATAAGGTAGTTAAATCCTTTGGGGATTTAGTCAATGAGGCGACCGACACGCATGCAGGCAAACATGCAGTAAAAATATTGTCTTCATAGTCAGCACACACATAGTGAGCTGGGGGATAGGGCCAATCTCTAAAACAATCTCTCTCTCCCCCTCTTCCCACAGTCAATCTTCCGGGACCCCAACTACGGTCTCTCGCTCCCACAAATCTCTCCCCCTAACACCCTCCCCTCTGGATCGCTCTCCGCACAGACTCTGTTCGCTCCTACTCTCCCTTTCTCTTAGTTTTACTCCATTTTCTCTCCCCCGGTCTCCCTGTCTGCTCAGCATCTCTCTCCCAGTCTCTCCCGCTCTCCCAAATCTGTTTCGCTCGCCCCAGTCTCGCTTGCTCTCCCCCGTGTGTCTCGCTGTCCCCAGTGTTTTTCCCCATTCCCACTCACCATAATCTGGTTCTCCCCGTCTCTCTCTCCCCTGTCTTTTCTCTTCCAGTTTCATTCCCCGTCTTCCTCACGTCTCTGTCCCCGATTCTCATACTCCCAGCCGCTCTATCCAGCATGGCTCTCTTCCCGTCCCTCTCATCCCATTATCCCACTCTCTTCCATTCTCTCCGCCTCGATCTCTCAATGTCTGCCATTCATGCCCCCCTAGTCTCTCATTCCCCCAGTCTCTCGCCGTCTGTCTTTTATCCTCCCCACCGTTTTCACGGGTACTGGTGAGCATTAAAACAATTGCCAGGGATTCTTCATTGTTACCTGTTGATAAATACTCTTACTGTACCAGGATTTAGAAATGGTGAGGACAGGAAATTCATTTCCAGTTGCAGCCTCAGACTTTTACTTACAGCCACCAAACAAGATTGACTGCTGACGTCACAGAGGCCTCCCTGGCGTTCATTTTTTCTCCGACGATTTTATTTGTCAGGCAGCCTGGCCAAGGCTGTGTCTTCAAATTGTACCACCCTTCCTAAATGAACTGCACTGAGCTCAGAGGTATTATCACAACGATGTTTCTATGAGCCCTACATGATTCCTATGGAGGTATATATGTGTGTTTACTTTTCCGATGGCCCAATCCAATTGGAAGCGAGACAGGAGGCAATTCTCAGTCCTGTGAGTGCGATTCGAGGGCTTTCTGCTTTTGTCCTGCTGCCAGTTGAATTGGGACTCAGAGAGGAGGCTACTCCCGGGACCTTGAGGGTGATTAAGACTAAAGCTGCTCTCACGTTCTTTCGGTGTTTTCCTGCGGCCAATTAGAAAGTAAAAATAAAAATCGACCAGGGACACGCGGAGAGGCCATTGTGTGATTGGGCCCGTGTTGTCCATTCCTCCCTGCCCACTGATCTCCCTCCTGGCACTTATTATTATAAACAAAACAAGTGCAACAGCTAGCCCTATCAAGTAGGGTCCCAAACCGTCCTTTCAGATCAGGCGACACTCTGTACGGTGCTCCCGGTGTGGCCTCGTGTAAAACGGCTAGACCAGTTCGCCGAGAACCTACGCTCTGTCCGCCTGAACCAGCGGGATGACCCAATTGAATTCTACTTCTCATTTTAATCTGATATGTCTATCCATGGTCTCCTCAACTGCCGGGATCAGGTCACACTTAGGCTGGAGGAACAACACCTTACAGTCTGTTTTTGTAGCCACTGAGCTGAGTGTCGATTTTTCAAACTCCCACTTCACCATTTCCCATGTCCTTACCCCTCTCTTATGATATCTCCTTGACCGCCCATCCCCTCTCTCTGATGCACCTCGTTCACCCGTCTTTTTTTTACTCTTTTTTCCATAGTCTTTTGTCCCTTTCACCAATCAAATCCCAGCGCTTTGCTTCATCCGGGTTTCACCTATCGCCTGGCGTCTCTCTCTCCCCTCTCCGCAGCTTTCAAATCTACTCAACTTTCCTTCTCCTGTCCTGACGACGGGTTTTACCCGAAACGTCGACCAAATTTTATCTTCCATAGATGCTGCCTGATCTGCTGAGCCTCTCCAGCATTTTGTGTGTGGGTTGCTCGGATTCCCAGCATCTGCAGATGTTCTCCAGCTAGAATGGAAAGGCTTCATCGAGAACAAGCTTTGTCGAGCAAGTATCTGATCAGTTTATTCTTCATTCTTCCTCTGTTAGTGCGGATAGTCCCTGTGCAGATGTGTTTCCTTTTTATGAGATGATGATATTCCGTGATATTCTCCCGGATAATGGCATCTTCAGCAGGTGCACCGAGCGGCATTTCTTCATGGAACTCAATAAGGAACTGGAATTGCAGCTCGATGATCGTCGGGTCATAGGGGACACTGAGGAGGTGAAAGATAAGGGCTGCAAGGAGATGATCACCACACAGTTTTAGGAGGCTTACACCTGAGTGAGTGTCAGGAGCTGGTATGAAATGAACAGCCAGTGTAGATTACAACCGGGATCCACCTCAATAATCAGTATACCACTTTGGAGACTGTGGGGAGGGTCGAACTACCAATGTAGCCACAGCGATCGGGTCTCTATCTCTGAATCTGACACAATTGTTCAGACGGGACGGGGATGGGGTGGGAGAGAAGGGGACTGTAGTTGTGATCGGGAATTTCATATTGAGAGAAGTATACATGATATTCTGTGGATGCATTTGAGCAACTGAAATAGTCTACTGCCTTCGAGGTGTCAGGGTTACAGGTGAATATCAGAGGGTTACTGATCGGTCGGAGGATAGGGCAATAGGTAAGCAAGCAGAGGGAGTGTTTAATGAGACGGTCGGGAAGGACAGTCAGATGACAGGGCAAAGCCACAGGAGTGGAATAAGTTGCGATGTAACTGGTGGACAAGATCGAAAAGGGTGATTAATATAGGAGTGAAGGTGTTATATTGGAATACAAGCAATATACGAAATCTCTCTCTCTCTCTCTCTCTCTCTCTCTCTCTCTCTCTCTCTCCCTCTCTCTCTCTCTCTCTCTCTCTCTCTCTCTCTCTCTCTCTCTCTCTCTCTCTCTCTCTCCCTCCCTCCCTCTCTCTCTCTCTGTCGAAGACTGTCGTGTTTTTTTCCTGTTTCCGACTTCATGAGCCTTGGTTTTACTAGTTTCCCGGGAGTTATTTATTATCCCATCAGACTCTGTACCATCTTATCTCCTGGAAACGTTGTACTTGATACAACACTTAGAAACAGGACAAAAAATCCATATGGAATAAATCATGATTTCCGTATCTAGCATCGGGTAAGTGCGTCTATGGACACCTACAGTCTAGAAACGTACTCACGCTGAGTTGTAAAACATCACTGTGCAATGGTCTTTGGTGAACTCTCGCAAAACATTCCCACTTTATAGACTGAAAAAATATCTAACAGAGATTGATGTTTTTTGTTACATGCCTTGGTAAAGAGGAATCAAATTTAACTCTTTCCTCACACCAGTGCAAAATTCATTGTATTGAATTTATTGATTAGGGAGCGGGGCGTAAATTCATAAGTTCTTCATCTAATAACAGATACAATATTTTACCACTCTCTGCAGTCCCCTTTCCAGCTTTCATGCACATATAACCCATTTCTCGTGCACCTTCATCTGTGTTTAATGAACACTCCATTACCCAAGCAGGCATATACACCCTTACCTACCTTCTCCGTGTTACCTATTTACACGCAGCCTGTCATATATCCAATCTCAACTCCTCTACTTTACTCAAAAATAAACCTTAAAATCCTGCCAGAAGACCTGTCCGGGACCTATCATACAGGTATGGTAGCAGAGGGGCGTGGCGTCGCCTTTGCTTCCTCATGGGTCTGCGGAAATTCGGCATGTCATCAGAAATATTGGCAAACTACTGAGGGCTCTGGAGTGTGCTGATTGACTGCATTGCGGTCTGGTATGGGAACAGCAATGCCATTGAGCGGAAAATCCAACGCGGGGAATGATTCGGTTGAGTATATTTCGGCTGGATCACTCTCAACCTTTGACCACACCTCCTAAAACATTGCCGTGGGATAGCAGCGTCTATCATTGGGGATTCTCACCACTCAGGCCGCGCACTTTCCTCGCTGCTGCCATCAGATAGATGGTACAAGAGCCTCTGGACTCTCACCACCAGGCTCAAGAGCACCAGATACCGGTTAACCATCAGGTTCTTGAACAAAATGGGATAACGTCACTCATTTTAATACACCCTTTTTATTTCATGCTCGGTGTTTATTGAGATTTATTTATATCTGCATTTACACAGTTTGTTGTCCATTGATCCTATTTACTGTTACTGTTCTATAGGTTAGCCAAGTGTGCCCATAGGAAAAAAAAATAATTTCATGGTTGTATGTTGTGACATGTATGTACTGTGATTAAAGATTTTTCTGTGAATAATTGAACTTTGAAGAATCCATATTCCTCATCTCACCATTGCACCTTATCTCACACACGTACCTTCAATCACATTCCGTATCTCTCACGTTTGCATAGTCATCAAATACTGTCACTCTCTGACCGGGCATGTATAGAATCGCGCAGACCCCCTTCTGGGTAAATTCGCACCTTAATTATATACAGATTTGCACTTACATAAACACATAAAATACTTGAATAATTGGCAGCATGACCGACAAAGTCGGAAACGACAAACGGACACGAGCGCACACATTTATATGTATATACAGACAGAAATGCACTAATTTTTCTTCGGGCCATCCGCTACTAAATCAACTGTTTCACTGTTTAAATTCTGATGGTCTCGCACAACACTCCACACACTGACAGTCAAAATTCTCCACCACTGTTCCTGCTACTGACCAACCTCACCCCCTCCCTTGCCCCGCTTTTGCCTGTTTCACTTAACCACGACTTGTATTCCACGACCGCAGCTTATTCCAATCTCGATGGTACGCAGCTCCCAACGACAGACACGACAACGGAACTTCTGGAATAACGGGGAAAACTGCAGTGCGGGATCAGTCTGCTGGATTTCAAGGTCCAGGATAATGAGCTGAAATCCGGGGGTGCATTTGCGTTTCTGAATTCCATTCGATTTTAAAGCTTATAAAGCTGATATTTTGAATTGACACTGCACTACGCATGGACTTGATAAATTTGCAACACATTGACAGTAATATTGTGAGAAATCTGTGCTTTACTCATCCAAAGCAACGCACATAAAATGCTGATGGAACTCAGCAGGCCAGTCAGCATCTATGGGAATGAATAAAGAGACGATGTTTCGATTCGAAAGAACCTACTTCATCTATATTGCTGATACATTTCCCATCAGAATGGTGCGAGATCGATGGACAGGATGACGGGTTTTGAACGCAAACTGGCAGTGGGGCACGTTGTACAAATTATTTGTCACAGCGACAGCTGAGGTTGTTCGACTGCTGAAGATCCGCTCCATAATCGAGGAACATTGATCCGTAAATAAATCCCGAACAGCGGTGGCCAACTGCAAATCCCTGCACGGTCTATCACAGTGAGACAGAGTGTGAAAAGGATCAGAGTTTACATGAAGGCCAGACAATTTATGGGGAGTAATTTATTAGTTACTGGTGATGCACACAACATGTTGGAGGAAGTCAGCAGGCCAGGCAACAGCTGTGCAAGAAAATAGTCGACGTTCCGTGCCGCCGACGTTCATCAGGACTTGCGGCGGGATAAAAAAGATGCGAATTTAGAGCAAGGTGGAGTGAGGAGAGGAAGAAGAGCAAGGTAGCAGGTAATCGGTTGATTTTCTTTATTCTGCAGATTTTCTGTTATTGGTTGCTGGCTTAATAGATAACTTGGGATATTTAACACTCGAGAAAATGGCCTCAAAGTTACCCCAGACATACATGAACCCAGGATTCATAATGAGTGAGGATTTTTAGAGCAGACTTTTCATTCAGGCTTGTGGGTTCGAGCTCCACTTTTAAACTGTTTCTCTTCCTTAATACCTGCATCCAGGCTAGGAATGTTGGAGCACGTGGTGGGGGGTATGACGTAATCCCGGAAGGATTATATAGTTTATCGCCCCAGCTATTAGATGCTGACCAAGAATCCCATCTGCTCGTCACATTTGTCCGCGTATGGAGCGTATTCCTCTTAAACTTTCCTGTCCATGTGGACAGATGGAGAGAGAGGCAGAGATGTGATCTGGGGATGTGGGGATTGGACAGCTGGATAATGGACTTTGCAAAGGAAAGAGCGAATTCCACTGTTCCCCCATAACAATAAAGCAGTCACTTTCCATGGACACTCTCGTATCGGCCGTCATCCAAGCACTCGTTGCACCACTTCCCCCTCCACTTGTTTCCCTTCAATCCGTGGTCCACCTTGTACTCCAATCAGATTACATCTACTTCAGGCCTTTGACATGTCTACCTATCAGGTCGTAGGTTCGTCCATTATTCCTACTCACCAGCCCCCTTCTCACTCGCCTAATCACCAATATTACTTGAATCGGCATCTTATTGGGGGATTTTAACCAGTCCAGTTTGAAAAGGTCACCTAAAAGTTGTCATCAACAATCACGTGTAGTACCAGTGTGAAAAACACACGGAACCACAGTTACAGTAAGATGAAGAGAGCTTACCGTGCTATTTTACGCCCACACCAGGAAGGTTCAATCACCCGACTGTACCGCAACTTCCTGAGTGTAGGCAGAGTGCTTCCTTACTGATTACCGTCCGTAGCAGTCACATCTACGGTGATAAAATGCTTTGAGGAGGTAAGGTTCGTCATGGCCAGAATTAAATCGTGCCTCAGCAAGGAACTGGACCATTGCAATTTGACTATCGCCACAATAGGTCTATGGCAGAAGGTCTTCACGCGGTTTTCATCACCAGGACAATAGAATCACTTATGTCTCGATGCCTTCGTTGATTAGCTCATCGTTGAACGCCATCATTATTCCAGTAGTCCCGATTGATATATTTCGGTACCTGGGCCCTGTACCGTCCTCTGCAATCCGTTCGTCGATTTCCTGACCAGTAATATACAAGCCCCATTTCTAGAAAAGTTGGGATATTTTCCAAAATGCAATAAAAACAAAAATCTGTGATATATTAATTCATGTGAACCTTTATTTAACTGACAAAAACACAAAGAAAAGATTTTCAATAGTTTTACTGACCAACGTAATTGTATTTTGTAAATATACACAAATTTAGAATTTGATGGCTGCAACACACTCAACAAAAGTTGGGACAGAGTTAAAATAAGATTGAAACGTGCACAGAATATTGAAGTAACACTGGTTTGGAAGACTCCACATTAAGCAGATTAATTGGAAACAGGTGAGGTATCATGAGGTGAGGTGAGGTATCAGATTAATTGGAAACAGGTGAGGTATCATCACTGGGTATAAGAGTAGCGTCCATCGAAGGCTCTGTCTTTGCAAGCAAGGATGGGTTGTGGCTCACCCCTTTGTGCCAAGTATCGTGACAGAATTGTTAGTCAGTTCAAAAGGAACATTTCCCAACGCAAGATTGCAGAGAATTTAGGTCTTTCAACATCTACAATACATAATATTATGAAAAGATTCAGAGAATTCAGAGACATCTCAGTGCTTTAAGGGCAAGGTCGGAAACCACTGCTGATCTTCGGGATCTCAGGTGGCACTGACTAAGAAACCGTCATGCTACTGTGACAATTATAGCCACCTGGGCTCTGGAGTACTTTGGAAAACCATTGTCACTTAACACAGTCCGTCGCTGCATCCAGAAATGCAACTTGAAACTATATTACGCAAGGAGGAGGCCATACATAAACTCTATGCAGAAACGCCGGCGAGTTCTCTGGGCCCGAGCTCATCTCAGATGGACCGAAAGACTGTGGAACCATTTTCTGTGGTCCGATGAGTCCACATTTCAGATAGTTTTCGGAAAAAAACTGGCGTCGAGTTCTCCGTGCCAAAGATGAAAATGACCACCCTGATTGTTATCAACGAAAGGGGCAAAAGCCTGCGTCTGCGATGGTATGGGGGTGCATCAGTGCCCACGGCATGGGTGAGTTGCATGTATGTGAAGGTACCATTGACTCTGAGGCGTATATTAGGATTTTAGAGAGACATATGTTGCCATCAAGGCGACGTCTCTTCCCGGGACGTCCATTCTTATTTCAGCAGAACAATGCCAGACCACATTCCGCACGGGCAACAACAGCGTGGCTTTGTAGACACAGAGTGCGTGTGCTTGACTGGCCTGTTGCCTGTCCAGATCTGTCTCCTATTGAACATGTATGGCGTAACATGAAGAGGAGAATCAGACAACGGAGACAACGGACTGTTGAGCAGCTGAAGTCTTATATCAAGCAAGAATGGACAAAATTTCCAATTGCAAATCTACTACAATTAGTATCCTAAGTTCCAAAACGATTCAAAAGTGTTATTAAAAGGAAAGGTGATGTAACACAATGGTAAACATGCTTCTGTCTTAACTTTTGTTGAGTGTGTTGCAGCCACCAAATTCTAAATTTGTATCTATTTCCAAAATAAATTAAGTTGGTCAGTAAAACTATTGAAAATCTTTTCTTTGTACTTTTGTCAGTTATATAAAGTTTCACGTGAATTAACACACCATTGATTTTTGTTTGTATTGCATTTTGGAAAATATCCGAACTTTTCTGAAAATGGGGTTTGTAGAAAAACCGAGATATTGCGTTCTTCCTTTCATTACAATTTTCTACTGCGTTAACAGTAATCACATCTGCCATGTTACGCTTTCATACATGTCCTGAGATGTTTTGTGTGTCATTCAAAAATATCTAATAACAGGAGCATTTATCCTTATAGATTTTGCTCCACTACTATCCAAATCAAGGGTTAACATTTCATGGAATATTATGAACTTCATTTGAAGAGTGGCTATAATATCACCGGAGAGATGTCTTCTCTATTTAACATCCTTGCAGTTTAATCTGTCAGGAAATGCAGAGGAGGCTTGAGCCAAAATCAGAGCAGCGGAGCGGATTCAGCGGGGATCGATAACTTCCATAACAGATCGCAAAGTAATAAAACAGAGTAACGCCAGAAGCCTCAACGTAAGGGGCAAGGACAATTAACAAGGGAAACGTTATGCAGGTCAGGTGAAAGCCAGAAGCTGCTGGTTGAGGCCGACTGGTTCGATGAGCGAACAGGGATGGTGTTTGAGAACTGGGGTTAATTAGGCTGCAGATCTTGTGTATGGAACGAATGGCAGATGAATCCTATCAACTTGGTGCAGACAAGGGTATCACAGCGTGAGCAGACCTGATAGAAACCCCACGACCACCACCCTCCATGGCTGGTCCCCGACAGCCTTAGCCGATCCGGAATGGTCCTGCATTGATGAAGGATTGATCCAAGATGCTGTTACGATGGGGAAGATCACGGATTTTGGCAATTGAGACAGAAGACGCTGATTGCTAAAAACTCATTGATCATTTACTGACCAACAGCAAGAACTGTGATAATCCTCTCAAAAGAAAGACAGATCCTGATTCCCTTGGAGGACATCCCCTATCTGTTTGTGTTTCAAACTCGTGATTTTTTGAAACAACCTGCATGAGGAATTGTAGGAATGGATTAGTAAGTTTGCTGATGACACAAAGGTAGTTGTGGATAGTGAGGAAGGCTATCAGAGGTTACAGCGAGACATTGATAATGCGAACAACTGGGCTGAGAAGTGGCAGATGGAGTTCAACACAGTTACGTGTGAAGTGGTTCATAGTTGTAGGTTAAATATGATGGCAGAATATAGTTTTAATGGTAAGTCTCTTGGCAGTGTGCAGGATCAGAGGGATCTTGCGGTCCGATTCCATAGGACGCTCAAACAACTCCGTAGGTGGAAGCTGTGGTTAAGATGGTGTACGGTGTCTTGACCTTCATCAATCGTGGAATTGAGTTTGGGAGCTGGGAGGTAATGCTGCAGCTATATAGGAACCTGGTCAGATCCCACTTCGAGTACTGTGCTCAGTTTTGATCGCCCCACTACAGGAAAGATGTGGAAGCCATAGAAAGGGTGCAGAGGAGATTTGCAAGGATGTTCCCTGGATTGGGGAGCGTGCCGTATGAGAATAGGTTGAGTGAACTCGGCCTTTTGTCCTTGGAGAAACGAAGGATGAGGTGATCTGATATAATTGTATAAGATGAGGAAAGGCACTGATCATGTGGATAGTCAGAGGCTTTTTCCCCAAGGTGGAAATGGTTGCCACAGGAGGACTCTGGTATAAGGTGTCGGGGAGTAGGTGCGGAGGAGATATCAGGATAAGTTTTTTTTTAAATCAGAGAATGGTTAGTGCGTGGAATGGGCAACCAGTAACGGTGGTAGAGGAGGATACGATAGGGTCTTTTAAGAGTCTTTTTGATAAGTACATGGAGCTTACGAAGATAGATGGCTATATGCAAGCCTAGTAATTACTAAGGTAGGGACATGTTCGTCAAAATTTTGTGGACCGAAGGGCCTGAATTGTGATTTCTATGTTTCTATGTAACACTGGAGATGAAATGAGGTGTCTGCAGCCGATAGGAAAGTTGCTGGTTTAACATCCCCATTCACAGAGAAATAATAAGCAGTGGCTGCATTTGAAACAGGAGGCTCGAGTTGGACGTAGCGACTCAGATCCGTATGGTTATGATGATAAAAGTCAGTCTGTTTGCAAACATCTCCTGCCAGCATACAGGCAAAGAACCCAGTACTCTTGTCACTACACCGACTCCCTCTCCATATTTCATCTGGCTTAACATGTCTATAGTGATTAAGCTACTTTAAAAAATACTCTACATTGATGTGATATTCGTTGTGTATTTGCTTGTTTGAAGGAATATTGGACGTAGAGTATGTAATGAGGTCCATTACATACCTAGATTTCCCAATCCACTGTCGTGTTAAAATCCCCCACGATTATATGACATTGCCTTTCTGGCACGCCTTTTCTACCAATGGAAACAACTTCCCTGCCTCTATCTTATCCATCCACTTCATAGATTTATATGTTTCTATATCGTGTAACTTCAGGCCACAACCTTCAAAACAACTCAGAAAAGGAAGTAAAGAGATCATCGCCATCATTGTAATCTCATCCCTCTGATTATCAGGGAGGAAAAACACTAAAGGAATATACCCTCACTCCATCATTAAAGCAGTCAAAACCATAGTTCCGGATTGGGGACTGGGGCGTATGGCACAGGCGCCAGTGCAGTGTTCAAATCTGTTACTTTAACGGTGGTGATTATGATTATTGAACCTGATAATATACAACAAATCGTTCATTAACTCTCAATCTTATTTTGGGTCAGTGATTGGACTCGGGAAAACGTTGGAGTCCTTGGAGATTTGGTGACGTATTGACGATATCTTGTAGATATGATGAAAAATAATTTGCGGACGATACGTAACTTCCAGCGTCCATTTGTTTTAGACTCGAAAGGAATTCTTAAATGTATGATTCTAATTATAGATTATTTATTAACTTTTCAACACTTAAATGTTCTGCGATAGTTTAAAGTGTGAATACATTTAGAATGCAAAATATTGCACAAGGACTGGACATTTGTGAGCTCAGTTGAAAGAGAAAGGGGGGTATTGCGTGCGTGAATTAACGGAAGGCAATCGTGTGATTGTTAGCAATATACAGAAAGGATGTTTCAATTAATATTTTCTTTAACAAGAGGATCTCACTGTCTGAAAACGTCTGCTTCATTAGTTGAAATAACTTTGCAGGAACAGGTTAATATCAAAGAATGCTTCTTTTTCCAAAATTGTATATTGTGTTAGTGTATGAGGGCCGCAATCATCCACATCTGGTTTCCCGTTGTTCTTTATTATACTTGATAAAGATTTTCACTATAAGAATTAACTGTTTATTGTATATAAGCCAGTTACCAGCTAAAGTTTTGAAAGAAAAAAAACGTTGGAGCTTAGATTCTTGTTTTGCCTTACCTGCGTATTTCGATTGCGTTCTTGTGTTTGTTTGCTGTGGTATTGATTTCAGAGGGAGACACAAATTCCACACTGTCCATGTGAAATAAAGTTTAAATGGATTGAAATATCAGTGTATCTATTCCGGGTACGATAAACCCGCTGTTCAAAGATTAACTTGACATAAGACAAATTCGTGAGTACTTGAATTGGGAGCTTGAAATTTGCTCTCTGGGAGGCTGTTTAATTTGGAAAGCAACAAAGGATTATGCTGAATATTTTGAAATGCTGATCTTGAGTTGCAGGGTTCCACTGGGGGGAAAATTGTTTTGATGTAATCGTTGCATCTGCCCTGTAATAAGAACACATGATTTCAGTTTAGATAGCGTGCAGTTTCAGTACGAATTCAGTATTTTGCTTTCAAAATCAGCCCTAACACAATGAATTATCCAAGTCCTGCAGGACGGTCAAATTGAAGTATGTGTCTCAGAGCACTATAAGAACAGAGTCTAGATATAGGTGTAAAGTGTACTAAAGATTATACCTTCCTTGCGAAAAATCACTAGCCACTGTCCTCCAGGCAGATTACACTCCGTCTACTACCTCATCGGCCTTCCTTTGGTTAGCGAGCTCTGAATCTGTGCAGCCAGGTTTCACTAGATTCAGGCCACCTGACCTTCTGAAAGTGTGTACCATAGGGAACCCAGTCTAATAGCTTACACAATTAATATACCCCCACATCGACTCTTCTGCAGTATCTACCTATTTTTCAATTTTTCATGGAATTTATTCTGGTTCATAAGGGTCACAAAACCATGCTGACTATTCCTAATCAGAATACGTTTTCAGTATCTTCACTGGTTATCTATAATTACCCGGATTACATCCTTCTAGCACCGTGAAATATATAATTTTCATGTTTTCCCAGTTTCCAGATCGTGATTCGAAGCGTCTGCATGGCTCAGCACACCGGTCTCTCTTCTTTATTCCACTGTATCCACATTCATTAAGGTCTCACTCACTGGTGAATACCGAAGCAAAGTATCAGTAAGAACCTTAACTGCCTCCTTGCACTCCAGACACATACTTCCACTTTTATCTCTGATCTGTCCCACATTGTCTTCCGTCCTCCTTCTGTTTTTCACCTACTTTAGCGGCTCTCCCATGTCTTCTCATTTTAATTCTTCTAAGACCACTAGAAAATCCCTCCTGGCTACATTGTGACTTTCCATATCCCTGCCTGATTCTTCCTTCCAAAACCTGAAGTATATTTTTGTCTTCTTCTTGAAGAGGTGTTCCATATATCCGGTCAACCAGAGTTACTTTACGGGGCCATCCGTTCCCCATCTCAAGGAAACAAGCCAATGCTGAACCCCAATCAAGTGCTCCATCAACAATCTCCATGTTTCTCTTGTGCATTTGAAGGAACAAATCGCTTCCTCAATTCGGCTCCCACGTTCCTACACAACAGTACCAATTATATACATTCCATATTGTCTGCTGCTATCCCAGTGTAAGGTATGTCGAATAGCTGTGCTCTATCCTTCGGAAATGCAGACACGTGGAGAGATCAGTTACCTGACCCATTTAACTTTATTTTACTAACACAAGATGGAATGTTCACGAGTCCACCTACCCGCTACTTGTGCCATGTCTCCTTCATGTACACAACAGAGAAATTCTCTCACATCTAAACCTTTTAAACCGAGGAATTGCCGATGAATATCAGTGAAGATTAAGTTGCCTGTGACAACGGCTGTGTTCATATAAGCACCTGTCCAAAATCTATCTCCCGATCTGTCATTGTCTCTGTGTGTTGTTTCAGTTTTGGTGATGCGAGATCTGCACAGAGTACTCTGAAACGTGTGTTTGTTCCCTTCCTACATCACACCACAGTGTCTTTCTTTATCGCAGCTGTGAGGCTGTTAAGCTCTCCCTGTGTTTCAAAGACCCTTTGTTTACTCTCTTTTACCCGACTATGAACATTTTGAAACATCTGAACCCCGAGATGTCCGGAAGTCATTCCTCCCCTTGAGACTGACTTGATTTTAATTCTGACATCCTTCTCATACACGAGGAATAAAAATCTTTAGGTTACGTCTCCGTCTAAATGTGCAATGTACAATCCTAGTAATTTATAATAATTTATCATAAATAGAACAGTCAATGTAACAAAGAAAAAAACACTCAAATGAGCGTGAGTTAATCAGTTTGATGGCCTGGTGGATGAAGCAATCACGGAGCCTGTTGCTCCTGGCTTCTATGCTGTGGTACCGTTACCAGGATGATTGTCAAGTCTTTGTGATAGTTTGGAATTTATTCCTTTCAGGATGACTGGGCACAAGATTGTTTGAATTTATGACATATTTGTCAAACCTAATTATTTATTCCAGCTGTTTTATTCGAAATCTCCCCTGAATTGCAATTGGAGTGGATGTTATCTACACAGATGAGCTTTTAACCTAAAAAAACATACTTCAGTCCATCCTTCAGCTCTTGTCTGAACTTTCTCTGTGTCAGTGTATAGATGGAAGTATTGGTGCACACACTGAGAGTTTCCAACATCAACCCACATTGCTGTCGTATATATAACGGGGAATTCAAATATCTGTCGAGGTAATAGTAATTTTCCGTTTGCCATTTCAGGGACCGAGCTGTAGCGGGCATCCACAGTAATATGAAATTAGCTGAAATTGTTAACAATAAAATAATCGACTTTCTGCGCTTTTCCACCTCCGTATCTTTCTGTTTATCGCTGCTCTTCCTAAGCCCTCTGCGGACTCGATTTGCCGCAATTATATGTCTTACTGTTAACCCATTGAAGATAAGAATTAAGCCGATTGGTAGTAACGGTACAAAAATGCTATCTAGTAATTCCATTCCTTTCCAGACGGGTAAAGTAGCGTATTCATGTGTGAGGGCGCAACGCCAAGGCACGTTGTCGATGATGACGTAAGGTTCAACAGTAAAGTAAAATGGGACACTTTTCCCGCAGCTCACTATAACCACGGTCACCATAACGACCGCTGCTGTTCTCTCAGTGCAGTATCGTTCCCGCAGCTTTCGACAACATATTGCAATGAAACGATCGAAGGTAAAACTGACCGTAAACCAATCAGAACAGTCCAACGTCACAAGAAATAATACACCTGTCACCGAGCATACAGGAGTGATGAGCAACAATCTAGAATAAACGTAGATATTGTTGGTCTGTTCCACTACAGCGACAACTATAACCGCCATCAGATCCGCTGTTGCCATACCAACGAGGTAACGGGTGCTGTATTTGGAGAGTCTGCACTTTCCTCGAGATAGGATCACAATGGCCGTTAAATTAACTGCAAGAAATTTAGAGAGAAAAAAAGAATCAACACAGAATAATCGTTAGCTGCAAATGTCTGAATGCCCATCATTTTTCCAATGTTACGCAGGGTATGAATTTTTGTTTCCGAAATGAAAAGCAAAAATTCAATGTTATGGAATCTGTGCATATCGGCTGGACAATAATTGACATAATTAGCAGTAGGTTGGTGACCTTCCAACAGATTAGAGCCCGGCATCTGATTTCCACGTCACGTACCCGTGAATGTCGATCGCTCAATTTCCATTGTTTGAGGTGAAATAGCTGAAGGTTTTATTTGTGGTGAGATCATGATATTTAATGCATCAGTTATAATTTAACGTTTTATGGAAGAACAGACCTGAGTGTCGATTTTCGACTGGCCGGTCAGTTGAAAAAGCTGCTGATCTGGAAAATCAACTACTGTCGGTTCAGAAAGCCGAGCAAGGTGAAACTATGGAACTATGGCAATATCGGCACCCACGTAATTGACAAAAGAAATAAAGAAAACATCACGTAGAAACAATATGGAAACTGAATAACAAAACTATCAGATGATTGAATCCTCCATTCTGGAAGCACATTTTTGACGGAGGTAGCATCTGTGCTCAGTAAAAGTCCAATCAGTACAATTGAACAAAAGCAAGATGACGACGGCAACATACACTGAGTGACCAGCTCCAGTATCTTACCAGGGATACCGATCACTACGATTGCAGGATAGAAAACGCCCGCAAAGTAGTAAATCCCTGGATATCCCATATTCCGTCAGGAGCAGTGTTCAGTAGCAGGGAACGATCCAAATGCTCATATGGATTGATGGCAGGTTTTACAAAGTTATATGCAATTCAGGGTAATTTCACTCAAGCAGTTAGTGTTGTTATGACATCTGTCGCGTGAGGGACAAACAGCTACACAAACAGTTACTTTAAAATGTTTTTGTCACTCTGTAACATTACTATGAATTTGTATTCCCAAGGGATGTTACAAGATATTAACTTTTAAACAAAAGATTATATGAACGTTACCAATGTACTTCCAAGACATCTGACATCAGCTGCTAAAATGCGACATTTTCTAATCAGTGTCGTTTCTAAAGTAGACAATCATCCTGAGCAATCAACATTGATGAGGCCGTAGATAGAATATCACGGGCTGTTCTGGCCAACTACTTATAGTTTTTAAAAATCAATAAGCTTCAAAATATCCAGAGATAATTTGAAAGGAAGAGTTGGGGAAATGAACAAGGTGAATGCACGCCGATTTTCCTCAAACAGTGTCTATACTACAGACACTATAGGGAGAGTGCGTGGATACTAAGGAGGGAGTGCAGAGGCGACTTACAAGGGTGTTGCCTGGAATAGAGGTCGTACCTTAAGAGAACAGCTTAAGTACACTTGATCTTTTCTCCTTGTAGTGACAGGGGATGAGAGGTGACCTGAAAGAGGAAGAGAGTCATTGATCGCGTGGATAGTCATAGATTTTTTCCCCCAGAGCCGAAATGGCTAACACAAGAGGGCATAGTTTTAAAGTGCTTGGGAATAGGTACAGAGAGGAAACGAGGGGTAAGTTTTACACACATAGAGCGCTGTGTGCATGGAATGCAATGCGGGCGGCGGCGCTGGCAGCGGATAAAATAGGATCTTTTAAGAATCATTTCGACAGGTACATGCAGTTTATAAAAGTAGAGGGTTTTGCGCTGGGGAAAGTCTAAAGAGTTTCTAGAGAAGGTTACCTATTTGGCACAACATTGTGGATCGAAGGGCGTGTAATATACTGTAGATTTCTATGTTCCGTGTTTTATCCTTTGAGTGAATCTACAACTAGAGCTCATCGGCTTGGGGAGAAAGTTGAAATATATGTAGCAGAACTTATTCTCTCAGAGAGTCCAGAGAGTGTGGAAGAAACTGCAAGCGTAAATGGTAGATCGGATTCAATTGCATCATTTCAGTGAAGGTTGTGTAGGTCCGTGGATGAGGGTGGGACAGAAGGTGCAGATAAATGGGGCGGGGCGGAGGATCACAGAGAAATGACTTAGATGACCGGAAGTGCATATTTCTCTGTAGTGGTAACCTGTGACTTCACGACTATCTCTGTCCGATTTCCCCATTCAGTGTCTTCTCATTTTCGTCACCAATCTAAGTATGTGCAGAACAAAGGATGCGTTCAAGCTCACCTTTCAAGCTCAGGTTCCGTCTGTTTTGTAGTACAAACTACTATGTGCCTGTTGTGGAACTCGTTCCGATGAACGACCCTCGGGATATTGGAAATACAAAGACTCACAGCTCTATATCCAGTGTGGAACCTGTACCAATGTGCAGCCCTCGGTTGACTGGACAGAGTCTCACGTCCTTCTCTATCGTGGAACTGTTATCACTAGAGGATGGCTCGCCTTTCTGTATCCATCGTGGAGTTGGTATCGATGCGCGATGTGCGGAACTGGTATCATCACTATGGGCTGACTCACCACTCTGTATGCATTGTGGAACTCGTACTAACCCGTGGCCCTCGGCTTCTTTGAGAATATCTCAGCGCTGATAACACGCTTTTCCCTCGCACACTTTGAATACAATTTGTGAAGCTGACTGCGCGAGTCTCACCGTGTGATTCGCCTTTTCTTGTAAATTCTATCAGTAACTCGGAAACAGTTGTCATTTGTTGCGAAAGCAATTCATTTCAAGACCAATTCTGCCATTTCATTGTCCACTGCGCCATTAATAAATACATCCGGTTCACTGATCAATACATCAGCGCTCATGCTAGTTTTGTTGATTTCGGCGATATTTGTGTTGTTTCCAAGGCATCATTTATTATCTGTCTCCAACTGCTCCTCCGATGGCAATGATTAACTTCTCTTTTACAGGATTGCAGCCTTTCCACTGGCGAATGGGAAGAGGTAGAGAGTAACAGTGACGGACAGAGATATATTTCTCGGCAAAGCAGGTTTCAGACTCACACGTGAACTCTGAGATGGAGAGTTCCTCTACAGCTGTGGTCATTGATCCAGTTGCCTGAATGAGCACCGTAAACGATTCACACTGCAGAATGAAATGTGATGAAGCGGGGTTCCTTTGCTGATGGCATCAACTTTCCTATTGACTTGCTGAAGATTGAAGTTTATCCTTTGACGTTAACTTTTGATCTCCCAAGTATGGCCTTCTTTCAGTCATGACTCAGTGATGCCCAGAATGTCATCCCAATTAATCTCTAATTCGTTCACGTTATACCGAATGCTTCGCGCATTTAAATACAGCACGTTCAGTCCTGCATTATACTGTCTTTTGAATTGTGCCTCTGTGGTATAATTTAACTCTCTGCTCTGTCTGCATTTATAGCCACACATTGGCTTGTACTTCCTAACATTCAGGTCCGACACATCATCTAATTGTAAACCTTCTGGCTTGTCTTCAGCTCTATTATTCTGGTTGTATTCCCCCTGTCATATTAGTTTAAACCACACCAAACAGCTCGTGTATAGCCGCCCCCAAGAATATTGCCCGAGGCCCCGGATTCAAGTGCAATTGTACAGGTCCCACCTGCCACGGAAGACGACCGACTTATCCAAAAATCTAAATCCCTGCGTTTTTCCCAATTCTCCAGGCACGCATTTATCTGCCACCTCATTCTATCCTTATCCCCGCTGTCGCGTAGCACAGACAGCAATCCCGAGATTACTACTCTTCGAGGTACCGCATAACAGACTTTTCCCAACTTTCTATATTCTGTTTTTCAGGTCCTCCTCTCCTTCTTCCTTTGACTTTTGTAGCAATATATACACGACCCAAGCACCTTGATGCAAACTACCACCACTTTCGAATTCACATACCATCTAGCTCTGTGACTATAGGGTCGCCTACTGATGTCACTCTCTTCATTTCCCCACTCTTGTCAGCCACAAGGCCACACTCAGTGCCAGAAGCACGACCACTGTTGCTTCCTGCAGGTGTCCCTCTCCCCAACAATATTCAAATGATCAAAGGTACAATTTAATGTATGAAAAATGCATACAATCTGACATGAGCAGAGAGCTGAAAGGAGCATATGAATTAGCTGCGATCCCGGCTGCTCAACGTAATCAAGGAAAAAAGAGGAAGTACGATTAAAGGTGAAGTTTTCCCAGCTCCTGCGGGAGATCGGGCCCTCATAAGGAACTTGGAGATTCCTGGGAAACAAGGTGTCGGACCGCTGATCGGCTGAACCCTATGTGGTGGAGAGGCAAAAGCCAAACCTGAAACCAGAGGATGGGAATGGGCCTGTCAGTATTCTCCATTGGAAAAACAAATGCTACCCCTTGGACAACAGGTGCAGTTAGACCCAGAGCCCAACCTGGAGCCTACATCTCCACTTGGACTCTGCGGAAACGCTGAGTGACTGTAGGACCCACAGCCGGAGAGGTTAGGGAGTCCTCCACTCCTGAGATGGATACTGATTCGGAGTATGAGACCCTGCATGCGTGGTATATGCTGTCTTTTGCTAACTACCCAGTGATTGAGGAAGAAACTCCCAGAACTTCTCCCGCTGAGTCAGGTGAAATTGGGGGTTGGGTCCTATCTGTGTATATCCTGTGCTGCAGAGGGATCCAGCAATGGTTGAGGCGGGTGCTGGCCACTGGACAGAGGGCTCTGAGTCATTGGTGGGCACGTGCAATAAAGGTGGAGACATGGACAAGTAGACCAGAACTATCCACAGTTGTGTCTGAACATAAAGAATTGGGTGAGGGTCCAGACTTCTAGAGAATAAAGAGACCACCGGATAGGCTGGCTGAAGTAGCACCGGGGTGGAGAGTGGACTCCTACCGTTTCGGGAAGGCTTTGTCACTGCATTCTTACACCAGGAATGGACTTTGTGTATTGCAGTAAAGGTTGGCGAATTATCTCAATGTCATGAGGACATGTCTAAATTTGGTGGGGGAGGCGTGGGGAGTGTAACACACTGTAAGGTTTCACTGCTAATGTAATGTCCTCTCTGTAATGCTTCACACCTAAGGTAATGCTTCCTTTGTAGATGCAATGTTTGGGTTATGACTAAGGCGAACAGGTGCTTTGTATGTGGGATATCCAATGAGAGGCATGTTGTTCTTTCGTCAGGGCCTGGGAGCAAGGATTTCGTGGCCTTTTGTTGGATGGAGAAGAAGAAAGAAGACGCGATTGGAGAGGGTTGGCAGACCGCCAGAAGGACTGGATTTCAAGCAAACGCCGACTCCGCTCGGAAGAGGTCGACGTGGAACGAATGGACCGATACGTGAGCTCCATTGTTCGCAATAGACTGATCCATGTGAACGGGCTTTATTTTATTTACTAACCATCGAGTAAAATTAAGAAATGTAAGTCATTTAACCGCTTATTGTGTACTCTTTATTATTTCGTGGTATTTATTTGCAACAGGGTAACACATTACGCAGCATCCACCTAAACAATATTTCTTCTGTTTGGCTGGAGGGGGCTGGGGGCGGAGTTCTTCTTAATGTTGATACAGCTGTTAACATAACCGATGGTTACATGTGTTTACATCCAAATATGCACTTGTCCTTGCCAGATATACACTACATGATGTGGAACAAGCGAAGTACTGAAAAAAGAAAACACAATAAATCTGTTATGGGTGTTTACAGAGGGGGCCCGGTCAACACGATAGTCAAAATTTACAAGAGCAGAGGTGAACATTTCACTGCATTTGCATCACATTTATGGACTGCCTTCCCAGGAGTGTCTGTAACAGCAGCAGAGCAGGACCTTTTACGACTAGAGGCCTCGAATAGATTGTTGAGGACACTGGTGTCTTACTGAACCGATGACACTGGAAATGTTTGATCCTTCTGAACCCATACATACTGGGGCATGAGTACTGAGGAAAATGAGAGCAGCCCGAGAAAATGAGATACAAGGACCAACTAAACACTCCGATGGGAAGGGGATGCCGGTTAAATTCGCTTTCTGGGAGACTGGTTCATTTGGAAAGAAACAAAGGATGTTGCTGAATATTTTGAAATGCTGATCTTGAGTTGCAGGGTTCCACTGGGGAAAAGATAAATGTTGTGATGTAATCTTAGCACCTGCCCTGTAATAAGTAAACGTAATTTCAGTTTAGATAGCGTGCAGGTTCAATCCGAATTCAGTACTTTGCTTTCAAAATCAGCCCCAATTCAATAAATGATCCAGGTCCTGCAGGATGGTCCTATTAAAGTCTGTCTCTCAGGACATTATAAAGGCAGAGCCTAGACATATTTGTAAAGTGTACTAAAATTATACCTTCCTTGTAGAACAACACTAGCCACTGTCCTCCAGACAGAATACACTCCATCCACTAACTCATCGGCGGTCCGTTGGTAAGCCAACTCTGAATCTAAGCAGCCAGGTTTCACTAGATCCCAGGCCACCTGACTTTCTGAAGGTTTGCACCATCGGGAAAACAGTCTTATACCTTTCAGAATTAATATACCCCACATCGACTCTTCTGCTTCATCTGCCTATTTTTCACTTCTTCACGGAATTTATTCTGGCTCATAAGGGACACAATACCATGCCGACTATCACCATCCAGAATACGTTTCACCGTAAATTCCGTCTATAAGAAGCCTCTACAATAACTTGACCAGTACTGACCGAAGACACACTGGGCTGTAATTCTCAACAGTCTACCTGTTACATGTCTTGAACAAAGAAATAGCATTTGCCATTCACCAATCCTCCCGCACTGCTTCTGTGGCCAGTGATGTCACAAATGTTATATCCAAAAGCCCAGCAATATCTCAGCTCGCTTTCTCTAATTACCTGGATGCATTCCCTCTAGCACCGGGGAGTGGTTTATTTTCATGTGTTCACAGTTTCTAGTTCGTAATTCGAAGCTTCTGCACGTCTCAGCACTCCTGCTTTTTTTCTCGCTGTATCCACATTCATCAAGGTCCCGCTCACTGGTGAAGCAAATAATCATTAATGACCTTCACTGCCTTCTTGCACTCAGACCCATGCTTATCAATTTATCTCTTATCTCTCCCACATTCTCTCTCGACATCCTCCTGTTTTTTTTTCACCTACATTAACTCGTCTCTTCCATGCCTTCTCATTTTAATTCTTCTAAGTCCACTGTTAAAACCGTCCTGGCTACTTTTGACTTTCCACAGCCCTGTCTGATCCTCCCTTCGCAAACCTTAAGTATATTTCCTTCCTCTTCTTGAAGAGGTGTTTCATATCTCTTGTCAACCAGGTTCATCCGTTCCCCGCCTCAATGAAAGAAGCCAACGCTAAACCCCAAACAAGTGCTCCATTAACAATCTTCATATTTCTCTAGTGCATTTGAAGGAACAAATCGCTTCCCTAATTCGGCTCCCACGTTCCTACCCGATAGTATCAATTATGTACATTCCATATTGTCTGCTCCTATCCCAGTGTAAGGTATGTTGAACTGCTGTGCTCTATCGTTCTGAAATGCTGACACGCGGAGTGATCAGTTACCTGACCCATTTCACTTCCTAGTATTAGCACAAGATAGACTGTTCACTTGTCCGCCTGCCCGCTACTTGTGCCAGGTTTCCTTCCCGTACACAACTGAGAAATTCTGTCACATTTAAACCTTTTAAAAAGAGGAATTGCCAATGAATATCAATGAAGTTTAAGTTGCCTTTGACAACAGCTGTGTTAATATAAGCACTTGTGCAAAATGTATGTCCCAATCTGTCACTGTCTCTCTGTGTTGTTTCCGTCTTGGTGATGCCAGCTCTGTATAGAGTAATCTTAAACGAGTGCTGTTCCCTTCCGACTTCTGAGTTCCTCTCACAGTCTATTAACATCCAATCCCACCACGGTGTACTCCTTTTCCGCAATTGTGAGGCTGTCAATCTCTCCCTGTATTTAAAAGACTTTCCCTTTACTCTTTTTTACACGACTATGAGCACTTTGAAACATCTGAACCCCAGAAAGTCCGGACGTCATTCCTCCCCTTGTGATTGAATTGACTTTATTTCTTACATCCTTCACATATATGAGGAATAAAAATCTTCAGGTTACTTCTCCATCTAAATGAGCAATGTGCAATCATAGTAATTTATAATGTAACGTACCCGTGACACGTGACAGTGGTGTACTTGTCACGTGACTGGTTTTGAAGCTATACTGGACTTGATGTAATGGTCTTGTGATGGTGGAGTGACGTCATTTTCCAGCCAGTAGAGGTCATGTGACAGGTTTGTTTTACAGTGTTTAAAAGGAGGACCCCTCCCTGTGAGGAGGGGCAGTTCGTGGCTGGATTTGCCATGTTGACTTCATGCCACTGCGTGATTTAATTTTATGACGCAGTTTAGTTGAAAGATGAAGGTTTATTTAATGCCTAAAGTTTAAAAGGTCATTGCCAGCAGTTTCTTTATAATACTGCTAGTTGAAAATCAGTGGAGAGTGAAGATCGGAGTTCAGGAGTTAACAGATCGAGGGAAGTCGATTTCGACGGTGAAACAGGTTGGACCTTGTTTGACCCTCATTCGGAAGGAATTCGTTGACTGTTCTCCTGTTAATCCCCGTGAAATAACAGAAATGATTGGGAACTGTTCTGTAAAGGAAAGGTCAGTGCCTTTAAGCCGTTTCATTCTTCCTAAATTCTTCGTGGGAAAAGTTCGATTTGGAACTGAAGCAAGACGACGTGAAAGAGAATTTAAATCGTTTAAAAAGTCTCTCCCTTAAAGGGACTGTAAACATTTTGAACTTTTGCAATACTACTTTGAAGAACTGTTTTTGCAACATCGCTTTAAGAACTGTTTAAGCTTCCTTGCTTTAAGAACTGTTTAAGCTGCCGCACAGCAGCTGATTTCCGGTTACGTGAGTGGTTTGTTACTTTTGAGGGTTTGTTTTCAGTGTTTAATAAACTTGTTATTTGTTATAAAAACCCCTGTCTCACTCATACATTTCTTGTTGCTTGAATCCGCAACAATAATAATTTATAATAAATAGAACAGTCAATATAACATAGAAAACACTCAAATCAGCGTGAGTTCATCATTTTGATGGCCTGGTGAATGATGCAATCCCGGAACCTGTTGGTCCTGGCTTTATGCTGTGGCAACGTTTCCAGGATGATTGTCAAGTCTCTGTGATAGTTTGGAATTTATTCATTTCAGGATGACCAGGCACAAGATTGTTTGAAGTTATGAAATATTTGCTAAAACCTAATGATTTATTCCAAATGTTTTATTCTAAAACTCAGCTGAATTACAATTGTAGTAGGCGTTATCTACACAAATGACCTTTTAACGTAAAAACATACTTCAGTCCATCCTTCAGCTCTTGTCTGAATTTCCTCTGTGTCAGCGTATAGATACAAGTATTGGTGCACACACTGAGCGTTTGCAACATGTGCCCAAATTGTTGTAGTACATATACCGGGGTAGTCAAATATCTGTCCAGGTAATAGTAATTTTCCACTTGCCATTTCAGGGAACGAACTGTATAGGGCATCCAAAACAATATGAAATTAGCTGAAATTGCAAACAACAAAATCATAGATTTTCTGCGGTTTTCCACCTCGGTATCTTTCTGTTTATTGCTGCTCTTCCGAAGCCGTCTGCGGACTCTATTTGTCGCAATTATATGTCTGACTGTTAATCCATTGAAAATAACAATTAAGCCGATTGGTAGCAACGGTGTTAAAATGCTATCCAGTAATTCGAATCCTTTCCACACGGGTAATGTAGCGTAGTCATGTGAGAAGGCGCAACGCCACGGTATGTTGTCAATAATGACGTAAGGTTCAACAGCAAAGTAAAACGGGACATTTTTCCCGCAGCTCACTATAACCACGGTCACCATAATCACCGTTGCTGTTCTCTCAGTGCAGTATCGGTCCCCAAGCTTTTGACAACATATTGCGATGAAACGATCGAAGGTAAAACTGACCGTAAACCAAACAGAACAGTCCATCGTCACCTCAAATAAAGCACCTGTCAATGCGCATACAGGAGTGATGAGCAGGAATCTGGAATAAATGTAGATATTGTTTGTCTGTTCCACTAAAGCGAAAACTATAACCGCCATCAAATCCGCTGTTGCCATACCAAGCAGGTAACGGGTGATGCATTTGGAGAGTCCGCATTTTCCCCGAGATAGGATCACAATCGCCGTTAAATTAACTACAAGAAATTTGGAGAGAGAAAAAAATCAACACAGACTTATCCTTAGCTGCAAATGTCTGAATGCCCACCATTTTTCAAATGCTACGCAGGATAAGATTTTTTTATTTTGTTTTGGAAATGAAAAGCAGAAATTCAATGTTTGTGGAATCTGTCCTTGCACTCCGGCTGGACAATTATGGATAGAATTAGCAGTGGGTTGGTGACTTTCCGACAGATTAGAGTCCGGCATCTGCTTTCCACGTCACGTACCCGTGATGATCGATCGCTCCATAAAAAACACAATTTCCATTATTTGAGCTGAAGTAGCTGAATGTTTTATGTGTAGTCAAATCAGGAGGATTAGTGCATAATTTAGCGTTTTATGGAAGAACAGACCTGAGTGTCGATATTCGACTGGCCGGGCAGTTGAAAAATCTTCTGCTCTGGTAAAACGACCACAATCGACTCAGGAAGCTAAGCAAAGTGAAACTGTGGAGGCATGGCAATATCGGCACCAAAGTAATTGACAAAAGAAATAAAAAGCATCACGTAGAAACAATATGGAAACTAAGTTACAAAACTATCAGATGCTTGAATCCTCAATTCTAGAAACATATTTCAGACGAAGGTAGCATTGGTGCTCAGTAAAAGCCCAAACAGTGCAAGTGAACGAAAGCAAGATGATGACGGCACCATACATAGAGTGACCAGCTCCAGTACCTTACCAGGGACACCAATCGCTACGATTGTCGGAAAGAAAACGCCCGCGATGTAGTAAATCGCTGGATATCCCATGTTCTGTCAGAAGCAGCGTTCATTTGCAGCGAACGATCCAAATGCTCATATGGACTGTTGGCAGGTTTTACAGAGTTATATGCAATTCAAAATAATTCCACAGAGGCAATTAGTGTGGTTATGGCAACTGTCGCATGAGGGACAGCCAGCTACAGAAACAGTTACATTAAAATGTTTTCTAACTCTGTAACCTGGCCATGAATTTGTATCCCCAAGGGATGTTAGAAGTTATTAACTTTTAAACAAAGGATAATACGAACGTTACCAATGTACTATCAAAGACCCAGTCCCATCACTGACCAGACTAATAATACGGTTGCCTCTGCAGACTTACCAGTGAGAATCATTTACTAATAGACATTGATTTTAGGTAACATGAGAGAATTGATAGAAAGTGGAGAGACCACTTTTGACCAATAAATTGAGTAAGTGTATCGGACGAGCTGCCGGAGGATATGGTTGAGGTACACACTTTCAGAACGTTCAAAATGAAATTGTACAGTCCATGGATAAGAATGCTCTAACGGAATTCGGACAAAAAGGGAGCACATTAAGATAGTTTAGATGCTACAAACCGCTTGGGCCGCCGTTTCTACATCCGTCTACTAAGACTATTTACTTTAAGAACTGGAATATTAATAGTTTCTGCGATTCTGTGCACGAGTTGAGCTTTGTTTCCGATTTCAGTCACTTTGTGGCAGTTCGATTTCTGTGGTCTTTCATAGAGGGCAAAATATGCAAAATCACAACGTTTACAAATGAGGTAATTTTGCTTGTCAATATATACACGGTCAGTTTGAAGAACGAGACTGATGCATTTGGATAAATCTTGTCCTCTCACCTTATTTCTTTGCATCCAAGTGAGTAGCATCAGGTGCCATACTCCGGAACTTTTTTTTTACCACTGTGCTGTGGGATCATGTACGGGTTCTGCTGTTAAGAAAATATTTTAAACTCCATTTATTTTCATTTCTGATTCAACAGCTGTATGTATTTACAATTCAATACACACCGTGGATATGCTCACGTCCGTAAAAGTACAAATTTATCAGGATGATACGCAATCTAGTTATCAACCACTTGGAGTAAAAGATCAGGGAAAGGTAGATTGTAAAGAATACCTATCGGCCATTCAGTGATCTAACCCATTAAATACTGGAGGGAAACCACTTGAAGAAAGCTAAACAAGACAAAGCACATTTCTGCTAACGCCACTTTGTTTTCCCGCCACCAGTTTTTGTTAGCAACTTTTAGACATAGCAGGCAAACAAAAAAATCAGATTTTTCACAAATGTTCTTTTTCATTTAAAGCTCTTAACAGAAAAAAAACACGACATATTGCGTTCTTCCTTCTATGCTAACTGTGATCCTATCCTCCATTGTACGCTTTCATATATGTTTTGATACGTTTTCTGTGTACTTCAAAAGTATCTCATAACAGGAGCATATATACTCAAAGATTTTGCTCAACTACTGTTCAAATCAAGGGTAAACATTTCATGTCATTTCATAGAATATAATTAACTTCATTTCAAGGGTGGCTGGAATATCAACGGAGAGACGTCTTCTGTACTTAGCACGATTGCCGTTCAATCTGTCTGGAAATGCGGAGGAGGCCTGAGCCGAAATCAGAGCAGTGGAATGGATTGAGCTTGGAGCGATAACTTCCATAACAGATCTGAAAATAATAGAGAGAAACACCAGAAGCCACAAGGCAAGGGGCAAGGGGAATTAAACGCCATTTGCAACAAGGTAAACATTATGCAGGTCGAGTTAAAGCCAGAAACTGCTGGTTAAGGCCAACTGGTTCGATGAGTGAACAAGGATGGTGGTTGAGGACAGGGTTTAAGTAGGCTGCAGGTAACGTGTATGGAGCGAGTGGTAGATGAGGTGGAGACAAGGTGTGCAGGCCTGATAGAAATCCACCACCATCACCCTTCATGGCCCGTCCCCTACGGCCTTAGCCAATCTGGAATGGTCCAGTAGAACACAATGATGAACGATTTATTAAAAATGCTGCTATGAGTGAGGAGGCCACGGGTTTGGCAAGTGAGACAGAAGACACTGATTACGAACAGCTCATGAATCATTTACTTACCAACAGCAATAACTCTTATAATCCCTGCTGCAGGAAGACAGAATCTGATTTCCTTGGAGAACGTCCTTTATCTGTTTGTATTTCAACCTCCGTCAATAATCTGCCAATTTCAAATAGGGTTTTGAATTTAATCTGTATGTCATGTGTTTTGCAGCATTTACCGGGTTCACACGACTAAAAGTTATCTTTGGTCATTTTGCGCATTTGCTTTAATATTTTTGTACATAAGATGAAATGTTGGCATCTGTTTGTGCTCTGAAAATCGTAAAAAAAGATTCCGGAATTACAGCAATATGAACTCTCGTAACCTGGACATTATAAGCAGAAGACAATCTATAATATTGCTCTTCACGCTATCGGGCAACTACATGTTACGCAGTTTGACAGCATCTGGGGACCATTTTATCCCCCTTTTCGCCATGTATTCAGATGGCGACATCACCTGTTGTACATGTGTCATTGAACAAATCGGAAATCTGCTCACGCACATCACTTCCTGTGCAAACATCGGTATGTAAGCATTTACCCACACTAAAGTCAGAGAAGAGCCAAACGTTGATAATGTCTGCTTGCAGGATTATTCTCACATTGATCAAGAATAATACATTTCAATCCATGTCGCCGTGTCATTGGAAGTGTTCGGTTTCATTTCATGTCCGCTGTTACAACTTGCACCATTCTATCAAGAATCCCGATTTTTTTGAGAAAAGAAGAGTCGCATCTAAACAAGGTGATTAATGTCCTCCTGGCCTATTGAATAATCCGTTGTCTGTATCGAGTGATTGTACTTAGTTTAATGAATGAGGAAAAGCGTTTCAATGAGCAGAATCGAAGGGAAGTGAATCCTAAGGAAAATCTTTCATCGGCGGCACCGTGGATCATAGTCAGAAACTGAAGTCAGAATTAAAAAGAGACTAGGTCGACGTGTTTTAACTTAGTTTCTTGGAGAACAACAAAATTTAACAGTCAGCAGTTCAATTGTTCCCCATTTAATATCACAGATTCTAAACAATTTACAGCATCGAATCTTTGTTCTTCAGACTTCTAGGGAAACAGAAGTATACGCCAAAGGACGAGAGACAGTATGACATTTGGAGCCCAAAAGCGTCCTCCTGCTCTCCCCTCACAAGCAGAAGCAGCAGCAAAGCGTAGACCGTCCCCTCCACCAGTTATTGAACCGACACCCTCCCCCTACGAACCAAGCAATAGCAAAGTCCCAGGAAAAAAAAAACACATTACCTGCGGTAAAAGAAAAACACATGTTGTTAAAAAGGATAATACAACATAGCTCAGGCGTTCTGTCCCTCTTTCACACATACGCACACTCGCTGTCTCCATTCTCCGACAATCTGCATCACGTCCACGATTATCCCTAGCACAGGGGTATACACTGCGCCCCATCTAAATTGGAATGTGAAAACATTTTCCTGGGACAATATCTGTCCGACGTGCAAATCGGTGCAAGAAATTTGTTATTATTAATTTTATTTTATTGTTTTCTCAGCTCAGGCTGATAAACCCTGACGTACGGAGAAACCCAAGCACTCGCATTTCTCAACTGCTAGAAGCAGGTGTGAAACTCGGCAAAACCATAGTGGCCTTAGGAAATCGTCCTGGAATAACGTCTCGGTTCATTCTGATAGTCCTATTTTTATGCTTTGGTGGTTCCTATTTTCAGTGTCTATAGACATCAATACTTCAAAAGATGTTGAAGGAATTTCATAAATATTGGGAATAGTTTATATATATTACAAACTTCTATTAACTGCGAGTGTGGGACAGAGTCAAAGTCTTCTTTGTAGAGAATGTAAAAACACGGAACATTTCTGCATTACCGCCGGCTTAATTTACAATTATGGAATCTATTATCAGTTGTTCTTTAATTGCGAAATACATGATGTTTCAATTTTAAATATTAAGCATATTGTAAACAACTTATATGACAATATTTTGATGCACTATCTGTGATTTCCCCTTTGTGTAAGAGATATGCTTTACCATCTGTTGAAATATTGTCATTTTTGCAGGATATTTAACAAAATTTTTGACATGCGTTAATAGGTACAGTTGAAGGCAAATATCTTTTATATCAATATTTAAGAACACTATCACTTCCAGTACATTTTCACCTATATATATTCTATATCTTATTTCAACATATCCATTGTAACCAGTTATGCGCATTTCTGCAAACCAGTGTGCGTTCTGTCTCTCCCTAATCCTCCTTACTTCTTGAGTTTGCGTAACGCTGATTGACCCGATATTAGAAGAAAATTTATTATCTCTGTATTTATTCAATTTCTATGCTAGGATTCGTAACGTTTTGGTTCATCGTATTTAGTTTCAATATTTTCCCTAAATATTTGACACTCTTTTTGAACTGATAAATCTGTTTTCTTCATCTGGGCATTTCATGTTCTACTTAGTCCAGTTTTGTATGCACAAAGTTTCGGTTTTAATGCATTACAATTGTCAAAATGCTTTTCGTATGTTAATCTTCTATTTGCTCAGTTTTTCCTTAGCCTTTTCCTTAAAATTCATTATCGTGCTGCGCATTTTATACTCCATTAGGCGTATTCTTAACGTTCTTTTCTTAACGTTTCAATTCTGTTGTTTCCTCTCTTCTGCAATTTGGGTGTCCTCATGTTATTACTTCTTATTGAGTTCCTATAAACGAGTGTCTCTGTTTCGGTGTCATTGTACTGTACCGACGTTAATGCTGCGCATTACGCAACTGTGTGCTGTTCTTCAAATGTGCCGAGTTTTCCTGTACGTTGTAGTAATATAATACTAATGAAAGTGCTTAATAATTTTTTTAAGTTACAATGACGTATTTTGTTTATGTATGCAAGATCCTGTGTTGGGTCTCGTGCAACGTAAATACTAAGATACTAATTCTGTCTTTCCTCTCAGCTTCATCTGCACTCGGCGAAGGTACTTTCTATGTATTGTTGCTGTTGGAATAATTGTACTTTCCTCAGTTCTTCAGTAGGGTGCAACTTCATTATTTTCTTGAATAGCATTGTCGTGGTCTTTGGGTTGATTTCTGACTAGTTCTTGTGCAACTTCATATTTTATCTGTTTTAACATGTGATTAATTTTAAATTATTTTTGCTCCACGTTGATGTGATATTCGTTGTGTATTTGCTTGTATGAAGGAATATTGCTTGTTAAACTGTTGATGGAGTCTATGCTGTCAGATCAGTCTCAAAATCCATTAAAGCTGCCCCATAGACATTCTACAAATTCTCTCCCTTAAGGTCCACGGCTTTCCCGATCCACTTTTACCATATTTCCTTGGACGTTCAGCTCGCAATGCCAGCCATCCTTTAGCGAAGTTTCAGAGATGGCCATAACGTCATATTTGCCAATCTGTAGCTGAATTTTAAGATCGTCCATTTTATCCTTTATGCTGAGTGCATTCAAATATAACACTTTCACACCAGTATTTGTCGTTTTAATTTTTAACTGCACCCCGCCTCTATTGCCCTGTAACTGATGTCACTGGTTGTGATTAAGCCTGCGTGCTCTTTCTATAATCTCTTTGCTTTATTTCTGTTTCCTTCTTCCTTAGCCCTGACACTTCGGTCCCCATCCCATCTGAAATTCGTTTAAACTCTCCCTAACAGATCAATTTAATGTGCTTGCTAAGATATTGACCGCTTTGAGTTCAGTTGGAACTGGTCCTTTTTGCACAGGTCGTGTCTCCCCCAGAAGAGGCCCCAATGATCGAGGAATATGAAGCTCTGCTCCCTACACCAGACTCACGTTTCACAAGCAGCAATCCTGAGATTACTACCCACGAGTTCCTGCTTTTCAGCTTCTTACCCAACGGCCTGAATTCTTTCTTATTCTCGTCCCTTTTTCTACATTTCTCATTGGCACTGACGTTACCAAGACTGCTAGAAGGTCGCCCTCTCTCTTCAGAATGTTCTGCGCCCGATCCGAGGCATCCAGTACCCTGGCACCCGGAGGCAGCACACCATGCCGCAATCTCTCTCAGGCTGACAGAATCTCCTGTCTGTACCCCTCACTATGGAATCCCCTATGTATACGGCATTCCTCATCTTCCTCTTTCCCTTCTGCACCACCGAACCAGGTTCAGTGTCAGAGACCTGATCGCCGTGGCTGTCCTCTGTCAGGTTCCCTCAACTGTTCCGAAAGGAGATAACGATTACTGAGGGGAATGGCCACAGGGCTGCTTTCAACTATCTGAGCTCTTTCCCTCGTTTTCCTCTCTTCGCTGACCGTCACCCACTTATCTGACTTCTGCCACCTCATGGTGACTAACCCCATGTATCTCCTCTCTATCTCCTGTTTACTCTCCCTAATAAGCTGTAGGTCATCGAGCCGCAGCTCTACCTGCCTAACACGCTCTCTCAGGAGCTGCACCTCGGTGCACCCGACGCAGATATGGCCATCTGGGACGCTGAACGATTCCCAGGTCAGGATCTTCAAAACAGCCTTCAAAAGGGAAAAAGAAGAGATATAAAAGATTGAAATAAACCTGTTATTGAAAAGGATTCGCTGTTATGTGCCATCGCCCTCCTAAACTTCACCCATGCTTGTGAGCTCAACCGTGTGTTGTCGGGCTAGGATTAATAACGTCGGTGTTGTGACGAGAATCACAGGTGATCACGTGTAAAGAGATATGTTCAAGACACTTGATCCGTTAACCGGCGAGCTATGCAACCTGAGTCAGTGCGTTAAACGTCTGTTGCGGCCTTACTGATTTTAGGACATTTCTGAGCGAGGGTTCACGCTGCTATTGCTTTTATTGGTATGAAGCCAAACACTATTCAACGCCTGAAGTGTACCATGCGCCGTCGGTTGCGTCAGGAATAAAGTGGCAGCTTCAATACTGAATTTTCAATCAGGGCCAACTCAGCGTCAATTAACTAATCCCATAAACCTACAGAGATAAAACTAAAATGCAATATACGGAGAGGTTACATAAACTTATTCATGACTTTTCTTCACAAATAACAGTAATATAATTGAGTATATTCTTCATTGTTTCTCGTTTGTGTTGACCATTCTAATATCGGAGAAATCAGGGAAAAGTGACCCAAATTTAACTTCCGACATCAGTAAGTAAATTTTTGTTCCTGTGTTAGTTTCCCCTCTGAACCTGTGACACTTCTCTGCTCCTTTATCTTTTATTACAAAGGTGGGGAAGGGAGGGAGGGGGGGGGGGGAGAGAGAGAGAGAGAGAGAGAGAGAGAGAGAGAGAGAGAGAGAGAGAGAGAGAGAGAGAGAGAGAGAGAGAGAGAGAGAGAGAGAGAGAGAGAGAGAGAGAGAGAGAGAGAGAGAGAGAGAGAGAGCTGTGTTCAATTATCCTTTTAAAACGATTAGTTTTTTTTTTATTTTACTGCTGATCATGATTTTTTTCTAGGGCTTTGCTTTTGCTTGGTTGGTAGTGGAGGGTGCCGGTGCGTTTTGCTGCAACAAGTGGTGGAGGGGGCTGTCAATGCTATGCTGCTGCTTGTGCGTGTGAGGGGCGAATACGGGGACACTTTCGGGTTCTAATTTAGTTTCTTACTGTCTCTCATCCTTTGGCGTACGATTCTCTTTCCCTGGATGTCTGCAAATAACAAGAATTTGATGTTGTATGTTCTGTAGCACCTCTGATATTAAATGGAATAATTGATATACTGAAACAATATTCTGTTGTTTCGCTGGAAGATAAGGTACAACACACATGTACCCAGACTCTTCTTATATCTGATTTCAGTCTGTGACTATGATCCACGGTGCCGCCGATGAAAGTATTGCCTTAGGATTCATTACTCTCGACTCTGCTCGTTGAAACGTTTGTCTTCTTACATTAAACCAAGTATAATCACTCGATACAGTACGTAGCTTGTGCAATTAGCCAGGAGGACATTAATCGCCTTGTTTCGATGTCACTCTTTCTTTTCTCAGTAACAATCGGAATTCCTCATAGAATGGTCCAAGTTGTAACAGCGGACATGAAAGGGAACCGAACACTTCCGTAGGCACGTCGTCCTAGTTTGACATTTATTTTTGTTGCTCACTGTCAGAATAATTTTGCAGGGATACATTATCAGAGTCGTTGGCTCTTCTCTGAAGTTAGTCTGGATAAATTCTTAAATGCCGATGTTTGCACAGGAACAGGTGTGCGTGAGCAGCTTTCCGATTTGTCCCATGGTATCTGCGGGGGAATAATGTTCGGGACCGGAATGCATGGCGAAAAAGCGGATAAAAGTGTTTTGGTGGGTTCAGCTGACGGACAGTGGATTCCCTCCAGTATTCAACGGGTCAGATCACCGAATGGCCGATAGGTAGTCTTTACAATCTATCTTTCCCTGAATTACTTCAAGAGGCTGATGAGTAGATTGCATGTCATCCTGATTAATTTGTTCTTCTCAGGATATCAATACCACCACGGCGCGTTATTTTATTGTAAATGCATGAAACTGTTGAATCAGAAAGGAAGAAAAGAAATGGATTTAAAAATATCTTATTTACAACAGACCCCGTAAATGATCCCACACGACATTTGTACAAATATCTCCGGAGTATGGCAACTGATGCTGCTCCACTGGATGCAAAGCAGTAGGGGGTGAGGACAGGGTTTATGTGGATGCGTCAGTCCCGTTCTTCAAACTGGCCTTGTATATATTGACAAGCAACATAACCTCAGTTGTAAACGTTGTGAATTTGCACAATTTGCCCTCCATGAACGATCACTAAAATCCAACTGCCGCAAGTGCCCGAAATCGGAAATGAAGCACAACTCGGGCACAGAAACGCAGAAGGTGTTAATGTTCCAGTTCTTAAATTAAACAGACTAAGTTAACGGATGTATAAATGACTGCTCCAGTCATTTAAGCTATTTCGTGCCATTTAAGCTATTCTCATTTGCTCCCTTTTTGACCTTATGCCGTTAAACATTCGTATCCATGGACTGTCCACTTAAGTTTTGAATATTGTGAAAGTGCATATGTCAAACCAATCCTCGGTATCTCTTTCCATATACTTACATCTTATTGGTCAAAGTGGATCCTCCACTTCTATTTAATTTTCTCACGACACTATAAATAAATGTCTATTAGTTAATGATGGTCTAAACTGTTTGTCACAGGTAAGTCTGCAGAGACAACAGTGTTATTAGTCTGATCAGTGATGGGTCTGCATTACCAATGTCGTCATCATCATGGTCAGCAATGACATTGTCAGTGTGTGTGCAGCAATTCTTATGAAAAAGCAGCAATTAAAATATTCTTCATGACAGGAAATCACAGTGAAGTTCGGTTTTATAATATAAAGCTCTACATCTTATTAAGTGATACAGTGAAAAAATTCGCAGACCATTATTGCTGGCCACTGAATACAAGTGGAACATGCTTATGCAGCTTCCGATTCTGTTTCCACGGATCTGCATACGAGTCCAGACCTAAATTTGAACGGATAGGTCACAACAATATTTGTGAGAGGACTCCATTGTGTCTACAAAATTCTGTTTAGTCTTACAAATGAAAATATGTGTCGGAAGCTGGGAAATGCAGGAGGAAAATGCAAAGAGCTGAACAAGAAGGGGATCTCCTCCACCTGTTAACATCTCTCACCTTCCAGAGCTTGTGCATATTCATCCGGTTGTGTTTCAGGTCACTGCTCATCCTGCAGAGACCACGTTATTCTGTTTCTTGCAATGTATTGTCTCATTTGAGTAATACTTACAAATTATTTCAAAATCTTTAAAAAAATCTATATCAATGTTATTGTACACAAACGTATAACTGAGCATATCTCGTAATTCTGCAACTGACAAACTATAACTGGTTAACCACATCTCACCTTAACTGTAATTAATCTGACTATTGATGTGCAATAATTTTCTCCTGGTATTCTGCATCATGTGTTTGAAACAACAACAAAAAAACTGACACATTTATTTGCAGCATCAGCACACTTTTATCAAAGGTTAAGAATACCTAACGTATGTCTACACGTATGCAGGGTATTTTAACAATTATTTTCACTATTTTATTCATGGTAGGAGGTATCAGAGGAAATCATACCGGTTGTCTAAAGGTGATGAACGCTTGGCATTCTCATGTTCCCTGGTGGTTTCCATTAACTGAACCAGCTGAACACAAGCTTCATTTATTTTCGTCATTGCGGTTCTATATAACTGATCAATATTCGGATTTATCCGTGCAGACTGACTAAATATAAGGGTGGAACAGGATTTGCATGCAAACAACACGGAATTTCATTTCGACTTGCTAAAATAAAAAATGTGCCGGTGTCTCGTTAAATAAACACGGCCCAATGTGATGATAGATAATAAATAATGAATATTTCTCCTTATCCACTGTGTCACACCTGATATGTGTACGTAAATATCAGCAAAATCCGAGGATAAATATCTTTATGTCCACTCATGTTTCTGTCATTCGTTGGTGCATTGACCGCACAACTGTCACGAGCAGACATGGAATGGACCCAAATGCAGGCCACAGGCCCTGACGTACTAGGGGTAGGACAGGATGGGGATGCCATGGCATGCAAGGGGTAATGCAGGCGGGGCTGGATCCCGGAGTTCAGGCGAGGCAGGAGGATCCCAGAGTTCAGGCGAGGCAGGAGGATCCCGGAGTTCAGGCGAGGCAGGAGGATCCCGGAATTCGTGGCAGACAGGAGGATCCCGGAGTTCAGACAAGGCAGGAGGATCCCGGAGTTCAGGCGAGGCAGGAGGATCCCGGAGTTCAGGCGAGGCAGGAGGATCCCGGAGTTCGTGGCAGACTGGAGGATCCCAGAGATAAGGCAGGGCAGGAGAGCCCCTGGGGCGACCGCATGAATCCCGGGCAGGACCGCCTCCCAGGCGGAAACTCGGAGGCCTGGGCAAGGCGCGGACACCTGGGCAGGTGCGGGGCACAACCCAACGGAGGTGAGAGGTAAGGCAGGGAACGGAGTCCCTCCGCCGGGCGACGGCAGACAGCCTGGCTTCCCCGACTGAGCCGAAGGACAGGAAGGGGCAGAACCAACCGACGGGTAACGGCCACGGCCTGACATATCCGACGGAGGCAAGCGAACAGAAGGGAGCGGAGTCCAGTGTGAGCAGCAGGACAAACGGGATACACCGGTAAATGGGTAGAAACAAGCAAACAGCGCGACGGCGCGGGCAAGTCGAATACGACGGAACAGCGGGACCAGCGCACACGAGAGAAGCAGAAAAAACAAGACGAACTGGTCAGAACATGTGCAGAGCAGGTTGCAATGCGGAATGCAGAGCGGTAGCGGAGCAGGATACAGAGCAGGATACGGAGCAGTATTTGGATCAAACGAATCAGGTACAGAGCGGGTTAAACCGGCTTCGGAGCAGGACGACCCCTCAACTAGGCTCAGTCCCCGATCCCCTTATAAACACCAGCCCACTAATAGGAGACAGGTGTACCTCCTTAGGCCACGATGATCCAATGGCTCCGGGTGACAGGAGGGCTGGCTGGAAGGTCCGGAGTCTGGTGTCCGCGGACCGGAGCAAGACTCCAGACCGGACACCAACAACAACTCTCTCCTCTGAACAATAAGTTGCACGGATATTCTGTCCATATCGTATAGCCATCTCCTGTTGCACAGAGTACTATAAATGACATTGATATTTGCACATTTGAGATATTGATTCTGCAGTTTGTAATTTGTACGATATCAACATTGTACTTGCTGCAAGGAAGCGGGGATTGCCATATATAAATATGTTCTGATATCCAGCGACAGAGTGCTCACTGATTGCAGGGCATCAACACTAACAGTGTGATTGTGCTGAAGTGCATTTTTTATGAAGAAGAATATTGATATGGTTTTCTGATCATACATATTGTTTTCGTTGTGTTCGTCATGAGGTTGGACAAACAACGAAATTGCTAGTTTACTTGGAGATGGTTTGAATTAGCAGTGATATTCTCTGTGTGAAATATCGTGGCACCGAATGAGCTTTGATAATAGCATTCCGGTATTGATGGAACTTGACAAGCAGAGACAATATCTGTGTAGTCGGTGCTTGTCAGACTAAGCACTGATGACACCAGTGTTGTCAGTGATGTGCCTGTAGAGCTTTGACAGTCCAGTTAATTGCAAGGATGGAAGTAACACCACTTCGCTCCTCACAGCCCAGAAAGGGAATTAAGTTCTCGTAAATGTAATCCTTCTCAATCAGTTAATGTGTATATCTGTCTGTTTACGCAGCTATCTATCTATTTATATGCGAGACTGCCAATAAACTGAAAACCTCTTTCTTTGAAATAGGCGTGATGACAATTTGTTATGGAATATTCGGAATCATGACTAGAAAAAAGATGTATACTTGAAATGATTGTGAAAATGGTCCAAAGTATAATCCTGAAAGAATATCAATGCGTTATGTCCTAGCTGATTCGTTTGTTGTTTTACATGTATTTCTAATTAATGTTTAATTATTGTTTAGCGGTGTTGATTGCATATCGTTTCCGACAATGGCGTAAAATTTGAAGGAAGGATTTCAGAGTGAAAAAACAAAACAGTTGCGCTGGGGCAGCTCTACTCCCTCGGCCTCAAATGTCTTGATTTTGCACAACGTTTGTCTGACCTTCGACTCCCTTTTCCACTATCCCTCCCTACTAATCTCATTTCTGGCATTTATCACCGCAAGCATTAGTAGTGTCCCACCTGCATCTACACGTCCTCCATCATTCCACATTGGTGGGTCCCAATATAAATTCCGCGACCGCATTGTGGAACACTATCGCTTCGCATTCACCCTCTAAGATCCATGGTTTCTGCATTAGCGAATGAACGTGTGAACATGCTCCGCTGTTCCTATCAAGGTGGATCTGCGTCTGGTCTATAAGAATGGAACCAAGTGTATTCCGGATAGATCGGCAGAATAAGGTTCATACTGCCTTGCAAAAAGATGCACAGATTCACGTCGAAGTCTTGCTCTATGACTCGCCTCCTAAAATATCCTACTTTTTGTCCACAGATGACACGGAACAAGAGTCTGATGGAATATTCCACACTTAAATCTTCAGCAAGTCAATAAGAATGTTGATTCCATCCAGCAAAGGACCCCGCCTCATCACATTTCACTCTGCAGTGTGAACCGTGTTCAGTGCTCGTCCAGGCAACACCTCCAGCGTCTGAGCATTGACCTGAGTTGCAGGAGAACTCGCTATCTCAGAGCCCTCGTGTGAGTCAGAAACATACTTTGCCGATAAATATATCTCCGTCCGTCAGTGTCCTTCTCCACCTCTTCCCATTTGCTACGTGAAAGGCTGCAATCTTAAAAGTCATTGCCATCGGAGGCTGAACTGGAGACAGATAATAAATGATGCCTTGGTAACAACACAATTATCGCAGTAATCACTAGAACCAGTACGAGCTTTGATGTATTGATCAATGAACCGGATGTATTGATTTCTGGCTCAGTTGACAATGAAATGGAGGAGTTGGAATTGCTGTCACAACAAATGACAACTGTTTCTGTGTTACTGATAGAAAACAACTTACAAGAAAAGGTGAATACTGAGTGGTGAGTCAGCCCACGGTGAAGATAACAGTCCGGCAAATCGCACATCGATCCAGTTCTACGATAGATACACACGTGAGGCTTTCTCTAGGCAATCGAGGGCTACACATTGGTACGTTCCAATGAAGAATGGTGATATTTTGTTTCTCCAATAAGCCGAAGGCCGCCCATCGGTACGAGTTCCACAATAGGCACGAGTGTGCTTGTACCACAAAAGCAGAAGGAAATGAGATTGAAAAGTGAGCTTGAACACACCTCTGTTCTGAACATATGAAAATGGTGACGAGGTGGAAAATGAGAAGACACTGAATGGGGAAATGTGACAGAGTTAGTCATGAAGGCACAGATTATTATTACAGAAAAATAGGCTCTTCGGCATATGCAGGTCATTCCTCTGTGAACTTCTGATTGCCCCATTTATCTGCATCCTCCGCTGAAATGACAATAAAAAGTAACTTGACGGCTTGGCTTCGTCCCTCTCTCATCCACGTACCTACTCGACCTTCACTGAAATGATACCATTGAATCCGCATCTGCCAGTTACGCTTGCAGTTCCTTCCACACTCGTTCGACCCTCTGAGTGAATAGCTTCTGCTACATACACTTCTTGCACGTATTAACTTTTTCCACAAGACTAAGAGCTCTAGTTGTAGGTTCACTCAAAAGATAGAACATAGAAATCCATAGCATATTACAGGCCCTTCGGTCCACAATCCTGTGCCGAATATGTAACGTGCTCTAGAAACTCACTAGGCTTTCCTGAGCGAATAGCCCTCTATTGTTGTAAACTCCATGTACCTGTCTAAAAGGCTCTTAAAAACACTATTGTAACCGTTTTCAACACCACTGCCGGCAGTGAATTCCATGCACACACCTATTCAATAAGTGCGCCTTAACGTGTCGTATTCTTCCTCACAACTCAGAACACCACGTGCTTGTCTGTATTAAATTCGATCTGCCATTTTTCAACGCATTTCCCAACCAGTCAACATCAAGCTCCAAGTTTGGATAGAGTTTCTGGCTAGAGAATGTCCCCAACCTAGAGTCATCCGCAATTCTTCCGATTCAATTATCTACATCGACATCTAAGTCATTAACGTTCATGATAACTAACAGCACGCATAACAGCAATCCCTGCTGTAGGCATCTTAGAGTCCAAGAATCAACCATCCACTTTCTGCTAATCCAGAAAAAAAAACGTTCATCAATCCGTCCACAAGCCGCATCTGAATTCGTGTTGGTGCATAAGTTTTTATTATGAAAGGTCCCTGGAACATTGCTCTTGATCTCCTTGATATGTTCCGAAGAACATACGTACAACATATTTTATTGTGATATATGTTATCAGGTAATACTGTGACGTTCGTCATTCAGATGACTCGAAATGACTAGAAACGGCGATAGAAAAAAATGACCATCACTTCCTTCTGAATAAAGTGTTCTTAATTTCACCTGCCAAGCTAATGTCCCGCCCTCAATGTCAGAAGCGAATGTGATCCGCTGAATGTGACAAAATAAATCTGTTTGAAATTGATTGCCCATGTTGATTGCTCAGGGTGATTGTCTATGTTAGAAACAACACTGATCAGAAAATGTCCCATTTCAGCAACTGACGTCAGATATATTGGAAAGTATATTGGCAACGTTCATAATATCATTTGTTTAAAGGTCAATAATTTGTAACATCTCTTGCGGATAAGAATTCATGGCACGGTGACAGAGTGAGAAAAACACTTGAATACAAATGTTTTTGTAGCTGGCTGCTCCCTAATGCGAAGACGTAATAACCACACTAATTACCTCAGGGGAATTTCTCTCACTTGTATATAACTCTGTAAAACCAGTCATCATTCCATATGAGCAGTTGGATCCTTCTGTACAGCTGAACGTTGTCTCTAACGGAATATGGGATATCCAGCGATTTACTACATCGCCGGCGTTTTCTATCCTGCAATTGTAGCGATCGGTATCCCTGGTAAGATTCTGGAACTGTTCACTATAAGGATGGTGCCGTTGTCAGTCATCATGCTTTTGATCCGTTGCGCTGCTTGTACTTTTACTGAGCACAGATGCTACCTTCGTCTGAAATCTGTTTCCAGAATTGAGGATTCAAGCATCTCATAGTTTCTTTATTCAGATTCCATGTCTTTTCTAAGTGATATATATATATATATATATATATATTTTATTTTGTCAATGACGTTGGTGCCGATATTGCCCTAATTCAATAGTTTAACTTTGTTCGGCTTTATAAACCGACAGTGGTCGCTTTTCCAGATCAGAAGCTTTTTCAACTGAACCGCCATTCGATTATTGACACTCAGATCTGTTGTTCCATAAACCACTAAATTATAACTTATGCATTAAATCTCATTACTTCGCTACAAATAACCCCTTCAGCTATTTCACCTCAAATAATGGAAATGGTGTTGTTTCTGGACAGATCGTCCTTCACCGGTACGTGAGTCGTGGAAATCAGATGCCCGGCTCTAACTTATCGGTAAGACGCCCACGCGCTGCTAATTCTGTCCATTGTTGTCCATCCGGAGGGCACGGAGAGAGTCCGCACAAATTGATTTTCTGCTTGTCACTTGCAAATAAAAAAAGTCATATTCTGCATTGCTATGTGAAAATGGTGTTCATTCAGACATTTGCATCTAACGATAATTCTGTGTTGATTTTTCTTTCTCTCCAAATTTCTTGTAGTTAATTTAACAGCGATTGTGATCCTGTCTCGTGGAAAATGCGGACTCTCCAAATGCATCACCCGTTACCTGGTTGGAATGGCAACAGCGGATCTGCTGGCGGTTATAATATTCGCTTTACTGGATCAGACCAACAATATCTACATTTATTCCAGATACCTGCTCATCACTCCTGTATGCGCTATGACAATGGTATTTCATATTGTGACCAGAGACCTTTCTGTTTGGTTTACGGTCGGTTTTACCTTCGATCGTTTCATCGCAATATGTTGTCGAAAGCTCGGGGAAAGATACTGCACTGGGAGAACAGCAACGGTGGTTATGGTGACCGTCGTTATAGTGAGTTGCGGGAGAAGTGCCCCGTTTTACTTTGCTCTTGAACCTTACGTCATCATTGACAACGTGCCGTGGCGTTGCGTCCACACATATGAATACACCATTTCGCCCGTGTGGAAAGGAATAGAATTACTGGATAGCATTTTAACACCGTTGCTACCAATCGGCTTAATTCTAGTGTTCAATGGATTAACAGTAAGATATATCATTGCCGCAAATAGAGTCCGCAGAGGCCTCCGGCAGAGCAGCGATAAACAGAAGGATGCCGAGATGGAAAACCGCAGAAAATCGATGTTTTTATTATTCGCAATTTCAGCTAATTTCATATTATTTTGGATGCCGTATGTAGCGCATTCCCTGAAATGGCAAGTGGAAAATTACTATTACCAGGACAGATATTTCAGTTCCCCGGTATATATACTACAGCAATTTGGGTTCATGTTTCAATTCCTCAGTGTGTGCACCAATACTTGTATATATACACTGACACAGAGGAAATTCAGACAAGAGTTGAAGGATGGAATGATGTATGTGTTTACGTTAAATGGTCATCTGTGTAGATAACGACCAGGTCCAACAGTAATTCAGCGGAGTTTTTGAATATACAGTTTAAAACAATTAGTAGGTTTGGTAACAATGTGATAAATACAAACAATCCTGTGCCTGATCATCCTGAAATGAATAAATTCCAAACTATCGCAGAGAATTGACAAAATTTGGGAAACGGTACCTCAGCATTTAACCCAGGACCAAAAGGCTCCGAGACAGCTTCATCCACCAGGCCATCAAACTGATTAACTCACGCTGATTTGTGTGTTTTTCTATGCTACATTACCTGTTCTATTTATTATAAGTTATTATCAATTACTAGGATTGCAGATTGCACATTCAGACGGTGACATAACCTAAAAAAAAATTCTCCTCATGTATATGAAGGATGTAAGAAATAAAGTCAATTCAATCCCAAGTAGAGGAGTTATTTCCGGACTGTTCGGACCCCAGTCACCTCTCATACAGACTCTTTGTCCTCCTGCATCTTGCAAAAGGTACCAAAGCATTTGGGATCTCACGACCAGACTGTGCTACTGTTTCTTCTCCCCAAGCCAACATACTCCTCAATACCCAGAGTGGGGACTAACATCTACATAATTTATTATTGTATTGAAATTTGTTCCCCACTGTGCCTATTGTCTTGCTTAATTAATTAAATATTGTACTGCCCTGCACTGATTGAGCACTTTATGTAGTCCTGTGTATCTCTATAGTCTAGTCTAGTTTGTGTGTTGTTTTACGCAGTCTTGTGTAGCCTTGAGTTGTCTCACATAGTCTGGTGCAGTTTTCTGTTGTTTCATGTAGCACCATGGTCCTGGAGGAACGTTGTTTCGTTTTTACTGTGTACTTTAGCAGCAGTATATGGTCGGAATGACAATTAAAAGCGACTTGACTTGACTTTTGGATGTTTCAAAATGGTCATAGTCGGGAAAAATAGACTAAAGGGAAAACATTTTTAACACACGGAGAGTGTGATCTTATCACAGCTGCGGAAAGTGGGGGGGGGGCGCTGTGGTGTGATTATATTTTACCTGACTGTGCTAGAACTCAGAAGTAGGAAGGGGACGCACACTTGTTTGAGAGAATTCTGTACAGCTCCCATCTGCAAAACAAAAATGGCACAGGCACAGTGACAGACCGGGGGATAGATTTTGGACAGGTGCCATTTTAACACGGCAGTTGCCACCAGTAATATTCATAGGTAAATCTTCTGTTTAAGAAGTTTAGATGTGACAGAATTTCTCAGATTTCTCCAAGAAGGAGACCTGGCACAAGGAGCGGGCAGGCTGAAATGTGAGCAGACCATTTTACTCAAAAGTAAAATGGGTCAGATAACTGATCTTTCCGCGTGTCAGCATTTCAGAACGACAGAGCACAGCTATTCGACATACCTTACACTGGGATAGGAGCAGACAACGTGGAATGTACTTAATTGATACTATTCGGTAGGAACTTTGGAGCCGAAATAGGGAAGCGATTTGTTCCTTCAAATACGTAAAAGAAATATTGATATTGTTAATGGAGCACTTGATCGGGTTCGGAATGTGCTCGTTTCATTGAGGCGACTAAAGGAGGGTTAAAGTAACCCTGGTTGATAAGAGATAAGGAACACATCCTCAAGAAAAATAAATAAATATACTTAACGTTTTGGAATAAAGGATCTGGCAGGGCAATAGAAAGTCACAAAGTAGCCAGGAGGGACTTATCAATGGACTTAGAAGATTAAGGACATAAGAAGGCATGGGAAAACCATATTAAGATAACTGAAAAACAATAGGATAACGATAGGGAGAGTGGGAGAGATAAGTGATAAAAGAGGAAACATGTGTCTGGAGTGCAGGAGGTGTGAAAGTCCTTTATGATACTTTGCTTCGGTATTCACCAGTGAGTGAGACCTTGATGAATATGGAGACAGCGAAAAAAGGCAGGTGTGCTGAGGCATGCAGACGCTGAGAATTACGAGCTGGAAACTGGGAATGCATGAATATAAACCATTCCCCGTTGCTAGAAGGTATGCAATCCAGGTAATTATGGAAAGCGAGCGAAGATATTGCTGGGCTTTTGGACATAACATTTGGGACATCACTGGCTACTGAAATAGTACGGGAGGATTGGAGAATGACAAATGTTATTTCTTTGTTCAAGAAATATAATACGGATAATCTTGAGAAATACAGGCCAGTGAGTCTTTGGTCAGTAGAGGGCAAGGTATTGGAGAGGCTTCTTAGAGACGGAATTTACGGAAAAACGTATTCTGGTTGGTGATGTTCAGCATGGATTTGTGTCCCTTATGAGCCAGAATAAATTCCATGAAAAGGTGAAAAATAGGCAGATGAAGCCGCAGAGTCGATATGGTGTATATTAACTTTGTGTTAGACTGTGTTCCCTAAGGTGCACACTTTCAGAAAGTAGGGTGACCTGGGATCCAGTGAAGCATGACTGCACAGATTCCGAACTGGCTAACCGGCCGATGACGCCGTGGATGGAGTGTATTCTGCCAGAGGCACAGTGGCTAGTGATGCTCCGCAAGGATGGTGGAATCTGTAGTACACTTTACAAATATATATAGACTCTGCTATTATCGTGTTCTGAGAGATAGGCTTTAATTAGACCATACATCAAGAGATGGATAATTTACTGATTTAGAGTTGATTTTGAAAGCGTACTACTGAAGTCGGTCTGAATGCACGCTATCTAAACTAAAATCATGCATACTTATTACAGGACTGAAACTGCACGCTATCAAAACTGAAGTCACGTTTACGTATTACAGGACAAATGCTACGATTAAATCAAAACATTTTTTCCGACTGGAACTCTGTAACTCAAGATCAGCATTAAAAAATATTCAGCAGCATTCTCTGTGGCTCTCCGAATGAACCAGCCTCCCAGAAAGCGAATTTCAAATTCCCGATTCAAGTACACACGAATTTGTCATATGTCAATTTACCTTTCACCAGCGGGTTTATCGTACCGGAATAGGTACACTGGTATCTCGATCAATTTAACCTTGATTTCACATGGGCAGTGTAGAATCCGTGTTTCCCTCTGAAGTCAATACCACAGCAAACAAACACAAGAACGCAATCGAAATACGCAGGTCAGGCAAAACAAAAATGTAAACTCCAACGTTTGTTCCTTCACAACTGACGCCGGTAACCGGCGTATATAGAATAAAGAGTTAGCATCTAGAATGAAAGTAATTATCTAATATTCCGAAGAAAAAAGGTAAACCAGGTGTGCGTGATTGCGGCACCCATACATTAAGACTTTATACAACTACGGAAAAAGCAGCGGTCCCTGATATTCACATGTTCCCACAAATTGTGTCAACCAATGAAGCACACGTTTGCAGACAGTGAGATCCTCTTGTTAAAGAATAATAATTTAAACATCCTTGGAATACAATACTAACGACAGACTTCCGTTCATTCACGCACGATTTACCTCTGTTTCTCTCTCAACCGAACTCACTAATGTCCAGTCCTTGTGCAATGTTTTACCTTCTCAAAACATTCGCACTTTAAATTATCGCATAAATTTAAGTGCTGAACAATTAAAAATAATCTATAATCAGAATCATACAACATTTAAGAAATACTTTAGAGTCCTAAGCAAATAGACGCTGAACTTAGGTATCGTTCACAAACTATTATTCAACATATCTAAAAGGTGACGTCACGACGCCACCAAATCTCCAACGACTGAAACGTTTTCTCAGCTCCAATCACTGACCAAAGATAGGATTGCGATAACATGAACGAATTGTTGTAAAGTATCATGTTTAATAATCCCCATCACCACCGGTTAAAGTAACAGAATTGTACACTGCACTGGCGCATTTGTTACAGGCCCCCCTCCCCAATCCGGAACTATGGTCTTTACCGCCTTAATGATAGAGTGAAGGTATATTCCTTTAGTGTGATTCCTCCCTTATAATCGGAGGGAGAAGCTGAGGATGATGGCGCCAAACGGAGACTCGTTTGCTTGCATCTTCTGATTCAGCTCCATTTCTATCTTTCATATCTCTTTTTCTTAATTTTCTGTGTTCGTTGGAAGGCTGTGGCCTGGAGTTACACGATATAGAAACATATAAAACTATGAAAAGGATGGATAAGATGGAGGCGGGAAAGTTGTAGCCTCTGGAATATGAAACCAGAACTAGGAGGACAGAGTCAAGATACGACAATGTAGATTTTGGACGGAGATAAGGAGGAAATGTTTTCCCAGAGAGTGGTGAATCTACAGAATTGTCTGCTCAATGAAACAGTGCAGGCTACCTCAGGGAATATATTTAAGACAAAGTCTGATAGATTTTTGCAAAGTAGGGGAATTAAGGTTTAAGTGGAAAAGACAGGTAGGTTGAGATTAGTCCATAGTCAGATTAGCCATGACCTTATTAAATGGAGGAGCAGTCTCTGTTGGCGAAATGTCCCACACCTGTTCCTATTTCTTAATTTCTTCTGTTTTTATTCATGCTGCTGGTATGCTTACAGGTTGTTAGCACTTCTAGCGGTATCCTCTGCTAATACCCAAAAGTAACAACGTTAATTCTTTACCTAGTCCTTCATCCTTGTATTTTCGGAAAAGTCGAAAGTTGCGAATGTAATTCTGAGGCTTTATAAAAGTGCTCTGTCTTGTGATCTTCTGATATGTTGGTATAGAAACACCGTCCAATCAATTTCCTTTCTTCTGCCATACCTAGACTTTACGCTGCCCTATAATGATCAGTTGCCTGTAACGGCTCACTATGATTATCCGCGGGCAGTAATGTCCCAATATCATGATCAACATTTCTTAGATTCTGAGGTAAAAAAAAAAAGATGTAGTGCATGTTATATACTTCATTCAGTCTCCTTCCCTGTTTCCTTCCATTGCGACTTTCTCTCTGGTAGCAAATGGGGAAGGGAGTCGGAGTAGTGACAACAGTACAGGGTTCTTTGGTTGATCACTTCATTTAATCTCCAGTGTTACGTTCGTTTTCTGATAGTAATTTCGACATTATATTCAAAATGCGTTTTAATCTGTATACATTTTACCCATCCTTCCATTTCACTGCAAACTAAAGTGCTTCTTATCACTCACTCTTTTCTTTCACAAGCACTCTCTAAACTGATTCAAATGCATCATTTACTCGCTCCTCGCACCAACGTTCCTCGCAAGTTCCTTTTAATTAAGCTTTACAGCTTCTCTTCAACACGGATCACCACATTACGGGAAAGATCATTGTTTCATCTAATCAGACCCGCTGTAATTTAGCTTGATGCTGCAATCTTACCCACTTCTCAATTATGCATCCTTTTGCTCCGGCTTCTTTTAACTTGCTTGCCTCTAACCTTCCCATGGGTACTTATCGAGATCTTTATCACAGCGTTTTATTTTCCACTTCATACATCCATGCCTAGTGATATCTCCACTCTGAGGAGAATTTCACCTTACCGTGTAACAATCAGGATAGAATTCTGAGTATGTAAATTGTTGAGCCTTTCGGAGCAAGTTATTATTTCATGTCTATAAGTTTTGGCTGTGAATATATCGAAAAAGTATATTTCATAAAGGCAAAGACAGAAATTTATCAAATCATATTGCTGATGACCCAGATCTGTACAATCCCAGTTTTGAGTTATAACTGCATCTAATAAGCATCTTTATCATGATATTGTAAAGGCACAGGCTGTTACAACACCAACCTAGTATTGTGTTGACACAGAGCTTCAAAACATCTTGCACCAGAACAAGGACTGGTCGGCACCATACTGTAAGGACATAGATCATTACCACAGCTGGCCTGACACTGCAAGGAAGAGATTTCGACAATAAATGGCATCGTATTGTAAGGATGCAGATCTATAGTACAGCCATAGGATAGTATCGCGCCATGTTTCCTCGAACCCAATACTGTTAATAATGCCCAGTTATATACCGTTAGCAGAATGCTGTGCTCGTGTTTTTTTTTATATATGCCGGGACATTTTTTTTTTGTGCCTGTGATGGGCTCTCTTTTTTCCTGGTTGCTCTGAGAGCTTTGTTGTTGTTGTTGTTGGTCAGTTTATTGTTTTGTTGTTTTTTTTTGTTTTGTATTTTTTTTTGTAGCTGGACTTGAAGACAGCATCCAGGGATTTGAGAGTAAGCGTAACTCTTAGTTCAGCCAGAATGTCTGCCTCGGACATACGATGACCATGTTTGGGGTAGACCTGGTGTGAATTACATTTTTCATGGTCGATGTCAGAATAATCCTGCATGGAGACTTAATGTGGGTAAACGCTGAAGTAACGAGGTTTACCAAGGAAATGATGTGCGTGAGCAGGTTTCCGATTTGTCAATGATATCTGCGGGGGAATAATGGTCGAGATCTGAATTCCTGGGGAAGAAGGGGATAAAATGTTTCTCAGATGCTGTCAGATTAAGTAACATGACGGTGCCCGATAGAGTGAAGAGCAATGTTATCTATTGTTTTCTGCTCACAATGTCCAGGCCACGAGAAGTCACATTCCGGTAATTCCGCAGCTCTTTTTTGCGATGTTCTGGCCTAAACTTCATCCTTTACAAGGAAATAATAAAACAAATGCACAAAAATACCAAAGATATCTTTTAGACGCGGTACCGCGGCAAATTATGTTCAGAATATGACACGCAGATTAATTTCAAAACCCCATGAAATATTCCAAATTATTGACAGACTTTGAAATACGTCAGAGAGGAATGTTCTCCAAGGATATCAGCGTCTGACTTTCTGTTGTAAGGATCGTCACATTTCTTGCTGTGGTAAGCAAATGATTAATGAGCCTTTAGTAATCAATGTCTTCTATCGTACAGGATCTTGAATTAATTATTCATGAATAAGTTCTAACGGACCCATCTCAACCACAATCTTTGTTCACTCATCAGACCAATCCGCTTCAACCAGTGTTTTTCGGCTTTCACTCGACCTGCATACGTTTTCCTTGTTGCAAAAGGCTTTTAATTCCGCTTGTCCGTTTTGCTGTGGCTTCCGGTGTTATACTGTTGTATTATTTTGTGATCTGTTATGGAAGTTATTGCTCCACGCTGAATTCGCTCCGCTGCTGTGATTTTGGCTCAGGCCTCCTCTACATTTCCTGACAGATTAAACGGCAATCATGTTAAATCGAGAAGACATCTTTCCGTTTATATTACAGCCACTCTTGAAATGACGTTCATTATATTCCATGAAATGACATGAAATTTTAACCCTTGATTTGAACAGTAGCGGAACCAAATCTGTAAGGATAAAGGCTCCTGATATTAGATATTTTTGAATGACACACAAAACATCACAAAACCTGTATGAAAGCGTACCATGGCAGATGTGATCACGCCGAGGAAAATTGTAATTAAAGGAAGAACGCTATATGTCGTTTTTTTCTCTATTACGATCTTTTAAAGGAAAGAGGAAATTTGTCAAAAATCACATTCGTGTTTACCTGTTATGTCTAAAAATGGGTAACAAAAGCCTGTGGCAGGAACGCATACTGGCGTTAGCATAAATGTGCTTTGGTGCGTTTAGCTGTTGACAAGTGATTCCCCACCAGTATTCAATTGGTCAGATCACGGTATGGCCGATAGGTATTCTTTAAAATCTATCTTTCCCTGATTTACTTTCTGTGGATAATGAGTAAATTGCATGCCATCCTGAGAAATTTGCACTTTACGGAGTTCAACACTTCCGCGGTGAGTTAATTCATGCAGCTGTTGAATCAGAAAGGAAAAAAAATGTTTTTTAAAATATTTTCTTTACAACAGAACCGGTGCATGACCGCACACTACAGTTGTACAAAAAGTTCCGGAGTATGGAACCTGATGCTGCTTCCTTGGATGCAAAGATGTTGGGTGAGAGGACAGGTTTTATCCAGACGCATCTGTCCCGTGCTTCGAACTGACCTTGTAAATATTGACAAGCAAAATAGTTGTAAACATTGTGATTTTGCACAATTTGCTCTCCATGAAAGATGACAGAAATCCAATTACAGCAAGTGCACGAAATCTGAAATAAAGCACAACTCAGGTACAGAATCCCAGAAGGTATTAATGTTCCAATTCCTAAAGTAAACATTCTTAGGAAACAGATGTAGAAACGGCGACCCAAGCGGATACTACCAACTAAGATATCCTCATTTGCTTAGCGTTGGACTTTATCAAGTTAAAGCCTTTCTATCTATTGACTGTCTAATTACATTTTTAATGTTGCGGAAATGTATACCTCAAACACTTCCTCGGTACTCACTTAATTGGTCGAAGTGGTCCCTCCACTTCCTATTAATTCTCTCTCGCCACTTTCATGTACATCGTGCACTAAATAACTATCACATCTGATCTTTAGCAGAGCACAATGACTCCCTGTTAATGACAGGGAGTTTCCTTTAAGCGGGTAATATGAAGTAAATGTATATTGTGCAAAAACAAACAAGGAAATCTGCAAAATAATGATGATTACGTCCGGAATTATATGAGAATGTAGGAACCTGCACCAAATTTCAAGCATGTGAGGATGGTTGATCAGGATTTTCAACTGGAGTTATTTAAGGACACGGTGCTATTCACTTGCTGGAAAGTGTTGTTCTGCCATCTCTGCTACAAAATTCTAAAAGGTATCTTTCCGGTGAATACAATTACTGTCATTCCACCTTCAGGAACACATATACATATATTACATTTTAACCGCTTAAAAACATTCCCTGTCATTAACAGAGATTCATTGTGCTCTGACAAAGATCAGATTTGATACGTATTTAGTACACGTTGTACATGTTTTTGGAAGTTATTATTTATTAATATGTCTCAAATTAGCAGCTTAAGTTTCGTGACAAAATAAAATCTCAAAGACATTCATTATAAAATGTAATAAACAGTTAGCCCGCTGGTGGCGTAGTAGCATCAGTGCTGGACTTCGGGGCGAGACGGCCCGATTTGAATCCAGCCGACACGCTTGCACGCTCTCCATCTTTGCTGGGTTAAGAGAGCTGTTGATCTCTTTAAAAAAAACTCACCCGGCCAAAGGCAGTGGCAATCCACTGTTGAAAATAGCCTCGTACACGGTTTCCCAAAACGGCAGAGCGTCGTGGAAGGAAATCGTTCACTAACTGGAAAATTCCAGATGTGACATATATTTCGTAATATGAAGTTACTGTATATGTGTTCCTGAAGATGGGAAACCCACGATATACACTGAGCCGTTAGTTGGAGTTGATGATATTTAATAAATGTTTGCGATTTTTAGTGGAACAGTACAAAAACAGCATTTTCAAGATGAGAATGTCAGGAGAAACGCCATCTGGAATATTGTAGCTTAGTTAGCAGAACTACACTTTCTGGCAAGTAAATAGACCTGTGTCCTTAGACAACTCCAATTGAACATCCAAATCTACCATCCTCACAAGCTTGAAATTTCGTGCAGTTTCCTGCATTCTCAGTGAATTAAGATAGTAATTATCATTATTTTGCCGTTTTCATTGTTTGATTTTGCAACCATTTGCCTCTCCTTTGATCGACTAAACGATATTATCATCCTGAAATAATTATCACCGGATGAATATTTCTTGATATCAATGTCTCACTTTCTGGAGAATTTACCTTCCTCCAGCGTCATAGAAACATAGAAAACCTACAGGACAATACAAAGTCTTCGTCCTACAATGCTGTGCCGAAAATGTCCTTACCATGGAAATTACCTGGAGTTACTTATAACTCTCTATTTTTCTAAGCCCCACGTACCTGTCCAGGAATCTCTGAAAACACCCTGCCGTATCTGCCTCCACCACCGTTGCCGGCAGCCCATTCCATGCAATCGCCATCACGGTGGAAAAGAAAAACTTAACGCTTACATTTCCTCTGTACCTACTGCCAAGCACCTTAAAACTGGGCCCTCTCGTGCTAGCCAATTCAGTCCTGGGAAAAAGCATCTGGCTATCCACATGATCACTATTCCATACACCTCGATCAGATCACCGCTATTCCGCAGCCGCTCCACAGAAAAAAGACCGCGTTCATTCAACCTATTCTCTTCAGGCATGCTCCCTAATCCAGGAAACATCTTTGTAAATCCCCTCTGCACATTTTCTATGGTTTCCACATCCTTCTTATAGCTGGAGGGAAAAAAAAATTGCATGTTGTTACCTAACAGGCCTTCAGCACTCCTCCTTCGTAACTTCCTCCGTCTTCAACGGGGATATAATTCCCTGCAAGGCCCCCAGCCCGTTCTGCAGGTTCTGCGGGGATTACGTCACTCCCTTCTCCACTATCCTTCCCGACTAATCTCTTCCCTTGCACATATCGGTGCGTTACATGTACCGTACCTGCACCTACACGTGCTCCCTCATTCCAGATTGTTTAGACCCAATATACAGTAGATTCCGGTTCAGCATTGTGGAGCACTATCGCTTCATATTCACCCTCTAAAATCCATGCTTATTGACATTGGCGAATGAATGTGTAAACATTCCCCAGGGGTCCTATCCAGACGGATCTGCGGCAGGTCTATAAGAATGGAGGCCGGTGAATCCCAGGTAGATTGGCAAAATGAGTTTCAAACTGCCTTGCAGCAGGATTAATAGATTACCATTGGAGACTTGCTCTGTGACTCGCCTTCTAACATGTCCTACTTTGTGTCCACGGATGACACGGAACAAGAGTATGATGGAATATTCCACACTTAAATCTTCAGCCAGTAAATAGGAATGTTGATGCCATCCAGTCAATAGGAATGTTGACGCACCTCCAGCGTCTGAGCATTGACCACATTTGCTAGGAAACATCACCACCTCAGAGTCCCCGTGAGAGTCAGAAACCTGCTTTGCCGAGAAATTCATCTCCGTCCGTCACTGTTCTTCACCCCGTCTTCCCGTTCGCGAGTTGAAAGGCTGCAATCCTAAAAATCATTGCCATCGGAGGCGCAACTGGAGACAGATAACAAATGACGCCTTGGGAAGAACACAAATATCGCAGAAATCAACAAATCAAAACTTGATACGAGCGTTGATGTATTTATGAATGAAACGGATGTATTGATTACTGGCGCAGTTGACAATGAAATGGCGGATTTGGAATTGAAGTGAATTGCTGTCGCAACAAATGGCAGCTGTTTCCAAACTACTGATAAAAAACAATTTAAAAGAAAAGGTGAATCACACGGTGAGGATAGCGCAGTCAGCGCAATCGTATTCAAAGTGTGAAAGTGGAAAAGCTTTTGATCAGCGCTCAGATCGTTTAAAATAAGCCGAGAGCCACACATCAGTACGAGTTCCACAATGGATACAGAGTGGTGAGTCAGCCCACGGTGATAATAACAGTCCTGCACATCGGATATCAATACCAGTTCCACAATGGATACAGAGTGGTGAGTCAGCCCACGGTGATAATAACAGTCCCGCACATCGCACATCGATACCAGTTCCACAATGGATACAGAGTGATGAGTCAGCCCACGGTGATAATAACAGTCCCGCACATCGCACATCGATACCAGTTCTACGATAGATACAGAGAGGCGAGTCATCCTCCAGTGAGCCGTGGGCCGCACATAGACACTAGTCACACGATAGATACACACGTGAGGCTTTCTCCAGGCAACCGAGGGCTACACATTGGTACAAGTTCCACATTGG